>NC_065579.1:88502950-88807950 GCF_024542745.1 Macaca thibetana thibetana
GTCTCTTTGGAAGGGAAGAGGGTGAGGAAACTAAAGGGGCAGAGAAAGAGGTCCCACTCACGGGGCTCCTGGACGTTTTGCTGCAGGCCTACCCCAGGCCCTGGATCAGTTCCTGGGGTAGGGCTGCTGGGGCCTGGGTGGTTTGAAGGCCATGGGAATGTGGTGCATTGCTGAGAGGGCAAGTGTGGTTCATGGCTTCTGGCTTTTTCTCAGCACACTGATCCTGGGCCTGCTTGGAGAAATGGAACTGTTTCCCCCCAGTAGTCATTCTTCAAGCATATACTAGAGAACTCCTGTGTGCGAGGCACTGTGCTGGGCACTGGGGATACTGCGATGAGGGAGAACAGAGAAGATCGATGCTTCAAAGAGCTTCAAGTCTAGTAGGGAACAGGGATGTGATTCAAATATACACGCAGATAATTGTATCTAATTACAGGTGGAGGTAAATGTTACAGAAGCCAAGTTGAGTGTTGTGGAACTAAATCACAGTTCTAGGGATTTCAGCTAGTCTTGGGCAGGGCTGGGGGCTCTCTGACCAGTTATTTGATGCCCAGCAGAGGGAGCTGGGACCCCCCATTACCCTCCAGGTCCTTTTAATCTTTTCGTGTCTGACCCTGAGCATATCTTAATTCACTCCCCCACTCATTCATTTATTCAACATACTTTCACTGGGGGGGTTCTATAGACCAGATCCAGTGTAAGGAGCTGGGGATGTGGGGATAAACCAGCTTACAGCCCCCACTCCCTGGAGGTGTGCACAGCTGAGAGGGTCCCTGATATGTAAAGCAACGAATACAATGTGGTAAGTGCCACGGGGTAAGTTCTATACCTGGATAAGCACTTCCAAGTGCTGTAAGGAAGGGACCTAGGCCAAAATACTGTCAAAAAGGGCTGCCCAAGAAGGGGATTCTTTTTTTTCTCTCTCCCTGTCTTTGAGATGGAGTCTCACTCTGTCACACAGGCTGGAGTGCAGTGGCGCAATCGAAGCTCACTGCAACCTCAGTCTGCCACCACGCCTGGCTAAATTTTTTTTGTATTTTTAGTAGAGACAGGGTTTCACCATGTTGGCCAAGCCGGTCTCAAACTCCTGACCTCAAGTGATCTACCCGCCTTGGCCTCCCAAAGTGCTGGAATTACAGGCGTGAGCCACTGAGCCTAATTCTTGAATTCAGTCTTGGTGGCTGTGTTGCAGTTAGCAAGAAGAGACGAGGGAGTGCTGTGTGTAAAAGTTCTAGGGCCGATGAGAGCAGAGCAGACTAGGGGCCCTCATTCCAACTCAGAGGATGAGGAAGGAACAGGGTCATGAACATATGATATTGCCCAAGTCTTCCCTTTTCCATAAGTCATTCCCAGCCGGGGGCCACCCGCTTCTCACAGCTCAGAGGAGCAGTCTTGGGCTTCTGGCCTCAGCAGTTCTTGGTTCCACAGAGTTCCTTGGGCACCCTCTCTGTTGCTGCTTCCTTAGCCCTTTGCTCCACTTCTTCCCTGCTGCAAGGTACATCTGTCCACAAGGGTTTCTGAATACGTGATGCACTCTATGCCTGTTTCCAAGAAAAGGCTCCGAGAGGTTAAATGACTTGCTGAAGCTCACGGAGGCAGTTCCTGGCAAAGACAAAATCCAGATCCCACCTACCCTGTCCCCAGTTCTGTGTTCCTCCCCCTACATCAGGATACCTAGGAAGGGGGTCCAGGGGAATCCAGAAGTGCTCCACTTGGGTGACACACTCAGGCCCTTCCTGCCCACCTCAGAGTGACCCCTCCTGCCCCCCAGTTGCACACATTTTAAGGGCTGCCTCAGCTTTGTTTTTTTTTCAGAGAGAGGAGGAGAGAGATCAGAGGGAAGCTGGGCACCCAGGCGCTGAAGGCACTTTTCAGGAGCATAGCCCAGATTCTAGCTTGGGGTGGGGCAGATGGGCAAGGGGCTCTCTCCCTCCGCTGTCTCTCCCTGCGCCTCTCTGTTTCTCATTCATTATTCCCATCTCATAAAGCAGGAATGAAAACAGACTCAGGATGTGGCTGGAGGCCTGTGGTGACATCAGCCCAGAGGTGGCTGCCCTGACCCTGACTACTGGGGGCTGAAGAGACCTCCTTCCCTACTTCGTCCTGGCTTGGCAGAGAGAAGGAGAAAGGGAAGAGTCAACTGTCCCTGAATCCCTCTCCCTTCTGGGGCACTGAACTTGGGACAGGTAAGAAAGGTGGCACTTGCCTGAAGGGACCAGAAAGGGTGTGTCCGCAGAAATGTGAGGGGTACTGGAGTTGGCTTTGGCCAGACACCACTGCCTCCCACACATCCTGCCACTCCTTCCCCACAGCCACCCCAGCACCACTCCTGGCCATTGTTCTCCAAACATCCCCTGCACTTCCTTTCGAAGCCCCCTCTGCTACAGAGGTCTTCCCTTAGATTCCCTGCTCCTGCCTTCTTCCCAGCATCACCTCCCATGGCCTTTCCAAGCCCAGGTCAGCTCACACTCCGGCTTCTGAAACTTGGTATCTGGCTGACCAGATTCTTCTTGGCTCCAACCTCGTGGATTTCCTACACAGATGCTGACCTCTCACCTGCCGTGACTTCCTCCATTCCTAGTTGGCCTCCTGACAGCACACTGGGCTACCCTTTGAGCCTGGTCATCACGTAGCCATCTCCTCCAAGATTGCAAGTCAGATATTGCAGGCTCTTATCCATTCCTCCTTTCTGCCTAGTTTCAAAATCTGGTCCCCAAACCCCTTCTTCTCCCCAACTGTGGACCTTCTGAGATGCTCCTCTCTCCCAGCCCAACCTGGATTACACCCACTCCCAAACATCCCCACCACCATTCACTGAATAATCCTTTTCTTGTTTTGCTAATTTCCAGGAACATTCCCCCACAGCAGCTGGTACAGACTTCTCTACACTACTCAAGCCCCCAGTTGTACCTTCTTCCATTCTCAGCAGAGTTTCTCACCTTCAAATGTACTAAAATAATGCAGCCTCTCAACAAATACTCACTGAGACTTCTTTGCCAGGCAATGGAGATAAGTGAGCCCCCTTGAGGAGCCCACAGGCCAATGAAGGAGAAGAAAATGTGATAGGGTGATGTAGGAATATTCCGGGTGTCACTGATGGATTTTGAGGATCGTGCCATCATGAGGACAGTGTTTAGGGAAGTGGAGTGAGACAGGTGTGGGAGGGACTGGAGGATGTAGAGATAGTGGCAGGAAGGCAGAGAAGGATGCCACAGTCTAGGTGAAGGGTAAGAAGGTCCTGGTTGGAGATGGGGTGAGGAGGAGGTGCTGCCAAGGTGGCAGGTGTGAATGATCTTGCAAAGATAAGTAACAACATGCTTGGTGACTGATGGGGTGTGGTAGGGGAGAGATAATAGATGTCTGAGCTTGGGTGATTTTGGGGACTGGCAGTAGGGCATACTTTGGCACCATTTGCGGATCCAGAAAGCACAGGAGAAGGAATGGTAAGTGCGAAGGAGAATAATGAGTTCAGTTTGAGGCTTGCAAGGAGAGATGCCTCGTAAGCCATTGAATATCTGGAGCCACTAGGCACAGCATGGAAGCCCGGGATGAAATACAGATAGTGGGCAGGATTGCCTGGGAGAGTTTTGGAGAGAAGGGGAGGCTGAGGTGGGTATGAGTGAATATGCCTCCTGGCTGCTCATGCAGGCATTGTTCACGCCTCTCCAAGAGCTCTCGCCACACCGCATTGTAAATGTTCCTGTTTGTCTACTCCCACACCATCAGCTTCTCAAATGAAATCTTAGAATAAGAAGTACTACAATTACCATTACTGAACGCTTACTGTGTCAGGCACTGTGCTAAGAACCTTATTAGGTTATTCCATTTAACATAAATGAATTAATAGGTGAATGAAATAATGGATGTTAGGATATAGTACCTGGATGGATGGATGAGTAAAATATGTGTATGTTGATGTACATATGGACAAGTAGGTAAATTGATGGGTAAATGAATGGGTAGAACAGAAGATAAATGGAAGGATGACTAGAGGAGTAAACCATGTATGAATGATGAATAGTTGGCTGAATGGATGATGGATAGATGAGTGGACAGAGAAATGGACATGTGAATGGATAGAGGGTTGAATGAATGGTGGATGGATGAAAGAATAGACAAACAGGTGTGTGGATGAGAGAATGCTTGGATGGATGGATGGATGGATGGATGGATGGATGGATGGATGGATGGATGGGTAGGTAGATAAATACATGAATAGATAGAGGAATGGATGGGTAGAAAGAAGGATAAAAAAAGAAGAAATGAAAACTAAATCAATACACAAGCATAAATGACAAGATAAGTAGATGAATTGGTGAATGAATAGATGAGTAGATAAATATATGGGTGGATGGAAAGATGAATGAATGGTAGGATGGATGAATGGGTAGACAATGGGCATATGGATGAAAAGATGAATGAATGGATGGATAATTGAAGGACTAGATAGCAGGATGGCTAGATGAATGAATGGTTCGATCAATGAGTGGATGAGTAAAAGGATGGATGAATGGATGTGTGGATGGCTCCTCTCTCTCTCCCCTATTATAATCTCTTTAACAGTCTTAATCCTGAAACCCCAGGACACAAGCAGATGCCAGGTTTGGAGGGTTGTGATTAGAGTGGGAAACTTACCGGCATCACAGAAAGGAGGAGGAGTGTTTTGTGGGGCTGCCAGGACAGCCATATCTATTCCCAGGTAGAAAAGTGCTTTTTAGGAAGTAGCATTCAGGCAGGGAGGAAGCAATGAAGCCTTGCTGAGGTAAAAGATAGGACCTACCCCCAAAGGCATCTGGAGTAGTGGTGGCAATCCCCAGTTCATAGTCTGATAGGCCCAGCTGCAGGCCTTCAGTTCAGTTCTACTACCTAGGAGCTGTGTGACCTTGGGCAATTTCACTTAACCTTTCTGACTTTCCTCCTTTGTAAAATGAACCAGTAACATCTACCTCACATGGTCACTGAGAGAATAAAACAAGATGTTGCAAAGAAAGCACAAATGCTTTCAAGAAATAATAAAATATGTAGATTTCATTTTTGGTAGGGGAAGATAAACTAAGGAAGTTTCACTTTGTGCCTGTTTAGGAAGAAGTGTGAGTTTGGTATGGGGATGATGGCATCATGGTCTAGGGTCCTCATGGCCTCTGGGCATTAGCACAGCCTCATAGCGTTCTCCTTGAGAAGCCCCCTCCTGCTTCCTGCTCCCACAGGCTCAGGTCCTTGGAGATTTCCGAAGGCCAGAGCTGGAGGAAGTAGCATCAGGGTGCAGGTGGGGGCAGGAGCTAGCCTTGGAGCCCCTCCCTCTAGCCCGACCCTCCATCTCTGGGCCAGGTGCCAGCAGGCAGGGCACTCAGCTCTGTATGAAACAAAGAAGAGTTGCTCGTTGTGGAGGATGAGTCATGGAGACCCCAGAATGGCCCTGGGAGGAAGTGGGGAGAGGGTTCCTCCCCCAGCCCATCCCCAGGAACAGGACTTCTCCCACAGCTGGACCTCGATGTGGAGCGTGTGAATTAAAGGGAGCCAGGAGGCCGGGCGCGGTGGCTCAAGCCTGTAATCCCAGCACTTTGGGAGGCTGAGACGGGCGGATCACGAGGTCAGGAGATCGAGACCATCCTGGCTAACACAGTGAAACCCCGTCTCTACTAAAAATACAAAAAACTAGCCGGGCGAGGTGGTGGGCGCCTGTAGTCCCAGCTACTCGGGAGGCTGAGGCAGGAGAATGGCATAAACCCGGGAGGCAGAGCTTGCAGTGAGCTGAGATCCGGCCACTGCACTCCAGCCCCAGTGGCAGAGCAAGACTCTGTCTCAAAAAAAAAAAAAAAAAAAAAAAAAAAAAAAAAGGGAGCCAGGAACTGGGATTTGTACCTTTTTCCTCCCCGCTACTTTCTTTCACTTCCCTTCTTTCATTTTCTCTCCATCACATTGAAACGTTTTCAGATGGAAGAACAGAGGCTGGGAAGCTTGCCTTGGGTCTTGCAGATATTGACAATATTCAACACCTGGGCTTTTGGCTCTGCTGGAGGCATTTCCTCCTCCTAAACTGGCTTGTACTGACCTTGAACATAGGATAGGTGAAGAAAGACTGTCTTACACTAGACTTTTTATGTAATTTCATCTTCACAGCAATCCTGCAAGGATGACTTTATTACTCAATTTTACTTTTTTTTTCTTTTTTTTGTATTTTTAGTAGAGACGGTGTTTCACCATGTTGCCCAGGCTGGTCTCAAACTCCTGAGCTCAAGCGATCAACCTGCTTCGGCCTCCCAAAGTGCTGGGATTACAGGTGTGAACCACCACGCATGGCCATTCCATTTTACAGACAAGAAAACGGAGGCTCAGGGAAGTAACTTACCTAAGGTCACATGTCTGGTAAGGGTTAAAGCCTGGATAGAACCCAGGGTGTCTGACTCTTGACTAGAGTGGTACCTTAGAGAGAGGGCCTTGAGGACAGGGACCACACAGGGATCTGAGAGAGGTGGTGAGAGGCTCTAGAGGCATGAGGGCCTGGGTACTGTTCGGTTTGACTCAGCGGCAGGACTCCTGGCTCGGCATGCAGCTCTGCGCCAGGAGCCCCAGCTCTCTGTGCAAAATGAAGATGCTGAAGCAGTGCCAACAGAGCCATACCCAGCCCCAGCCCCCACCTGAGGGCTCGGGAAATGACACACCTGAATGTAGAACAGATTGTTGGACCCGTCTCCAGGATCACCTCCCAGGGGAGGGGTTTGCAGATGGTGGCTCAGCAGCCCCTAGCAGGGAGGAGGTCCAGGCCTCCTGGGTGGGAGTGCCCTCCATGGCCCAGACCCTGCGGTGTAGTGTGGTGGGCACATGGGCCTGTGGGTCGGGTCCTGCTATGTGACCTTAGACAATTTGCTAAATATCTCTGGGCCTCATACTCCTCTTTTGTAAACAAAAGGAGAAAATGTGTTCTGTCTACCTTCTGGGCAAAGGGCCTGGAGAAAGAGACCTCCTACTCCATGGGGATCTAACTGTGGATCACAACCCAGTCTCTGGAAAGAGGTCGGGGAACGGGAGCTCTGCATGATCTGCCCATTGGTAAGGAGTGTTAGGAAGCACGAAACAGCACCCTGGGGGCTGCCTGGAATTTTTTTTTCACAGCTCTGCCTGTGCATGAGGAGCAGCTTCCTCTTGATACCCTTGCTATGGGATCTGAAAGGGAGCCTTTTCTGCTCCTGCGGAATAGAGGATGTGTTAAGGGGCAGGCGGGGATGGCTCCTGGGATAGTGATTGGCTCTGCTGTGGCAGCTAAACTCTCCTGTGGTCAAGGCCGGACACTGGGCTCAGTTCTAGATCATCTGCTCCTGGCACAGGCAGGGTGACTGAGGTACTCAAAGGGGCAGCCAGCAGAGCCTGAGCTCCCACATTCTCAAGCCTGAGGCAGACAGTGCAAGTGGCCAGCCTGCAGGGGCCTCTCTTTGGGGACTGTAAGTTGCGTAGAGGCTGAAGTGCCCAGGAAGGGGTGGCGGGGACAGTGGTGTCATTTCAAGTGTGTGTGGGGGTCATCCCTTCTCCTTCCACACCAGCCTTGGCTGAGGCGGCAGCTCAGGCAGAAGGGAGGCTGGGGGGAGGGGAGGGCAGAGCTTTGCAAAGGAGGAGGCAGGAATTCTGGTTGGAAATCATTCAAATGAGGCTATGAAACCAGAACCCTGTCTCAGAACAAATTGGCCAGATTTGGCCTGGGGCCGAGAGTACAGTGGGAGTGGAGGAGGTTGGGCCCTGGCTGAGCAGGGGAGGGGTTGGACAGGGCTCTGATGTGTGGCCCCAAGAGGAGCCCAGTCTTGGACTGTGATGGGAAAAAGGGGGCAGTCGTCCCTGTTCTTCCTGCCACTCTGTGGGCTGCCTGCCACGACCTAGGAGGGAGCTGCCAGGAGCCCCAGCTACCCTCTGGCCTGTCCTGGAGCGAAGGGATCCAGTCCATCGCTGACACCTTCCAGGGCCACCCAGCTGTGACCCTGCCACAGTCCTGTCACTGCTCTTTTATGGAGCAGAAGAGGCCCTGTGGCTCCCCAGCTCAGCGAGTATTCATTCTCACTTTTCTCTTTCCCTTCTAAGTCCCATGCCAGCAGCTCCAGGGATGAACTGGGCTGGGGGCTAGGGAGGGAGGGGTGAATCTCTGAGGCTTTGGGGTATGCCTTAACAAGTGGGTTCTCACTCCTTGTCCTAACTAGGGGGGTCTCTGGGGGCCTCTCGCAGGGTTGCTGGGGAATGCCTCTCCTCTCTAGTCAGAGCTGAGGATAGGCCTGGGTCACACACTGAGGGGGGGAGGGGGGAGCACTAGGGGTTCACTGCAGGGCCAGGCAGGAGCATGCATGGAGGAAAACGAGGCCTTCAGAGACCCATCGAAGGAGCTGTTGTGTGAGACAGGCAACCTTGGAGGGTCACCCAGGTTCATGCCACTGAAGGGGTGGAGGTCTGGGCTGATGGAGGGGCGGTGGAGGCAGCTGGGGATGGACTGACTAAGCGGGGAGTGGCCAGGCGCAGGACACTTGGCTCCTCGGCCAGGACCAGATTCCTGTCCAGCTGGCCGGCCACAGGCAGAGCCCCAGGGAGAGCTTTCTAGGGAGAAGCTCTCTCTGTCTGTCTATAGTGATCTGAGTGTCTGCGCCCCTTCTCAGGGAGGAAAACAGGGTTCCTTGGCCACCCAGCCCCCACACCTCCTCTTCTAGACTGAAGAGCCAAAATCAAGCCTCAGAGCCAGAGAGAAGCCGAACTCAGACACAAGCCGTGACCTCTCGTTTCCTGTCCGACCCTTCCCTCTTGCCACCCCAGTCCTGGGGTCTGTCTGGCATCCCGTTCCTTAAACACTGCCCTCATCATGCAGGCTTCTGCCCTTGTTTCCATGACAGGCACTCCCACTTTCTGTCCCCATAGCCTTTCCTTTAACTCAAGTCTCACCCCATGGAGAGAGAACCAGAGATTGGATGGGAACCCCCTTCTTATTCTTCTCTGTGCCCACTAAGCATCCAGAGGGGACCTTACTTCCTACCCGCCTCCAGTGTGGGGTCTCAGAGGCCTCTGACCTTCCCGCTCCCGCCCCAATGGAGGCTTCCAGAATCTTCTCTGCTCCCCACCACGTGGATTTCTAGGATCTTCTCCGACTTGCCCCTCCGAGTGTGGGTCTCAGTCTCGTTCTCTACTCTCAACACCCCCTACCCCACCTCAGCGAGCCCTCAGGATTCTCTCTGTTGTCTCCACACCCCAGCGTGGACTTCCCAGGGGAGCCCTGAAAGAAAGGCGCTTCTCAGGCCACAGAGGGGGTGGCCAGCCCTGGCGCCTGCTGGGAGGTGACTGCCTTCTGGCCCTTCCTTAAGGATCAGGCTGGACCTGGACCTCCACTCTCAACCCCTCCTCTCAACTAAGTGGGGACCTGCTGTGGCGGGGGAGTGAGCTGGAGGGGGATGGGAGGGGCAGGAGAGGTGGGGGAACCGGTCTTCTGTTGTTCTTGGCTTGGAGCCCCCAGCCCCAGGGAAATCCTGACTCTGTGGAAAACTGAGCAGGCAGTCAGGCGGAGGAGGAGGAGTGGGAAGAGGAAGAGGAGGAGAAGGGGGAGGAGGACCAAGGGCTCAGGGGGAGGAGGGGCAGGGGCTCCTTTCATAAATCAATCCCACCAACGTCTCAGGCCTGACGAAAACCAGAGACCCAGGGTCCCTTGGGGGCCGGTGTGGGGGCGCCGCGCAGACCATCAGATGGACTTCAGGAGAGGAAAGGCTGATTCAAGGGGCAGCGTCCTGCCCAGAGGGTTCTGCCTCTAGCCCCCCAAAACAACAGGTGTTTGTGTGGTGGGGGAGGGGTCTGAGAATTAGGCCTCACAACTCCGGGAGCACAGCCCTCATGGCTGTGACAGATCGATGGGGAAGGGGGGCCCCACTTGTCTACAATTCAGAACTCTTTTATTGCCATGGATTGAGGCCTGGTTCAACTCCTGGGGAACCGTGCGACTTCACACAAGTTATTTCACCCCTCTGGGCCTCTGTCTCCATCCCCCAGGGTGCAGGATGCTGGGCCGTGAGGTTGAAGTGGATGTTTATAGAGGTCCCACCTCACTTTGGCACCCTCTGACACTCCACCACAGTCCCTCTCAATGCTTGGTAGAGGAAAGAATATTGTTCTGGAGCTGGTAGGACAACAGTGAGAAGTCTAGACTCCACCATTTAGTAACTGTGGCCGTGGGCAAGTCATAGAACTTCTCAGATCCTCAGTTTCTGCATCTGTGAAATAGGCATAATATTGGCTCTCTGGCAGGGCCATTATGCCAGTGAGTGAAGTGCCATTAAGCCAGTATGGAAAGTGCCTGGTCCTGCAGATTCTCAGTGGAAGGCCATGGTTTATTTTGTGTCTGCCTCTTGTGTGTTCGCAGCATCCAGAGATCCCCTCTGTCCTTTACTGATGCTAATTAAGTGGATGCAGCTCCCAAACTGGTGACATAGGAAACCCTTGCAAGCCACTCCCTCAGTATTTCCAAGCCTGCTTCTCCTGCACCCACTCATCCTTCCTGCCATGGCTGGTGTCTTCCTGCACTGAGTGTTGCCCCACTTGGCCACTGCCCCAGGGGACACGTGAGGCCTAGGATGTGCTTTGGCTGGCCATCACCAAGGTCTGCGCCATGGAGGAAGGATCCATCCAGCCCAGCGCCGCCAACAACGAGCACTTGAACATTAACTGCCACTGCTGTTCCAACCCCCAAGTCTCACCAGCTGCTGGCTTTGCTCCCACAAATGTCCATCACGGGCTGTTTCCTGCGCCCTTCCCCTCTAGTCTCCCCTCCCAATCCCTGCCCCTCACTCCTTCCCCATCCAGGTTCCTTGGCTGTTGACTGAGCCACCCAGCACCCCTTTATACTGCGCTCCTCTCCCTGCTTCGGCCCAGACCTTACCTGGTTTCAGCCAGATCCCCATTCAGGTACACTGAGATATTTCAACCAGTAGAAGAGACTGATGCTTGTGGTATGTTCTGTTCCTCCAAGGGGATGCCGAAGGGCAGTAGTGTGTTCATTTCCCGGGTAGTAATGTTTTCTCATACCTAGATTGTAAGACTTTGACCAACGCTTCCCCTGCCCTGAGCTTCCCCCATCTCTCCTGCCCCTCCCATCCCCAAAGGCTCACCTTCTTCTCTAGGCCTCAGGTTCTCTCTGGAAATCCCTAGGGAGGTATGTGGGGAGGCATTGGGTCGGGCCACTCCAGGTCCCCACTTTTTTGTGTGTGTGTGTGTGAGATAGAGTCTCGCTTTGTGGCCCAGGCTGGATGCAGTTGCACAATCTTGGCCCACTGCAACCTCTGCCTCCTGGGTTCAAGCAATTTTCCTGCCTCAGCCTTCTGAGTAGCTGGGCATGTGCCACCGTGCCTAGCTAATTTTTGTATTTTCAGTAGAGATGTGTGGTTTCACCATGTTGGCCAGGCTGGATTCCAACTCTTGACCCCAGGTGATCCGCCTGCCTCTGTCTCCCAAAGTGCTGGGATTACATATGTGAGCCACCATACCTGGCCAGGTCCTTACTCTTGAGTTTGAACAAACCCATTGGGCTGGGCCAAACCTGGGGCACAGGCTGGGGAGAATTTGGCCAGGCTGGTCTGATCCCCCTTGAAACTTCTAGCTGTGGTCTCTTTTCCCAGGAAATCTTGTCTACCTCCAAGATTTCTATTCACTGATGGTGTCCCCAAGGATCCATGCTCCAAGATGCAAGGGACAATGGAATCAGAGGCCTATGAGGGCTGGGACCTTGCTGGGTGGCTCTTGTAGTGACCAGAACTGCCATTGTCTGAAGGTGTGGGCTTTCAATGGTGAGAGGCGTGAGAAGCCCCTGGGGGAGAGTGGGCAGCGCACAGGTTCCCAGATAGAATCTTTCCAGATTTGTCTTGCCCACTGCATACCAGTCCCTCAAGGATGGAGTCCATACATTATGCAGTGGTGGCCCTTTGGGCCTCTGGGCCTGAAGCTTACTAGGTCTCACCTGTTGCCCCAGGGCTCTGAGCAGCCCAGTCAGGCCAGCTGGAAAGGTCCAGAGAGACCATTTCTCTGATAGTGGCATCCCCACTCCTCTCCCAGGGGCAGAAAGCCCCTCTCCAACCCCCATGACAGATGACACCCAAACTCTGCTTGGCCACTCCCAGGGACGGGGTACTCATGACCTCCCAAGGCAGCCCCCTCTTGGTGGGGTAGCTGGGATGATTGAAGAGTTCAAAGTGGAGACTCCAACAAGCATTTATTGCTGGTCCCTCTGTGGGAGCAAAAAGGGGGTCAGGGAGCACAGCTGTGGATGTCTCCATGAGGGAGGGTGTGGGGCAGAGCTGCCTGTTTAGGGTGAGGCCCAGGATCCTGGGGAAAAGGCTCACGCCTAGGAAGCCAGGGATGGGATTTGAGTCTCTGCTCTGCCATTAACTCATCGTGTGGCCTTGAGGGAGTCCCTCCTCTCCCTGGGCCTCAGTTTCCACAAATGTAAACTTTGGGGGCTGGGCTTGGGGACTTCTAAGGGCCCTGCCCCTGGCAACGGATGCTCTTCCGTGAGTCTATGAATAGCTGGCGCGAGGGATCAGGCCTTGGCCCACAGGGCTGGGCTGGCTTGACAGTGC
Source organism: Macaca thibetana thibetana (assembly GCF_024542745.1). NCBI lineage: Eukaryota > Metazoa > Chordata > Mammalia > Primates > Cercopithecidae > Macaca > Macaca thibetana. The sequence continues at coordinate 88,515,532 of NC_065579.1, forward strand.
TCAGAGAATGAGCCCTGTGTGGGACAGGACAAGGTTCCCTTTCATTTCAAGAGGTCTTGGCAGCAGCCCAGGGCCCACAGGCTCTCCCTCCTGCCAAGGTCAACCTGACCCTGACCTGGGGGGCACCACTGCCTGGGGTGGTTGAGGTCAGGCGCTGGCGACTTGGTTGAGAAGGAGCCCAGCACAGACGATGACTCCCATCCTCTGGGCTGGGGTCAGGGTCTGAGCAACAGCAGCTCTGTGTGCCTTGTGTTCCTGACAGTGACCCAGAGCTCTTTCCCCCACCCCACCTTGGTGGTTCCTGGAAAGACCCCCTCTGGCCTTGGCATCAGGCAGGTCTGGTATGGAATCCAGACCTGCCACTTACAGGCCATATGACCTTGGGCAAGTAAGTCATTGCTCCTCCTCATCTGGAAGTCAGTGACTGTAATTTCTACCTTGCATGGTTGCTGGGAAGATAAGGCCCACGAGCAAAAGCATCATGCACACAGCACGTACTCCATGAAAAGTGGCTGCAGTGATCATGACCAGAGGCCCAGCTAAGCAGGGAAGGTGACAAGGAACTAGCCTGGACTTGGACTCTTCCTGCTGCCTTAGCCCTCTGTTTCTTGGTCTGTTTGTCCATCAGGGCATTGGGGGGTTCCAATTCTCAGGCTCTAAAATCTGCACAATTTAAAGTAGTCAAAACAAACTCCACTGACTCTATTTATGCTGAGAGGGAACAAGCTCCTGGCCGGGTCTAATGGGTTCCAGGTGTGCTCTGTGCCCTGCAGCGCCTGAACTGGCAGCAGTGGTGGTGGCTGTGACTGTGCCCGGCTGGCTGAGAAGACCCAGCTAGGCCAATCCTCTCTAGCCCAGCCCTCCAGCCTGTGAAAACTGTAGAGCTGGATCAGGCCCTTCCCAGTATGGTGGAACAGATGTTAGCCTTGTGCGCAGAGGGCCTTGTGCTCAGGAGCGTTGTCTGCACCCCCAGCAGCACACATGGGGGCTCCCAGACTCTCCTGCCTTTATCGCAACAGGTTCTGGGGCTGCCCAGACATTTTTCACAGATCTGTAAAACTCCCTCTCACAGGAGGTCGGCTGTGGCAGTGACCTCCCAGAGAGGCTCGGGGAACCAGGTGGGAGCCCAAAGGGCATGAGTGAGGTTTCTTTTATTACCATTATATATTAATTATCCTGTTATATAATCAGAGTGACAGCTGTCATTTATTAATGGCCAGCCATGGGCCAGGTACTGTATTTGGTGCTTTCCATCTAGGATTCATCAAATGCTTACAGCCACACATGGCAATGATAGGGTAATGTCATCTCAAAGAACACAAAGGGAGGGAGGCTCAGGGATACCAGGAGCCTTGCCTGAGGTCACACGGTCAGGAACTGGCTGAAGTGGGACTTAGGCCCAAGGCTGTCTGATTCCCACGCTAAGTTCTACTCACCATACCAGGCAGGCCTGTCTCAAGGGCCAGAGGGAGTGCATGTATGTCAGTGTGAGGGTGGATAGGAGGATCTGGAAGCAGAGCTGGGAGTAATTTCTCCTTGAGTGACAATGCCAAATACCCATGAGGTGAGTGCACAACACCTTCTCCCATTCTAGCTGCACTCCCTCCCTGCACCCAGTCTTCCTAATCCCAAGCCTGAGCCCTGTCCTGCTACCTGGGTGGACAACCTCTCCCTCAGCCTCCTGACCGCCTCTGGACCAGGCCAGCCCAAACCCTGCCCCAGGAAATGGAGGCGACTGTTGGCATTGAGGCCACCATCAGATCATCCTACTTTCGCCCATATCAGCTGGACCCTCCAGGACAGACTGGGCAGTTCCCCGTTGGGGGAAGGCTGGAGATCCATCTTGGACTCACAGATGGTGTGTGGGCACCATTGCAAGTGGGGTGCCTTGGCTCCACTCTTTGGGTAATTATTAGTAGTAGTAATGTTTAGCCTCTGTAGTCCCAATAATCATCCCATACACACAGTGTCCTTACTGATGTGACTTCTCAAAGCACCAGGTACTTTCCTTCACACCGTTTACCAATTCGTTATTAGACACTTACACACATATTTTCTTGGTTCATTCTGCCCTCCCCCAGGCTGCAAGCTCGAAAAGGACAGTTGGCTTTCAGCTGTATCCTTGGTGCCTGGCACAGCGTTGACATATAGTACAGGTCCCTGATAAATTGTGTTGAACACACTTGTGGATGAATGAGTGTAATGGAGTCAGCAGGAAGCTACGAAGAGGTAGACAGGACTACGGGAGAAGGCTGGGAAGCGGGAGGAGTATGAGGAGGAAGCTTCAGGAGTCTGTGGATGGAGCTGGGCTGGGAGGGCATATCCAATAGGGACAGGGAGGAGGGACACTGCATTCTTGGTGGCCCCTGGGAAGCCAGGTATGGTTCTGGGATGAAGGAGCTAAGCTGTAAGGCCCCTTCACCTGCCTGGAGCTGAACTGTGGCCTCCTGTAGGTTGGGAATCAGAGGAAGCCTGTGGATGAAGCCCTCTCTTGTATCTCCAGACTTTTGCAACCCAGAAGAGCCACCCCAGGAGACTTTTGCAACGCAGAAGAGCACTTTCTCCCCTCCCACTGATACTCTCAAGAGGGGATTCGGGAAGGACCTCAGTATTTAGGCCCTTTCAGTGAGGCTGTGGAGAAGGGTCCTGATTACTCAAGTTGCAGAATGGGATGCTCCTCAGCCTGCATCCCCTTTCTCTCCTGTCTCTAGAGCTGTTCAGTGCATGACCCTCTCTCAACCAATCTCTACTCCTTAGCCCAGTGTTCTTGGGATGGCGGAAAGGGAAGTTGTTTTGGAGTCAGAAAGATCCGGGTTCAAAACCAGCTCTACCACTTTCTACCTGGGAGACCCTGGGTACACTTAGCTTCTCCAAGCCTCAGTTTCCACATCTCTAGAATGGAGGGGATAGTGCCCACCTTGCAGTGTGGCAGTCATCCCAGTGCCTGGCACCACACAGGCACTCACTGATCGCCTGGCCTCTCATTCCTGCTCTCACCAACTAGCTCTGTGACTTTGGGCAGGACTCATTACCTCTCCTGGTCTCAGCTTCCTCATCTCAAAGACAGGGTTGCATCCCGCAGTCTTGAAGGCCCCTTCCAGCTCTGACTTGCTCCGTTCTATTCTGAGCAGGGAGCCCCACCTCTGGGGAGGGGGAACACGAACATTCTTTCAGCACAGATTCAACCCAGGCACATGCTTGCCCAGCCCCATCCTTCACATTTAGCCTGTAGCTGTTGCCACATGGGCCGCGCCCTTGGCACTGTGCTGCTCCCCCCACCCCCGCCTCACTCGCCAGGGCCACAGGTGGGTGGCTTGTTCTTGTGGGACTGAAGGAGCCTGGGAGGACAGAGGAAGAGGGTGGGAGAGAAGAGGGAAGAGTGGAGGGGCTGCAGGGATAGCCAGGTGGGAAGGGCGGGGCTTTGAGCCCCGTGGAATTCTAGCTCTGCCACTTTCTAGCGGTGTGTGTCCTTGGGCAAGAGGCTTTAACCTCTTAGAAACCTGTTTCCTCGTTTATGAGCTAATAATAACAATTTTTTAAAAACTCACTAGATCGCAGTGAGAATTAAATGAAAGAATATCTGTCAAGTGCCTGGCACTGCAGCGGTTCTGTTCTGGGGTCGGGGGAGGCAGGCACGTACACCCTTCCCTCGCCCCGGGTAGCAGGAAGTTCCACGAAGGCCCGTCGGGGCGCCTTGGCCACCTTCCCGCAGGCAGACCCGAGCGGGAGAGGCCCAAGGTCCTCCCCGCAGCCGGAGCCATCTCCCGAGGGCTGGCGGTCTGGGGTCCTTGGCCCGGGAGCCCCAGCCCGCAGAGCAAGGGGAAGGCTGCGGCCGAGCCAGCCCCCGACCCACCCGCCCCGCCTCGGCCTCGTACAAGCGCCTTTGATCTGCAACCTTCAGGGGGATTAAGAGCCTGAGAGTCCCGCTCCCCGGGGTCCCCCGCTCCCCAACGCCCTCCCTCCGGGCTGACCTCCCAGTCTGCGGCCCGGGCTGGGGGCCGGCTCCGCCGCCGGTGGTCCCCGCCGCTCCTGGCGGCCGCGCCTCCGGGCAGGCCACTTGGATTACAGGGGCAGCAGCCGCGGTTGGCGGCTTCGGGGAGCCCTGGGGCTGGGGCCCGCGGGCGGGGCGGGAGGGGAGGTTGGGGGCGGCGGCCCCGTCTCGGCCATTTTTGGCCGGGGAATCTGTGTAAAGTGTTTAAAAAGAAAAACTCTCCGGAGGAGGACGTAACCTTTTCTTAACATCTGGGGCTCAATTAGCTAATGACAGCAAAGCCTTCTCCGGTGTCGCTGACCCCTGGGCGGCAGCCCAACTCCCCCACCCCCGGTATTTATACAGCTGCGGCCCCTCGCTGGGACTGGGGGCAGGGGGCTTGACTGGGTTATCTCGGCGGAGATCCGCCGCCCACCCCAAAAAGGAGAAAGAAAAGGCTTAGCACAGGGTCCCACCCACCGCCCCTCGGTCCTCCTCGTTGCCCCTCACTCTTTCCCTCTCTCTAGCTCTTGGCGCTGCCTCTGCCTTCCTGCCCCTGGGCTTCCCTCCTCTGCCTCTCCTACATTTTCTACTTTCTCCTTTCTCCTCTCCTCTTCTCTTTTTTACCTCTCCCTCTCCCCTTTCTCCCGTTTCTTCTTCATCTCTGCTTTGTCTCTCCTTCCTGCCCAGCTTTCTCACTCCTCCCTCCCTCTCCCCCTTCTCTCCTCCCTTTCTTGCCCACCACCCCCTTGCCTGTCTGTCTCTCTTTTCGCCCCTCTTTCTCTGTCTTTTCTCTCTCCCTAGCGGCCTCCCCTCTCTTTCTCACTCTCTGAATAGCACTCTTGTTCCCTCTCTGTGTTCCTGTCTCTCCCTCTCATTCTAGCGCTTCCTCCCCACCTTTGTCTTTCCCTGTCTCAACCTCTGAATGCCTGTCTGTCCTTCCAGAGGTGTGTCCTACCCTGGCTGCCAGGCAGATGCCCCCAGGGGAGCAGACCTATTGCTGGGCCACCTCCAGACCAAGCATCCTTTCCCGCTGCGTTGGGCAGGCCTGTGGCTGGGCACTTGAGGGCTGACTCTGGATCCTGGGTGTGGGAGGTGTGTGGGAGAGCCGTGTTTAAGGCTCTCCATGGCTAGAGCCAGAGGGGATCCCCAGCGGCTTCCCCAGACACCCTGCCACTCCAGCTGGTGGAATCTCGCCTTCCCTGGAGGCTCCTTCCCTACCACTCCACCCATCCCCAACTCCCCCAACACCCTGCCTGGTATTTTGAAACCCGGCACAAGTGCAGATACACACTTTCCTCTTTATCCTCCCTGAGCGCAGTTAAAACAGGCTGGAGTCCCTTAAAAAAAATTCACCAATACTAAGAAAAAAACTGATCAGCTCAGAAACTATAAATAGCACAAAATAGTCATGTCCAAGGGCAGCGCAGAGCAGCAAAGAGCACACAGTTAGGAGTGAAAGGAGCTGGACTCAACTACTAACTCCATTATTTAAACAGTTCTGCCTTCTCTAGGGAGTCATTTGAGCCTCAGTTCCATCATCTATAAAATGGGCATAATAACAGTTATTAAACAATATTGAAACATTGTGTTCTTTCAATCAGGCATTTGCTTTTTGTTTTCCTGGAGAAAATCTTGGACTCTGATTTTTCCAGGATAGAACTATGTTCCAAAATTCTACCTCCTTCTCCTCCAAATACACTTGAAGCTCTGGCACCCATTGCTGACCCCTCCTATCTAAGGGTGAAGGCTTTTCGCAGGAAAACGCAAACATAGGCAACATTTACAAACAATGGGTTGAGGGGGTAGGGAGTCTCAGAGCTCCTGAAACCTTTGGTTGATGCTGGGTGGGACCCTGGGCTCACTGCGGCGGATGCTTTGTGAATCCTCACAACAACCAAATGAAAAGGGTCTTGATGTCCCGTTTTACACTTGGGGAAAAGTGGAAGCAATTGTCCAAGGACCACAAAGCGGTCTAGGAACCCAGGGTGTCGCCTCTAGAGCTTTGGGGAAGTGGGGTTTCTCCCAGGAGGCAAGGGGTAGAAGCGAGGTAGGTGGCTTGGAAAAGTTCGGTAGTCGGACCTGGGCCGCAGAGGGCACAGCGGCCACTCTTTCTGTGAGGCAGAGGTAGGTGGGCTCACCCTCCCACTCCGAGCCGGCCTGACCCTGGATGCAGGCGGAAGGGGGGCAGCGGGGAGCGGAGGACTGTGCGGAGGCCTCGCTGCAGCTGCTGCACCCCCACCCGGCGTCGCCTCCCAGCCCTGGCTCCCAGTGCTCCGGGTTTGCTGATGGTCCCGGATGGACAGCCCGGAGAAGGCTTCCTGTGCAGGAAGACATTCTCATCAGATCTCGTGTCCCGAAGCCCAGCGCTGCTGCCGGGGGTCTGACCCGGCCGCTCCGAGCACCCCTCCCCCGAGCCCTGGCTGGGCGAGAAACCGAGATGGTGGCTGCAGAAACTGGAGCCCCGGCGCCGGGGCGACCGCGAGGGGCTGAGGCCTTTGAGAGCGCTGCCGCCCCTTGCCAAGGTCAATCAAACCCTCCCACGCTCCGGAGGCTCGCGCTGCGTGCTCGGGGCAGCGGGGATTGGGGCCGGAGGGGGCGTCCCCGGCGGGGCCGGGAGAGGGTGGGCTGGGGGCTGGCCTTGGGGGCGCCTCCCGCCCCCTCTCGGGGAAGGTGCTCGGAGACTCCTGGGCCCTGCGCGGAGAGTGTGGGGAGACTGGGGCTAAAGGCAGAGACCCTGGCCGAGGGCTCTGACCCACCCAAGAGGAAATAGCTACTAATTAGGGACGGGACGTTTTTATGCTAATATGCACCTGGCTGGGCTTTTCTGGGGGCTGAGAAAGAGTGTATGTAGAGTGGAAGGGAAGAAGTTCCGGAGAGCGGGAAACTTCCGGAGGCACTTGATTCCAGGATAAAAGACAACCCCTGCTCCTGCTCTCCTGCTCACCCGCTGTGTGGCCTTGGGGAAGTTACTTAGGGACGTGGAGGAGCTTCAGTTTCCTCCTCTGAAAAAGAGAGAACACGGTCAAGTTTCTTCCCAAGCTCAGTCACTGTCAGTAAAAAGATGGAAAGCCAGCCCTCGGGTGGCTCTTGGAGAGGGGACAGAATTGCGGAGGTGTGCCTCGCGGGACAGAGTCCTAGTAGAGCCGGGTGCGCACTGCCAAGGGCCTGCGACTGTCTCCATTGTTGTCCAGAAGTGGGGGGTGGGCAGTAGAGGGAGGTCGAACAGAGGTCCTCCGATTGTTGGAGGGAGCGGTCAGGAGGTGCTCCGCTGTAAAAGAAAATGGCAGGTGGATGGGAAGTACTGTAGAGGAGTGGGTATTCTATGGTGGGACCGACTTGAGCTTAATCAAATAGTTGGGGTGGAGGGGCGGGATAGGTTGAAGATGCCAAGGAGAGAAAAGGGAGATGACTGATGGAGTCAAGTCCTGAAGAAGGCTTAGTGGGTGGGAACCAGGCAGGGTGCAGGTTGGAAGAAGTAGAAGGAGACAGGTTGGAAGTGGGGAGGAGGAAGGGGAGAGGAGGAAGTGGTGGAAGAGGAAAAGAGGAAGGAAAGGTGAAATTCAGGATATTTTGAAGGGAGGGAACGCTCTCCATTGGCCTTACTCAACTCAGCTCAGTATTGCAGGACGCCTCAGTGTTGTTTCACAGACTAAGGAATCAAGAGCAGATTTGGGCTGGCCGCGGTAGCTCATGTCTGTAATTCCAGCACTTTGGGAGGCCGAGGTGGGTGGATCACCTGAGGTCAGGAGATCCAGACCAGCCTGGCTAACGCGGAGAAACCCCATTTCTACTGAAAATACAAAAATTAGCCAGGCATGGTGGCGCATGCCTATAGTGCCAGCTACTTGGCAGGCTGAGACAGGAGAATCGCTTGAACCCAGGAAGCAGAGGTTGCAGTAAGCCGAGACCGTGCCACTGCACTCCAGCCTGGGTGACAGATTGAGACTCCATCTCAAAAAAAAAAAAAAAAAAAAGAGTGGGTCTGGAATAATCCACCATGGAGACCCAAGCAGGAGTAGGGAAGGTTGGACAGCAAGGGCTGATGAGCAGGGCTGCCACTGAGGGTGGGTTACAGGAATTTGAAAGCAAAGTAATAGAAACCTTTGAGCTCACGGGAAACAGAAAGCGTTTACTGAGATTGGCTTGGGATTCATGGTCTCATTGACTTCTCACCACCCAGTGTGGTCCGTGTTATTTCTATTTTACAGATAGAGAAACTGAGGGTCAGAGCAGTAAAGGACCTTGCCCAAGATCATTCAGCCGGTGATAATGAGATGAAGGAATGGTTTGAACCCAGGTCTGTCTGCTCCCAAAATGAGACTGCTTCCTTTGGGGTCCATTGGGCAGGAGTCCTGACCGTGGAGCCTTAGCAGTCCTTCCCTCCCTGGGCGTGGCCATCCTGGGAGCACCGACCCATTTGGCTGGGAGGAAGGGGCTGGGCATTTTTGACTGAGTACAGGCTGCCCTGAGCCAGCCTGAACTTAGCAGGAAGCCCCAAACCCAGCTGAGAGGAGAGGGGAAAGGGTAGGCTGCGCCTCTGCCAAATGAGATCAAACCATATATTTTATTCTGCAACATGCTATTTTTATCTTAATATTTCCATGCATATATATATATATATATGCCTATTTTTTTAAGTTGTGTAGTGCTCCTTTGCATAAATATTTCATTTCTGATTTATCTATTCCTCTACTGCTGAACATTTATGTTGTCTCCAGTCTTGGAATTACAGGTAATGCTCACTGGTAATGCTCACTGAACATCCTTGTGAGAATGTCTGTGTAATGACACAAGTACTTCTACAGGATAGATTCTTAAAAAATGACATCAGTGGGTTAATGGTATGCTTTTAAAAAATTCTTATAGATAGTACTAGACTTCTCTCCAAAGATGCTTTATCAATTTACACTGCCTCCATTAAACTATGAGTTTGCCTACCCACTGACACCCTTGCCACTGGGTATTCGCGCTCTCTCTCTCTCTTTCTCTCGCTCTTTCCATATAGATAAGTTTGGGTGGGGGGCAATCTACTGAGTGAAAAAGAGTTTTCCACTTATGTTTTCATTTGTATTACCCTGAGTCTCTACAGGTCTGCCAAAGGTCCATTAGCTGAAGAAAGCACTGTGAAGGGAAGAAGAGCTCAAGATGAGTAGCAGAGATTTAGGGCAGCTCTGAGGAAGAACTTACTCCCTAGATAACAGAGGCACCTGAATTCCTGTCTCTGTGCACATTCTTTTGCTGCAAGGAAGATCGCATGACCCCAGTAGCTCTGGGTGAGGGCTGGCTACCTAGGGTCTCATGGCAGTTAGCCAGACACTGAGAGATGCCCGCTGCCCACGGGCTGCAGGGACAAGCTAACAGGCTGCATGGGACAGAAGATGGCAGTTTTCAGGGAGGGCAGAGGAAGGGGTTCAGCTTCCTGAAAGAGCCAGGGAAGATGAGGGTCACCATGGCAGGGGAGGCTAGCCCTGGGTGCTAAATGAAAACAGGAAGGTCAGTAGTTTGAGGAGGTGGCAGATGGGAGGGAATGGGAGGCCAATCTAAGCTTAGCAAAGGTGGGACTGGGCAGTGGTGGCTGCACTCCCCCCATCCCATAGGCACATCCACCCCAGCCTATTGATGATAATAACATGGCTGATATTTTTGAGCCTTTACTGTATTAGACACTACTTTCTTTTTTTTTTTTTTTTTTTTTTTTTTTTTTTTGAGACAGAGTCTTACTCTGTCACCCAGGTTGGAGTGCAGTGGCATGATCTCCACTCACTGCAACCTCTGCCTGCTGGGTTCAAGCAATTCTCTTGCCTCAGCCTCCCGAGTAGCTGGGACTACAGGCGCCCACCACCTCGCCCAGCTACTTTTTGTATTTTAGTAGAGACGGGATTTCACCGTGTTGCCCAGGCTGGTGGTGAACTCCTGAGCTCAGGCAATTCACCCGCCTTGGCCTCCCAAAATGCTGGAATTACAAGTGTGAGCCACTGCGCCCAGCCTAGATACTGCTTTAAGTGTTTCAATGTTTTGACTGATCTTATCCTTTTAACAATTCTGTGAGGTAGCTGTAATTATGATCCCCATTTCATAGATGAAGACATGGAGGCATAGGCCTAAGTTGCCTACCCAAGGTCACACAGCTAGAAAGTGGCCAAGCTGGGATTCAGACCCAGGCCAGGGGGCTTGGGAGGCTACACTTCCAACCACCTCACATGTGGCTTTTCATAGCCTTTCTTAGCCAATAGAATGACTGCTGCTATTAATTAAGAGTGGGCCAAGAACACTTAATTCTTTGTCTCTAATGCTTACAACAAGCCTTGAAATAGAAGGTGCTACCCTAAATTTATAGATAAGAAAAGTGAGATTCAGAGAGGCTGAGCACCTTGGTTGAGATCACCCACATAAAAAGAAGTTGAGCCAGACTTTGCACTCAGATCTGTATGAATCAAAAGCCCCTGCCCTTTCCATATCACTACAGGATATTTTGCAACATGAGAAGAGAAATCACACAACCACAGAATAGTCATCCCCCTAAAAATGCCTCTTTCCTGTAGAGATGAGTGTATGTGAGTGCAGCCTGGAGGCAGCATCTATGCACTCTATGGTGGGGGAAGGGGGGCCAAGGGGGCCAAGGGCTAAGAAAGGCTATGAAAAGCACTATGCAGTGCTGCGGAGAGACTATCTCCCCTCTATCAGCAGGGCTGCTTGGGAAGCAGAGTGGCAGTTTGGGAGGGGAGTCTGGGGAAGCCATCCCTTTTGTTACTGGAACCTAGAACCTCTCTCCACCCCCATCCACTCCATATCCACCTCCAGCTTAAGAAAAGCATGAGTTGGCCGGGCGTGGTGGCTCATGCCTGTAATCCCAGCACTTTGGGAGGCCGAGATGGGTGGATCATGAGGTCAGGAGATTGAGACCATCCTGGTTAACATGGTGAAACCCTGTCTCTACTAAAAATACAAAAAATTAGCCAGGTGTGGTGGCGGGCACCTGTAGTCCCAGCTACTTGGGAGGTTGAGGCAGGAGAATGGCGTGAACCCGGGAGGCGGAGCTTGCAGCAAAACGAGGTCGCGCCACTGCACTCCAGCCTGGGCAACAGAGCGAGACTCCGTCTCAAAAAAAAAGAAAAAAGAAAAAAGAAAAGCAGAGTTGGTATTATGGACAGAGCTGCTTTTGAAGAGCCCCAAGTCACTGGCTGACCCGAGAAGGACTGCCATTTCACCTTATATGAGCGGCCTGTTAAATTAAGCATTGTCTTATTTTTTTTTGTCACCCAGGCTGAAGTGCAGTGGCGCGATGTCGACTCATTGCAACCTCCGCCTCCCGCGTTCAAGCGATCTTCCTGCCTCAGCCTCCTGAGTAGCTGGGACTACAGGCACATGCCACTACGCCTGGCTACTTTTTTTGTGTTTTTAGTACAGACACGGTTTCACCATGTTGGCCAGGATGGTCTCGATCTCCCGACCTCATGATCCACCCATCTTGGCCTCCCAAAGTGCTGGGATTACAGGAGATGATTTCAATCTCCTGCCCTCGTGATCCACCTGCCTCAGCCTCCCAAAGTGCTGGGATTACAGGTGTGAGCCACCACACCTGGCTGTCTTTTTCTTTTTTTAATTTTTGAGACAGGGTCTCAGTCTGTCACCCAGGGTAGAATGCAGTGGTGCTATCATAGCTCAATGTAGCCTTGAACTCCTGGGCTTAAGCCTCAGCCACCTCAGCCTCTGGAGTAGCTGGGACTACAGGCATGCACTACCATACCTGGCTAATTTGTAAATTTTTTGTAGAAGGGTCTCGCCATGTTGCCCAGACTGGAAGCATTGCTCTTTCTAAGGGTATATGTAAGAGTGCAAATTGCCCTTGGACCTAGCAACTTGGTGAAAAGGATGTATCAGTCATTCACACCTTCCTGTGAATTAGTTTCTCAGCCGGGACAGTGTTTCTCAAACTAGGGTATCTACTTTCAGAGTTCCTAAGTGCTCTGAAGAGTTTTAAATTTTGGATGTAAATTTCAGTGATGTTAAAATATTTTAGCAGTTATAAAGACAGAACTCTTTGCAGTTAAACATTTTCATAGACTAGAACTTCAGTTCCTTACGTTGGCGTTGCTCCAGTATGGGTCTGTGAACTTCTGGGAATTCACAGATGGGATCTTTGAGAATTGCTTTTTCTTTCAAGAGGTTTGCTCATTACACAGGTTTGGGAGACACTACGCAAGAACTAGATGGGTGTGAGCCTTTTCTGCCCTGGTGCCATGGTTGCCAAGGTGCTGGGGACCCAGAGATCTGAGTTCTAGCCTTGGCCACTTGACCACTGGTGCCTCAGTTTCTCCACGTGAAAATTCACTCACTCTTCGCCACTTTGCAGCATCCTCTCTGTCAGGCCTGTGCTGGCTGCTGTGAGGGATAGGAGATGAACAAGACGAAGCTGGTGAAGGTGCCAAGCATGGCACCCTCCTGTCTGACAAGTCAAGGCAGAGGGGAGAGAAAGGCTATGGGGGGCCAGCAGAGGGAGAAGTCACTTCTGCCTGCTGGGTGCAGCAGAACTGGCTTTGAGCTGGGCCTTGAGATGGTGCCACGGCAGGGGAGGAGTCCAGCCCTCTAGGCAGAGAGGATGAGTGAAGTGGGCTGTCTGCGATGAGCTTGTGCGGAGAGTTCAGGGTGTGACGTACGTTTAGGGAACTGGACCTGTAGCCGAAGGACCTGAGAGATCATCTCGGCCAACTCTTTAGGATACAGGGGAATGTCAGGAGGCTGAATTGGCTCAAGGGCCTCCTCAATATCACAGAGCCAGCTGGGGGCCCTGCTGAGAACAAGGAGGTAGGCGAGATGTTTTTCCATCTGGAGCTGAGCTCCCAGCCTCAGGAATGTTTCGGGGGGTCCAGCCCATGTTGGCAACCCCCTCTTCCACCACACACTCCACGAAGCCTAACGCAGGCTCTGCAACCCACCGTCTCTCCTGCCCCCAAGGCTACTGAGGCTCACAGGCCCACAGACCTAGGGGGCGTTTTCATCTGATTTTCACTCAAGGAAACAGCCACGTCCTGACGGAAGCCAAGTTGGAGGGAGGTCTTTAGCTCACCCTTCCCAGCCTCCTAGTTCTTCGGGGTTGGGGTGGGGCTCTAATAGCCTTCAGTTAACAGGGGCGGAAGCGTCCAGGCTTAGGCAGACAGCCTGCCTCCACCAAGCCCCAGGAGCCTTCTCTTTTTGGCTGTGGGGGACTCTCAGGTTGGGCCCACCCCTTTGGATCTAGAGAAAATTCTCCCATCACATAAGTCTCTCAGGGCCCATATCTAGTCATCCTGTGTGGGCCGAGAGGGGCTCACTGTCCCAGGACTAACTGGATAGTGACCACCAGAATAAGGCTGGGCCCAAAATCTTGTGCCCGCTTCTCTCAGCCAAGACATAGAAAGAACAGGCTAGTGTGAGTGGCCATCACAGATGCCAGGCAGGAGGGCTGTGAAGCCCAGATTTACCATCACTAGTCTGAGTTGGCTTGCTGCTGCCATGACCACCACCGACCACCACCATTGTCACATTTCCATTTCTGCCACCATCACTGTTTCCATCTCTACCATCGCTGTCTTCATCTCAACCACCCTCTCCATCTCCACTGTTATCACCACCTCCATACCCACCATCGTCAACATCTCTATCACCATCATCTCCACCTCAGCCATCATCCCCAGCTTCTCGGTCATCACTATGCACCGTCACTGCCCCCTCCACCATAACCACTGTTTCCATCTTTACCACCATCACCAGCTACCCCCACCAGTATCACTACCGGCATCCTCACCCAACAATTGCCATCTCTGCCATCATCACCACCTCCACCAGTATCACTACCTTCCTGACAATTATCACCACCATTTCTACCACCACTGCCCCTCTTACCTCCCCTGACACGTCTAACCACTGCCAGCCCAGTACCCCACCTACCCCAACCTCTGTCCATTCGAATCCATCCATGCTACCTAAAACATAAAGAACTGCCATTTGGGCTAACCCTTCAACCTCTTTTCATTTGCCCAACCCCAGAAAGGCCAACTATAGACCTCATTTCTCCAGTTTCTCTTTTGAGACTTCTCCTGGAAGATGAAATGAAATGCCTTGCTCTTGAAGTTGAGGAAGATTATGTGTCTCTTGCCGTTCTTGATTTACCAGGCCCATCATTCTGTCCTAGAAGGAAATTGGATTACTCTGACAGAATGTGTTCTTTGGAAAGCAGTGCTGGTTATTACCTAATTCCTTATGACCTAGTGTTTGCAGATTGATTTTTTGACGACGTGTCCCAGTAGTTTTCTATTATAGCAGCTTGGTGGATGGGCCCAGCACTTGTAGAGGCATCTGCTTTCCCCCAGGTTTGGAAAGAGGCAGGGACCGGCTGCCTGGGTCTCTTGTCTCCAGGCCCCTCACCAGTTCTCCATAAATCCCCTCAGAGTGAGAGCTAGTGATTGGACTCCAATGTGGGCCAATTTCTTAAGTACCTAAGCATGTAAGTCATCAGGGCCTGTGGATGGGAATACACAAGTTCTTTCCTTATTCCCCTGGCTTCCTGCCTGCTCGTGATTCCACGTGGTGCCTCTTTCAGTTTTTCAGATCACAGCTGACCTTTTTAGGCTAAGAAAAAATTAAAAGGCTCTGCTTTTTCAGTGTCGTTGCTTATAAGCTTTCTCTTCCCAGCGAAAAACGTGCCAGCAATCCCCTTATCCCCTTTCTTTGGCCCATTATAGTTAGCAAATGTTTTTCTCATTCTTTTGCCGCCTCATGCAAGTTATATCCCATTTCTTTTCTGAACAAGTTTTCTGATTTTATCTCCACAGCCTTTTTTTTTTTTTTTTTTTAATTTCTTTGTGTGTACCCCTCCTTTGGAACCTGGCCTGATTTCTACTTTCTTTGGCTTGTCCGTTATCATTTTAGTTCTCTGGGAAGCTTTCTGCATAACTAACACGTAATCACTGGGTTCTTTTTAGCTGCTTTGTGCATCAGGATAGTTTCATTCTCTTCTCCTAATTTTGTTGCCTTATGTGGAAATGTCCAATTCTCCTTAGAGAGTGCCCTTGGTTCTTAAACTCTGTCTTTGTGTTTTTCATCTTGAATCTCAAAGCCTGGTACAGAACGCTTTCAGGAAGGGCCAATATCTGGATCTCGTTTGAGTTCCTGCTTTTCTTCCTTTCTCTCAGGTGGTGCTAGCTTTTCTCAGTGCTCCCTTCCATTCCCCAGTGTCTTTTTTTTTTTTTTTTTTGAGACAGAATCTTGTTCTGTCACCCAGGCTGGAGTGCAGTGGCACGATATCTCGGTTCACTGCAAGCCCTGCCTCCCAGGTTTACGCCAGTCTCCTGCCTTGGCCTCCCAAGTAGCTGGGACTATAAGCGCCTGCCACCTCGCCCGGCTAATTTTTTTTTTTTTTTGTAGTTTTAGTAGAGATGGGGTTTCACCGTGTTAGCCAGGATGGTCTTGATCTCCTGACCTCGTGATCCGCCCGCCTCGGCCTCCCGAAGTGTTGGGATTACAGGCGTCAGCCACTGTGCCTGGCCCCCCCAGTGTCTTTAGTTTGTGAGTAGCAAACTGAGTCAGGACTTGCTCCCCAAGGCCTCACAAAGCAGGCAACCAGAATGGGGAGGGGACCAGCAGCTGCATTTGGCTTCTGATGCCTGGAGTGTGGATGGGGTCACTTACCAGGAGTGTTTGGTTACCATAAGGGGCTCCTTCCATTCACAGACCCATTTGTTCATTCTCAGACTCCCTCATTCCCTCCAGAACCTCTGTGTTAGTCTGGGGTCCTGCCTGCGTGGGCTTACCAGGCACATGAGCCTTCTTGAATGTTAGATCAATAATGGTCTGGTGCAGTGCACCAGCGAGTAATACACACAGAAATCAGGTTAACGACATAGAAGGTGGCGAGTGTAAGGCATGTAGACAGTGGTGTGGGAGCGATGTGCTCTGCTGTTCCATTGCAGGAGGCTGCTCCCCGAAAGCCATATTCCAGCAGGGCCTTTACATTTAGGAATGTGTTTGCCAGGAAGGGTGATGTAGAGGAGCATTCCAGGCAGAACAGGATGTGCAGAGGCAGAGAGGGCCATCTGGGACTTGCCGTGTCGGGCAAACGGAGTCTCCAAACCCCATGAAAGCCTGTTGTCTTTCCAACCCTCCACTGGTCTGGATGGATCATGTCAAGATGGCTCTGGGAAGGGCCCTTTCAGTGCCTCCCCAGGGGCGCCCAGTGCTCCCAGAGCCACCTGCTGTCAGCTCCAAACTTGCCTGTTCAGTGAAGGCTTTCTCCATCCAGCCGGGCCAGTGCTGACTGGAGGCTCCGGACCTAGTCCGTTCCCTTCCCCCATGGCTATGACAATAGGAACTCTCTGAATCTTCCCTGGGCTCTGCCCTATTCTCTTCGCCCCAAGCATCCAGCTAAGCATTCCTCTACATTCTAGATTCAATTTCTTACGTCTAGAAAAACTAGAAAATACAGAGTAGTAAAAGTGTTAAAATAGCTTCAAAAAGCATGCATATGCCGGGCGCGGTGGCTCATGCCTGTAATTCCAGCACTTTGGGAGGCCAAGGTGGGTGGGTCACCTGAGGTTGGGAGTTCGAGACCAGCCTGACCAACATGGAGAAACCTTGTCTCTATTAAAAATACAAAATTAGCTGCGTGTGGTGGCAGGCACCTATAGTCCCATCTGCTTGGGAGGTTGAGGCAGGAGAACCGCTTGAACCCAGGAGGCGGAGGTTGTGGTGAGCTGAGATGGTACCACTGCACTGCAGCCTGGGCAACAAGAGCGAAACTCCATCTCAAAAAAAAAAAATTCATGCATAATCCCATCATTCAGAGTTAACCTTGTCTACATTTTGATGTATATCCTCCCAGATGTATCATTTCCTTTTACAAAACAGGCAGTTGGCACGGGCATTTTTTAGAAGTATATATACATCTAGCCCAAGATTCCAAACAGCTTCGTAGTACTCCACTGTGCAGCTGAACCATCACTTATTTAAACCTGGAAGCTTGATGAAGGGCACCGACTGAATGAACAAAAATGAGGAAGGGCCTTTGTAGATTCCTCTTCTACGTCTTCCATGTTCCTTTGGAGCCAGTGTTTGAAAGTATAGAAAGTGTGCTGGTCAAGACATGAGTTTGAATGCAGGCTCTCGTCCGTGTGTGTGGGTCTCAGATCCATCCACACATCTTATTGAGCCTCATCCTGTTTGGCATTTTTGAGCATTAAACACAACTGACCACTCCCCCTTATTTACCTCCTTTCTTCCTCCGGCCTCGGACGACGTCCTCCAGCCCAGCACTTCTCCCATATTTCACCTTTCCTTCCTAGTTTCAGGAACTGGAAACTTTTCTCCGACCAGCACTCATGTCAGCACCCTCCAGGCCTCTGTTCCCAGCTTCCTCTCTGCCTCTTACCACCTTGTCATATTCAGTTTGTTTCCTTTGGATGACCCATCTAGTTCCATAGATTTGAGGGCCAAACTCTCCCTGGCCCATCTCTCCTGAAATCTGCATCCACATAGTCAAGGGCCTAAAGAACATCTCCATCAGAAACTCAATGATGTGACTGGGCGCGGTGGCTCACGTCTGTAATTCCAGGAGGCAGGAGGATCACCTGAGGTCAGGAGTTCGAGACCAGCCTGGCCAGCATAGTGAAACCCCATCTCTACTAAAAATACAAAAAATTAGCTGGGCGTGGTGGCGGGCACCTGTAATCCCAGCTACTAGGGAGGCTGAGGCAGGAGAATCACTTGAATCCAGGAGGCAGAAGTTGCAGTGAGCCGAGATTGCCCCACTGCACTCCAGCCTGGGTGACAGAGCAAGACTCTGTCTAGAAAAAACAAAAAGAAACTCAATGTTGCCACATCTGAGCTCACTTTTTCTTCCCCCAAACTACTTCCTCTTGGGGTCTCTGTCTCAGTGACTGTCTGTCACCTAAGCCAGCAGCCAGGAGCCGTCTTGAGTCTTGTTTTGACCCCCCGCCCCCACCTCCATATCCAGCCCCTTAAGCAGCCTTATTCCTGATGGTACCAGCACCTTCCTCCAGCCCTGCCCCACTCGGCTCCAACATCTGCTATAGCCAGGCCATGGTGTCCTCCTTCTGGGTGACGCCTGCAGCCTTCCCAATGGTTCCCCACCTTTAGATTCTCCTACCATCCATCTACCAGGATACCTTTTTAAAAATTGAGGCATTACTTGAAAACAATAAGATGTACATATTTTAAGTGTACAATTTGATGATATTTTGTTTTTTGTTTTTGAGATGGAGTCTCACTCTGTCGCCCAGGCTGGAGTGCAGTGGTGCAATCTTAGATCACTGCAACCTCCCCCTCCCAGATTCAAGTGATTCTCCTGCCTCAGCCTCCTGAGTAGCTGGGATTACAGATGCCCGCCACCACCTCCGGCTAATTTTTGTATTTTTAGTAGAGACAGGGTTTTACCATGTTGGCCAGGCTGGTCTTGAACTCCTAATCTCAGGTGATCTGCCCTCCTCAGTCTCCCAAAGTGCTGGGATTACAGGTGTGAGCCACCGCACTCGGCCTGATGAATTTTAATAAATATATTACATCCATGTAGCCACCCCAATAAAGATAGAGAAAATTTCCATTATCCATGAATGTTCCTTAGAATCCTTTTCAATCAATCCCCTTTCCCATGGGCAATCTCTCCTCTGATCTCTTCCCTAGATTAGTTTTCCCTCTTCTATAGAAATTCTCACAAATGGAATCATATAGTTTGCATTCTTTTGCTCAGCAAAATGCTTTTGAGATTCCTTCACGTTGTCACTACAATCACTTAAAAGTGAGTATTTATTTAAATCAGTCTCCTATTAAAACTTTTCGTTGGCTCCTGTTATCCAAATTCCTGGCCCTGAATGATCTGGACTCATCTCACACATTGCCTACCCTTGAACTTTCACCTTTAGGAAGACTGAACCATTTGTTCACCTGCACAAACATAGCTTTTCATGGGTTGAGTCCTGTGGCTGGAATCCCTCAGCTCCTACGCAGTTTGCCTGGTGCACTCCTACTCATCTGGCAGCATTCTGCTCACATGTAGATTGTGTGAGGCTTTCTCTGACCTGTTCCCACCCCCGGACAAAGAGTCAGTCAGCTGCACTATAATGGACTGTGTCCACTATTCTTGACACCCCGGAACCCCTGCCCAGCATCGACTGAATGGATTCCTTTCTCGGTATGACTGCTGTGTCTTGCATGTCATTTATCATTGTGCCCACTGCACTGTATGTGTTTATGGACTTGTGTAACCCCTTAGCTATGCTCAGAGGGATAGAAAGATTCATTTTGTTTCCAGAAATTCTTCCTGTGGAAGACTGTCTTGCTGCCTACCGAAGAGCCTACCCAAGAAGTACTCCACTGTGCAACTGAACCATCAATCTTGTGCAACAAGAAGCAAGACAGGCCAGGCGTGGTGGCTCACACGTGTAATCCCAGCACTTCGGGAGGCAGAGGTGGGTGGATCACCTGAGGTCAGGAGTTTGAGACCACCCTGGCCAACATGACGGAACCCCATCTCTTCTACTAAAAATACAAAAATTAGCCAAGCGTGGTGGCGGGCTCTTGTAATTCCAGCTACTCAGGAGGCGGAGGCAGGAGAATCTTTTGAACCTGGGAGGCAGAGGTTGCAATGAGCCAAGATGGCGCCATTACACTCCAGAGTGAGACTCTGCCTCAGAAAAAAAAAAAAAAAAGGCAGTAGCAGCAAGACAGTCTTGTTGCCTACCTAAGAAGACTGCTGGAAATATCCAGTCTTCTTCGCTAACAGACCCTGATCTTGTTCAGGTAACCATGTGCCTAGAGATTTTGCCAATGATCAGTTGAGGAGTGGTGTAATTCCGACCAAGGAGATGTTAAGAGGACATCTTCTGGGAAAGCTTTTTCTTCCTGAAAAGAAGAAACGAGAAGCAAATGCTCCATGTTATGCCTTCCTCTTTCCTCTTGTTTGGGACACTATTGTGTGATGGTATGATGTTTGGAGTTGTAGCAGCCACCTGGTGACCATGAGGCAGCGACAAAGAGGAGTGCAGAAACATTGATCCAGAACCCTGGCATAAGTGAGGGTCTAAACATCCCTCCTTCCAACTTCCTGTTACGTGAGTAATTAAATGACTTTACTGCTTAAGACACAACTAGTTGGATTTTCTGACATTTGCAGCTGAAGGACTCTTACTTGATATATTTTGTGAGTAAAGTTTTTATTTTGGGATAATTGTAGAAACTCTAAATCTTCATGAGATTGTGAAGCACTTGATATCCAGATGATGGTACAGACCCGCCTGGAGCTGTCCTCTCGAGTGGCCGTATCATGTCCACTTAGAGTGCGCCTCAGGGAGCTTCTGCCTTCTCTCCTTGTTCTCAGTCTTCGGACCTCTCGACACTCCCTTAGGAAAAAGGAAAGGGCTTCCTCCTCTGGGCCTCTGAGTCAGGCTGTCAGTCAGTCCGTTCCATGCAGCTTTCCCCCACTGGAGCTAGGGGGAGAAGGCTTCAGGTCCCGGATTATCTTCTTAACAACCCATGAAAAAGGCATTGTTGCTCCATTTTGTAGAAAAACTCAGTCACGTTAGTAAAAAACCTGATCAAGATCACACGGTCAATAACAGAGGAGCCCCACAACCTGGTCTTCCCAAAGTCACAGTCCTTATACCTCAATACCTGACCTCCCTTGGGCTTAAATCATGTCAGTATCAAGCAGGTGATGTGAACATTGCTTTGGATGGCGGCCATGAAAATGCCCCACTCAGATTTCCTACTGCTGGGAGTGTCATCGACCAAGGCCTCAGCTCCCAAGGCCATGCTTCCTATGGGCTTCCTTTCACCCAAGGCTGAGCACAGCAGGGGTGCTAAGACAGGACCAACCTTGGGAGATGCAGGGCTCCTCTGAGGACATCTTTAGCTCAAGGACTCCCAGTTGGTTCAACCAGAACTTTGCTAGAGCTGTGCTGAGTCTGAGACTTTGCTCATCCAACCCTCCTTCCCTCTCTCTCTTCCTGGCAAGGGTCACACCTACAGCCTGGTCTCACAGTTCCCGCCTCTGCTGGCTCACTTCCCTTTTCCCTTCACAGATGTTTTCCCCAATAAATCTCTTGCATATCTAATCTTGTCTTGGGATCTGGCTTCTTAGAGGACCTGAATTAATGTGCTTTGATTTTTAACCCTCCAAACTCAACCTGGCAACCTGTCTGTAAAGCACCTGGCACATACTAAGTTCTCTTCTCTTTTCCTCTCAGAGTGTGGGTGTTATGAGTGGCCAAGATGTGAGGCTGTTTCTGTCTCCAGTGGGAGCAAGGTGGACTGCCCTGTGACCAGAAGAATATGCACATACCTGGAAACCTATGCATCCTGAGGTTCAGAGAGGCTGAGGGACTCACCCGAGGCCACACAGCTCATGCCTGAATGCCCACACAGATACACACACAGATGCATGGGATGGGGAGACAAAGTCGGGGTGGAGAGACAGGGTCAGGATGTAGTGTGGGGCAGGCAAAGGGCATGAGGAAAGCAGCCCCTTCCTGCCCCTCCCTGCTGACTTCCCAGGCTGGTCTGTATGTTTTGGTGTCATGGCAACTGGCTGTGGGGGCTGCATGTGGAAAGTGAAGCTTAACCTTAAGACACTGTGGGGAGCTAAATGGGCCTAAAAGATACCAGGTCTGTGATTTTCCAGCCTCCCAGCCTTGCTCCAGCCTGGAGATACTGCCAGCTCAGCCCAGCCCCCAGTCATCAGGAAATGCCTTTCTCTACTTACTCTTACTGCCTATCCAGCCCATTGGGCTCACTTGCATGATTTTACTAACTGAATCTGGAATCCTCTCTTCTCTTCTTGTTTGTCTAAATCCTCTCTCTCTCTTAGAGTTAAGTTCCAGTCCCACATTCTCTTGGAAGCCTTCCCCGATTTCCCCAGCTCATGGAGCTCTTTTCTTCCTCTGGTCACAGCTAGCAGTCACTGCACTATCTGGAGCACTCACCTTATGGCATTTCAACTTTGTCCCCATGCAATTCAACAAGCTCCTAATATGTGCTGGACATCGTGCTAAGTGCTGTATGTTCCTGCGGGTATCCTGGGGGCTAAATCTACTCTAGGCTCATGGCCGGGCGAGGTGGCTCACGCCTGTAATCCCAGCACTTTGGGAGGCTGAGGTGGGTGGATCATGAGGTCAGGGGATCGAGACCATCCTGGCTAACATGGTGAAACCCCATTTCTACTAAAAATACAAAAAATTAGCTGGGCGTGGTGGCGGGCACCTGTAGTCCCAGCTACTTGGGAGGCTGAGGCAGGAGAATGGTGTGAACCTGGGAGGTGGAGCTTGCAGTGAGCTGAGATCACACCACTGCACTCCAGCCTGGGCGACAGAGTGAGACTGTCTCAAAAAAAAAAAAAAAAAAAAAAAATCCACTCTAGGCTCATTAGACTTCAGACAGGGAGCCCCTGACCGTCTAGCATTTATGGACCATTTATGACCAGGAGAGGCTCCCATCAGCTCCTAAACTAGGCAAGACAGAGGGTGCAGGTGGCAACTTGTTAGAACCTTGGTCTCAGAGTCCAGACAGGCCACCGTCTGCGTCTTGTTTTTCTAAGCTATAAAAGGGGGATGACAGTACCTACCTCACAGGCTTGTTCTAAGGACAAATGATATGATGAGATAATATATGTAAAGTAACAAACACAGTAATTGATGTGCTAGTTGTTTGCTTTATCCATGCCAGCGGCCCCTGCCGCCACCCCGTAGCCTCTGAGTCTACCTAAATACAAACACTGTGTTCCCTTTGGGGACATTCAAAGCACTCCCTGTCTTGGATTGTAGAATTAAATAGGAAGAGGTTTACCCTCCAGAAGCTCACCATCGGGTACTTCTCATGCTTGCTCTCACTGAATCCTCTGCCAACTCTGGGACAGGAAATAGTATTCCTGTGTCATACATGACAGAGCTGGGGCTCAGGGAGGTCGAGTCAGACTCAGGCCTGAGACGGATGATAAGCCCTAAGCAAACAGGCATCCATTGGGAGAGAACACTCTTTTATACTGTGCAGGTGTCAGTTCTGCCCAAAGAATTCTTTTTTTTTTTTTGAGATGGAGTCTCGCTCTGTTGCCCAGGATGGAGTGCAGTGGCACAATCTCAGCTCGCTGCAAGCTCCGCCTCCTGGGCTCACGCCATTCTCCTGCCTCAGCCTCCCGAGTAGCCGGGACTACAGGTGCCCACCACCACGCGCGGCTAATCTTTTTTTGTATTTTTTAGTAGAGACTGGGTTTCACAGTGTTAGCCAGGATGGTCTTGATCTCCTGACCTTGTGATCTGCCCGCCTCAGCCTCCCAAAGTGTTGGGATTATAGGAGTGAGCCTATTTCCTGGCCCAGAAAATAGATCTTAAGTGTTCTCACCACACACACACACAAAGGTAACTATGGGACGAATGTGTTAATTAGCTTGATTGTGGTAATCAATTAACAATGTAATGTATATCAAATATATCTTTTTAAATTCAAAAAGTAATGCCAGGCAAAATCACAACAGGGTTTTTGGGACAGGGCGGGGGAGAGATTTAACAAGACCATTCTAAAACGAATCTGGAAGAGTAACTGTATCGGAATAACCAAAAAATATTTGAAAAAGAAGTACAATGAGGGGAGACTTCCCCTATCAGATATCAAAACACTACCAAGCTGTACTCATTAAAATGGTGTGCCGGCCTGAGACAAGACAGATGGATCAATGTCACTGAACAGAGAGCTGAAAAAGGGGTTCTGTATTAAGAGGAATTCAGTATGTAATAAAGTAGCATGTAAAAGCAGCAGAAAAAACTTTCAGTTATAAGATGAATAAATTCTGGGGATCTAATGTATAGCATGGTGACTATAGTTAATAATACTATCTGGTATACTGGAAATTTGCTAGGAAAATAGATTTTTTTTTTTTTTTTTTAAGATAGAGTCTTTCTCTGTCACCCAAGCTGGAGTGCAGTGGCATGATCTCGGCTCACTGTAGCCTCCGCTTTCCGAGTTCAAGTGATTCTCCTGCCTTACCCTCCTGAGTAGCTGGGACTACAGGTGCGCGCCACCACACTTGGCTAATTTTTGTATTTTTAGTTGAGATAGGGTTTCACCATGTTGGCCAGGCTGGTCTCAAACTCCTGACCTCATGTGATCTGCCCGCCTCAGCCTCCCAAAGTGCTGGGATTATAGGAGTGAGCAACCATTCCTGGCCCAGAAAATAGATCTTAAGTGTTCTCACCACACACACACACAAAGGTAACTATGGGACGAATGTGTTAATTAGCTTGATTGTGGTAATCAATTCACAATGTAATGTATATCAAATCATCACACTGTAGACCTTGAATATATACAATTTTTATTTGTCAATTAGACCTCAATAAAGCTAGAAAAAAGCAATAGGGAAAAGAGGGATTCTTCAGCAAGTATTGTAGAGACAATTGGCTATCCTTGTGGAAAAAAACCATAAAGTTAGATTCCTGCTTCACACCATTCACTAAAATAAATTCCAGATGGATTAGAGAGCTCAATGTAAAAAAAATACAAAGCTATAAAACTATTAAAAGAAAATATGGGAGAATTTGTTTATAACCTTGGGGTAGGAAAGGCTTTCTTTAGCAAGACATAAAACACAGAAACCATAAAGGAAAAGATTGCTAAATTTGATTATGTCCAAATTCAAAACTGCTGTATAACAAAAGACGCTGTAAATACTGTTGTTAAAAGACAAGTGACAGACTGGAAGAAGGTATCTAGAACATATGCAACAGAAAAAGATTAATATTTAGGATCTGTAATGAATTCATATAGTAACAAGCAAAGGATAAACAACCCCAGAGAAAAAAATGGGTGCTGGGAACAGACAGTTCACCTAAGAGGAACTGCAAATAGTCAATACACATATGAAAATGTGCCCAGCCTCACTAGTAATCAAAGAAATGCAAGTAAAAATAACGCCAAGTTAAGGGTTTTCACCTGTCGAATTTGCAAAATTTAAGAGATTTGCGCCGGGCACGGTGGCTCACACCTGAAATCCCAGCACTTTGGGAGGCAGAGGCAGAAGCAGAAGGATCACGAGGTCAGGAGATCGAGACCATCTTGGCTAACACATGGTGAAACTCTGTCTCTACTAAAAATACAAAAAAATTAGCCGGGCGTGGTGGCGGGCACCTGTAGTCCCAGATACTCGGGAGGCTGAGGCAGGAGAATGGGGTGAACCTGGGAGGCAGAGCTTGCATGAGCTGAGATTGTGCCACTGCACTCCAGCCTGGGCGACAAAGCGAGACTCCATCTCAAAAAATAAATAAATAAATAAATAAAATAAATGAGATTTGCAATGGCCACTGTTGGGAAGAATCTAAGGGCAATTAATACCTTCGTCACCATTGGTAAGAATGGAAATTGTCCTGGCATTTGCAGAGTGTGATTTGGCAGTATCCACTAAAATGGAAAACACCCAAACTCTTCATAAGAGCAATTCCAAGTCTCTGCTGGGAGAAATGCTCCAAGTGTACAACGGGCCACATTCACTTGCGGTCGTGGCGGTGGTGATGGAAATGTGAACAATCAGAAACAACTGAAATGTTCCTCGGTAGAGAAAGGGCTAAATACATCTTTTTTCTTGTTATTGTCTTTTGAGACAAAATCTCACTCTGGAGTGCAATGGCGCGATCTCGGCTCAGGGCAATCTCTGCCTCCTGGGTTCAAGCGATTCTCCTGCCTCAACCTCCCGAGTAGTTGGGACTATAGGCACGTGCCACCACACCTGGCTAATTTTTGCATTTTTGGTAGAGACAGGGTTTCACCATGTTGGCCAGGCTGGTCTCAAACTCCTGACCTCAGGTGATCCTCCCGCCTCGGCCTCCCAGAGTGCTGGTATGAGCCACCACACCCAGCCCTAAATACATCTTTGAATGTGTACACTAGTAATGATTTTCTGGGGACCAAGCAAATGAGAGAGACTTTTACATCCTGAAATGAAAAGGTCTCATTACAGGAGGAAAACAGGTCACAAAACAATATGGCTCTGTTTGTATAAACATGGATGCACACTTCACAAGTGTACATGAGAAAAGATACTCTGGAAGGTACCAACCAAACTGACACTCCCTAGGGAGGTGAATGGGGTTGTGTGGGAGCCAAGGGGGGCTTTATCTGAACTATTCAACTTTTTTTTTGAACTATTTAATTTTTTTGACAGTGAGTATGTATATGTGTTTTACTCATGTAGTAATAGTAATGCATAATTCATTTAAAATAACTTGAAAGACCAGCTGTCACTCAATGCCTGGTAGCTTTATGCCTCTACTTCTCAAGCCCTGCTCACTGCCGGTGCCCTGGACTTGTTACCCAGATCCTGTGCCTGGTTCCTGATTGTCCACATCCCTGACCCCTTACCACTTCCACCATACTAGGCTCTTAGTCTGGGTTCTTGGCTTGTGCTATGTGACCTTCTTGATTCCTGGTGCCTATCACGGGTCAGGAATAAGGGAGAATTGGACATGGTCAGAGTCCCAGGAGAGTACATGGTCCAGCAAAAGAAGAACCTCAGAGGACTGGCGCAGTGGCTTACGTCTGTAATCCCAGCACTTTGGGAGGCCAAGGCAAGTGGATCAGCTTGGGTCAGGAGTTCGAGACCAGCCTGGCCAACATGGTGAAACCCTGTCTCTACTAAAAATACAAAAATTAGCTGGGTGTGGTGGCACGCGCCTGTAGTCCCAGCTACTCGGAAGGCAGAGGCATGAGAATCGCTTGAACGCGGGAGGCAGAGGTTGCAGTGAGTTAAGATTGCACCATTGCACTCCAGCCTGAGCAACAGAGCAAGACTCCATCTCAATAAACAAACAAACAAACAAACAAACTTCAGAAAAGATGTGGTTGGAAAATGCAAGGAAGGCTTCCAAGAGGAGGTGACGTTTGAGCTGGGACTTGAAAGCAGGATAATTTTAATCCTAAACCCCACCTCAATTATGTTAAAAACTACATAACACCATCACAGAAATTTTGAATAATGGAGAGAAAAAACTTCACCCAAAATTTCACTGCCCTAACCCAATAACTTTGGTAAATTCCCTTTAATTCTTTGTCCACAAGACACTTATCATTTAAGTATGCAATCCGAATAATACATTTGATTTATACATACACACACACACACACACACACACACACATATACGCACATACACACTTTTTTTTTTTTTTTTTCCTTCAAGAGACAGGGTTTTGCTATGTTGCCCAGGCTGGATTTGAACTTCTGAGCTCAAGTGATCCTCCTGCCTCAGGCTCCTCAGCTGGGATTACGGGTGTGCTCTGCTGTGCCTGGCTGGTTGTTGTTGTTTAGTATAACATCATATGACAGCTCCTTTTTACATTACTAAGTGATATTTATCATCATCAACTGTTAACGACTATGCAATTTGCCATACAGTGAGTGTGCTTCTCATTTAATTACCTATTCCCCTATTGTTGGCTGTTTAGGTTGTTTCTTATTACTAATGCTGCAATGAACATCCTTGAGCATGTAGTTTTTTTTTTTTTTTCTTTTAGGTTATTTCCTTGGAACAAATAAATTCTCAGAAGTGGAAATACTGGGTCAAAATTTATGAACACTTTTATGGCCCTTGAAACATGTTGCCAAATTGCTTCTAAAAGTAGTTTCAGAATACACTGAGGGCTTTGTTAGGCAAATATGAGAGGTATAGAAATTGAATGGAGGTCCCAATTCCAGGAAACAGCATGTATAAAGGTGCATTGACCAGGACAGACTTCTGCAATTTATCCTTTGAATACCATGACATGGCCAAGATACAGAATTTTATGGCAGAGTCTTCTGGTTGGCAAACTAAGAAGCCATTCACAGTCTCCTTCTTTCATGTTATTTTCCCACCATAGAAGGTAAAAGCCAGATAATCTCTTGCCCAGCTTCTTTTGCAGCTAAAAGTGACCATGTGACTCCATTTTAGACTTGTGGAAGAATTCTTTCCTTCCTTTCAGGTTTTAAACCGGTTTATTAAATCATTCAACTAGGAAGTTGAAGGTTTTTAATATCCCAATTAAAGGGGAAAATGTCATTGATGCCATCTCTCTTTCTTCCTCCTGCCCTGAATGCAGATGTGATGCCTGGAGCTGTGGCAGCCACATGAAGCCTATAAGGTTGGACAAGCATTAGCACAAAAAGCCAACGCAGGAGGGTGGCAGAAAGGAGACAGAAAGAACCTGGTTTCTTGATATCACCGTTTGAGTGGCTGAATCAATACCACCAACCTCTAACTTTTTCTTATGTGGGAGAAGTATTTAATTATTTGACAATCATTATTTGATAATTAGGGTAGGTAATTATCCTCCCTATTTGATTAAACTCTTGTTAGTCAGATTTTTTGTTACTTGCAGTCAAATGCTTCCTAACAGATGTAAGGCTCCACCACCCTGCCCTATCTCTCTCAAAAAGCACCTGGGATTCAGATTCCTGTCCTGATAGAATTTAAGTTGTCTCTCGGAACTGGTGACTTGGATCTCTGCGGCTCGGGACATTTACCACCTGCCCACATGTAGTGTGGGTGGAATCCTCTTTCTGATGCTGGATGCTCCCAACAGTCCTCAGAGTCTGAGAGCTGCTTCTATAGTCCCTGAGCCTTGTTGGTTTTTTCAAGAGCAGCCACCAGGCCAGGACCTTGTGTTCAAGATACACAGTTGCTGGCTCCCTGTGAGGTCTCAAGAGAATTTTGAGCAGAGTTTCTGGCTCTTTCCTTTACCAGTTGTACGTTGTATGGTCTTTTTTTTTTTTTTTTTTTTTTTTTTGAGATGGAGTCTCACTCTGTCACCCAGGCTAGAGTATAGTGGCGCAATCTCTGCTCACTGCAACCTCTACCTCCTGGGTTTAAGCAATTCTCCTGCCTCAGCCTCCCAAGTAGCTGGGATTACAGGCGCGTGTCACCATGCCTGGCTAATTTTTGTATTTTTAGTAGAGACAGGGTTTCACCATGTTGGTCAGGCTGGTCTCGAACTCGTGACCTCAGGTGATCCACCTGCCTCGGCCTCCCAAAGTGCTGGGATTATAGGCATGGGCCACCACACCCGGCCCAGTTGTATGGTCTTAGTCACTTAATCTGTCTGAGTATCGGTCTCCTCCTATAAATAGGGATGCCAGGGTTGCTGGAAGATTTAGAACTGCCAATCTGGTAACATGGTAAGGGCCTAATGTCTTCCATTTGAACTCTCAGAGAGGTGTGGCAAAGAGTCCATCATAGGCCAGGCGCGGTGGCTCATGCCTGTAATCTTAGCACTTTGGGAGGCCGAGGCGGGTGGATCACAAAGTCAGGAGTTTGAGACCAGCCTGGTCAATATGGTGAAACCCCGTCTCTACTAAAAATACAAAAAAATTAGCTGGACGTGGTGTCGCATGCCTCTAATCCCAGCTACTCAGGAGGCTGAGGCAGGAGAATTGCTTGAACCCGGAGGACGGAGGTTGCAGTGAGCTGAGATTGCACCACTGCACTCCAGCGTGGGCGACAGAGTGAGACTTCGTCTCAAAAATAAATAGAGCCCATCATGTAGCAGAACTGGGGATAGACTAGTGTGTGGAACCTCTGTCGAGGTGCCTTCCAGTAGCATGTGGCCTCCTCTGTGGACACCTGATGCTGGGAGTGACGCAGGTTCTGCCCCGCTCAGAATAGAAATTGCAGCCGGGAGTGGTCCCTGGGCAGGCGACTGTAGGGTACACTGGGGCTGGGTTTAGCACATTCTGAAACAGGCTCCCAGGGGAAAGAAGGAACTTCTTCTTCCAGGCTCTGGGGCCTGCAGGGCCTGCCGAGACCTTGTTACTGTTCTTAAGCCCCTGGAGGTAGAGCCAGACCTCCCCTGCATCCCTCCAAGTAGCCAGAGTCAAGGTCAACCTGCTCACTTCCCTCCCACAAAGTCTGCAGTGTGGGGGCAGAGGGTGGGGGTGGGAACCAGCCCTGGTCTCTGCTGCACATTTCCAGCTGACAACTTGAGTACATTACCCAAGCCAAAATTAGGACATGGTTCTGTCAAAGGATTCTTTCCATGGCTGAATATATTTATTTGAAAGTTCTTATCAAGGAATAAAAATGAAATCTGCCAGAGGTTTAATGAATCACCTTAAATCGAAGGAACACAAATATGGGCAAACAGGGTCATCTCAGACACGCCGAATGATGTCAGGAGAGACCTCCTTCTCCACAGCTGAGAGGTAGAAGTCTTAGGCCCAGGGGCAGAAGGAGAGAGGTGGAAGAGGGTGGGCCCCGGGCAGATGTTACTTGCCTTGAACAAATTATCCAAAACTAGCAGCTTTTCAACAGTTTTTGAAGGGATCGTAGAGGCGTGTTGATTAATGAAACCAGAATGAAAAGATGTAAATGGATACAGTGTGAAAGTAAGTCCGGGAGGCTGGGCGTGGTGGCTCAGGCCTGTAATCCCAGCACTTTGGGAGGCCAAGGCGAGTGGAACTCCTGAGGTCAGGAGTTGGAGACTAGCCTGGCCAACATGGTGAAACCAGGTCTCTATTAAAAATACAAAAATTAGCTGGGCATGGTGATGTGCGCCTGTAATCCCAGCTACTCAGGGAGGCTGAGGCAGGAGAATCGCTTGAACCTGGGAGGTGGAGGTTGCAGTGAGCCGAGATTGCCCCATTGCACTCCAGCCTGGGCAGCAAGAGGGAAACTGTCTCAAAATTAAAAAAAAAAAAAAAAAGAAAGAAAGAAAGAAAGAAAAAGAAAGAAAGAAAGAAAGAAAGAAAGAAAGAAAGAAAGAAAGAAAGAAAGAAAGAAAGAAAGAAAGAAAGAAGAAAGAGAGAAAGAAAGAAAACAAAAAAGAAAGAAAAAGAAAGAAAGTTTAAGTCCGGGGGCCACAGAGAGCTGGTGGTGGGAGGGTCACACTGTTATTTTAGCCACTCACGCCTGCCCCCAGTTTACTGGCAGAGCAGGTCCTGCACCCACCCTGACCCCAGATTTACCTGTGTAATTATCCAGCTCTGCATTGGGGGGACGCCAGGTTCCTACCCTGAGCAATTTTCATTTCCCTTCCATAGCCACCTGCAGCCTAAGGCAGGGAAGGAAGGGAGAGAGCGGTGTGAGGCCTGGGAGGAGCCCTCTTCTCAGCAGCACAGCAAGCTTATTCTAAGAGTGTTTCCACCAGCCTAGGATAAGGTCGGAACTCCCTGTAAGCCTGCTCGTCATTGCACTGCTTTAGGGGACATGTACCCCCAGTCCCCTCACTCACCTGTGTTTGGATGCTTTCTGGTTCTGACTTGGCCCCTGCAGGCCTCCAGGGAAGAGCTCATTCAAGGACAGCTTGTCCCCTGAGACCAGGGGAAGACAGGGAGCCCTGGTTGCACATCCTTGTTCTGCATCTTCCTCTGATCTCAATCAAGGTATGTAGTCTCACTGAGCATCAGTGTCCTCTTCTGTAACAGGGACCTAGTGATTTCTACCCTTTAGGCCAGATCATACCTGCCGAGCCCCGATTTCTTTGTCTGGCACACAGTAGGCCATTGATAAGTAGTGACTATTAGTATGTAAAAACCATTAAGGCACATAAAAGTATAAGGGCTAAGCACAATAATAATAATAATTATGGCAATTATCCTGCCTTCCTCTTTCCCGTAGGCAGAAGGAAGCCAGAAGGGAGGACGCTGCCGTCCTTCCAGCCTGATGACTGCCTTCTCGTAGAGAGATTCTTGTTGTTCTTGGGCAGATGGGCTCTGACTAATTTCCACAGCCGCTTTCCTCTTGCATAGCACCATTCACACCTAGGAGAATTGACCTTCTTCTCAGCTGGGTAGGGTGCTGCTTCTGCCCCGCATAATAGTCAGGCCCTGGAGGCCACCACCTGGGGCTGCTGGGGATGACCCATCCCAGCTGCCCTAGTTCCAACAGCCCTGTGAGGTCTCAGCTGCCCTGGTCCAAACAGCCCCGTGAGGTCTTAGCTGCCTTAGTCCCAGCAGCCCCTTGAGTGATCCCTTCTTGTCCCTCCCCTGCCCTGCTCAGCTAAAGGAGGACTGAGCTGCTGTGAGCCCAAGAAAGATGCTCATTGGCATCGAACTTCAGCACTGACAGCAAGGCTGAGCACGCTCAGAGGGAAGGCAGAGAAGGCCCTTGCCTCTTGCTCATGGCCTGCTGTCTCCACAGGCCCAGGCTGCATGGGCAGGACTGCAGCTACATGTCTGCAGCCTGGCTTAGCCTCTCAGCCCACCCTCTCTCTCCTCCCCCACCTTCTCCAGCCTGTTGAGGGTAGGGAGTGAGGAGGGGATCTTAATTTCTCCTGCTTCTAATCAGCGCCGCTGGGAGCACCAGCCCACAGGGGCAGGAGAAGGTGAAAGGCCACGGGCCTAATCTACAAGCCACCCAGTCACCAGCGCCCAGCTTCCCTCCTCACAAGCCATGGAACAAACAAATTATTTTTGTTGTTCCTGGGAAATCTGCAAGTACTTACCCGTGTAATTAGCATCTGTGCCTCCTGCCGGCAGTTCAGGTGAAGAGGCCACGGCTACCTGGTGCCAGGCCGCCTGTAATCAAAACCAAAGCAGTGGCCAGGGTGCTCTCTGGCAAAGACGATGTCAAACTCAATCTGGCCTTCACCTGGGACAGCTTCCCTGGGAGCCCTATGCACGTTGAGGCCTCGGTAGCTCTGAAATAAATGCAGGATTGGGCTGGGAGGCAGGGGTAACCCAGCCTTCCGACAAGTAGCTCTGGCACTCCAAAGCTGGAACAGATGGAGGGCCTGAGGCCCTGATGTACTAATGCAAAAGCCTTGGGCCCAGGGATCTGCATTTTATGCTGCATCCCAAGTGGCTCTGATGCACATCCAACACTTGGGAAACACAGGATGCTGTCCAGGATCCCCTGAGTCAGTCTAGTAATAATAGCGATGAGCACTGTTTCCAAATGCCTACGAGGTGCAGGGGCTTTCTCTGTTAATACATTCTTACATCATCCCTTTGAGAAAGGTGTGAATATACCTTCATATAGATGAGGAAGTTCAAGCTCAAGAGAATAAATACTTGCCTAAAGACACGGTGGCAGGATGGAGAGTCAAACTGAGGTGTACCTGCCCGCAAACCTTGTTCTGGACCCTTCTGCAGAGTTAGGTCCTGCTTAGAGCTGCTTGTTTCATGCAATGCAGAGGTGAAGCGGAGTCCCCCAACACTGCTCATGGACTGGCAGCTCCCTCAGTGAGAGAGCACAGGGAGGGAACGACACAGAAAACTCTGATGTGTCTTGTTCCCGCCTAAGGGGCAAGTTGTTCTCAGCCTCCTGCTCAAAGCAGGGAATAACAAGCATCTGCCTTTATTCCGTGGGCACAGAATGTGGCACCCCTACCAGGAGCAGGAAGAACAGGCCAGAAACTGGCAAATGGCACACAAGGTGCTAGGACTGGGACGGAGTGCAGGAGCTCAGCATGGAGCCCACGGGGGAGGTACTCCTCATGACAGCAGGCGGCTGGCACGTGCAGACAGAATGGCCGCTGGAGGCTCTCCGTAATATGCTGGGCAGAGGTTGTACTTAAGTGAACCCCCAGTGAGCCCCCTTGGAGACTAAGGGCCAAAGCTGAACTCAGGGGAAGCCAGCATGGAGCTGGAGTGGGGAAGCCGCGGGAAGAAGCAGTGGAGTTCAGACGGACAATGTAAGAAGTTGGCTCTAGCTTGGAGAGCGCAGAGACTGGGTTTTCATCAGTTCCTCAGTGAAGAGGAAATTGGAAATTAATATCAAAATCCCACTGAGTAGCGTCCATAGTTTCCATATGTAATCATGCTTGGCTTAGCCAGGTAGTAAAATGTTTATGATTTTCTTTCCAAGGTAGAGTTTAGTCATTCTCAACGAACCATTTAGTTGGCTTCATAAGGTCCTGAATTAAAGAACCCCTCTAGGCGATGTTATAGATGGGCAGATACCTGGGCGAGGTGGACCCTCACTGGCTGTCGAAGTCAAGGCGGGGGGCCCAGATTGGGCAAATCCAGGGAAGAAGCCGTCCTCCCAGACAGCTGCTTGGACAAGGCCAGGGCGCCACATGCTACGTGAAGCACTGGTTCGAGGAGAAATGGTCTGCCTTAGGTCTAGGTCTGTTTTAAGGATCTCCCGTGACATTTGTGATTCACGTACAGAAATTCAAATGGTATGCCCCACCCCCAACACAAGCTGTCAGTAAACCGAGACATCGCTACACGGCCAGCTAATGACTGCAGGCTGAGGTGGGTGGCTGGGTGCGTTCACCGCAAGCTCGGAACACTGGCACTGGTTCTTCCTGCTACATCCTGGAAAGGGGGAGAATGAGGCAGCCTCCTGCCCGGGGCCCTGATCTTTAGCTTGCTCTACACTGGAAACATGGAGATGGATTTAGAGATCCAGCTGCACAGGGCCTCACCAGCTGCTGGGAACCACAGGCAAGTGAGGGCGGCTGGGCAGGGTGAGGGCCTGGGGATCCCATCATGTGCCTATACACACATGCACACACACTCTTAAGCACACATATACACACACACTCTTTTTTGTTTTTTTTTTTGACATGGAGTTTTGCCCTTTTGCCCAGGCTGGAGTGTGACGGCACGAACTCAGCTCACTGCAACCTCTGCTTCCCGGGTTCAAGCGATTCTACTGCCTCAGCCTCCCGAGTAGCTGGGATTACAGGCATGTGCCACCATGCCCAGCTAATTTTGTATTTTTAGTAGAGACGGGGTTTCTCTGTGTTGGCCAGGCTGGTCTCAAACTTCTGACCTCAAGTGATTCACCCGCCTCGGCTTCCGTAAGTGCTGGGATTACAGGCGTGAGCCACCATGCCCAGTCCCCACACACACTCTTAAGCACACATACACACATACACACACATTCATACACACACATACACGTACACGTTCGTGTATACATATTCATATATACACATGCATGTTCACACAGATGTGCCCATTCATCTACACACACTCACTCACAGACACACATTCATTCACAAATGCTCATAAACACACACTCAGAAATAAACTGTATACACATATACAAAGACAGACATACCCTAACACACTCTCACACAGACACACAGTTAACACGAATACAAGACACACACTTATATGCAGCACATACTTGTTCACTTGTTCACTGAGTCTATACCCTCAGACACACGCACGTGCACACACACCTTCCCTCCCCAGTTGCCCTTCAGACAGAAGAAGGCAGCGTTCCGGCGCTCTCTGCCGCCACCTGACTGCTCTGCACAGAGGCCTGCCAGCCCCAGCAGAGCAAGATCTGCTGCCAGGCAGCCCCTGCTGCCCCCACCTTGGCCACTCATAAATGCCTTGAGGATGCCCACACGCTCGGACCTAGCCTTGCCCACCTGCTCCTGCCTGCGGCCTTTTCTTCCACATATCAACAGCCTCTCTCACAAGGGCCTGCACACAGCCTCTGACACACACACACTCAAACGCATGGAACATGCTCTCCCTCCTTCGCCATCTCACTGTCACATGGGTGGGTCACTCTGTCTCCAGCCTCTCCCAGTCACATCCATGCCATTTGCCTGCCAGCTTGTCCCCCACAACTGCACCCCTGGCTTTGGTCTTTGTCTCATGCACAGATACACCCGGCCCTGTATCTGTCTGTCTGTCTCCCGCACGCAGGAACAACTTGAGCCATGGCAAGTGGGAGAGGGCGTCAGGTCTGATGGAAGTTGTTATTCTTAGCCCTGTCACTGAACACTTGCATCCCTCCCCAGCTCAGCCCCTGCCCTGCCTGTCACCCTCCCCTCAGGCAGAGCCGAACCTGAGGCCAGTCTAATCCCCCATCTGTGGAGAGGGAGGGGAGGCAGCAGGGGACTGCTGCCCAGCATTGAAAAGGAGCAGAAAATGGGATTTATTTTTGCCGCCCCCCACCCCCCACCCAGACCCTGCCCCCAGCTGCTCAGAGAGCAGTTGTGTGAGGAACAAGTGGGGGTGGAAGGAGGGGATTTGCATTTGAAAATACTTGTTGGTTGGCCTGAAACTTTGGGTGCCATTGCAGATCCGGTTCTCTGTGTGCACACGTGGGTGCATGTGTATGTGTGTGTGTAGGGTATGAAGAGGTGGGGCTGTGGGTGAGAAGACACTGGGGAAGTGGACTCTGGGCTTTCCGGAGAGACTTTGTACCCCTTTCTTGCTTTGGAGCCGGAACCAGCCATAATAGATCAGACCCAAGCTCAGCTTCTATTTTTGAGACAGAGTCTCGCTCTGTAGCCCAGGCTGGAGTTCAGTGGCACCATCTCGGTTCACTGCAACCTGCGCCTCCCGGGTTCAAGCAATTCTCTGGTCTCAGCCTCCTGAGTAACTGGGATTACAGGCGCGCCACCACCCCTGGCTAATTTTTGTATTTTTAGTAGAGATGGGGTTTCACCATGTTGGCCAGACTGGTCTCAAACTCCTGACCTCAGGTGAATCGCTGAGAGAGAGACTGGGCCTCCCAAAGTGCTGGGATTACAGGTGTGAGCCACCTAGCCCGGCCCCAAGCTCAGCTTCTGTTTGGCCTCAGGAACCACCAACTCCTAGACCTCTCTCTGCCACCCGGGCCTCCTGTCGGCCTCCATACCTTCTGTCCAGCTGCCAGGAGTAGAAGGGAGGGAGTTCTACCCCAGGAAGTCACATGGACATCTCAACCCCAAGGTGCTTGGTCTTTTTTTCCAAACCTCTCCTCCTCCCTGGTGTCCCTAAGTTGGAAGCTTCAGAAAACCCCCACTTCTTCCTTGCCCCCAACCTTTCTGGTCTGCTTCAGAAGGTGCCCTGAAGGTGTCCTCTTGTCCCCACTCCCATGAACCCAGCCCCAGCAGGCCCCTCTTCGGCTCTCACCAGGACCATTGTAGGAGCTGTTGGCTGCTCTTCTCGCCCTCCGTCTCCCTTCCTGCCCATCCCTTCTCCAGACAGCTGCCAGTGACTTATTAAAAAGCCAAAATAAATAAAAGTGGACAGTGTCACTCTCCTGCTCAAAACAGCCCCCAGGCAGCCGCAGACAGAGTCTGGAGCCCTAGGGTGCCACACCAGGGCCCCCGTTCTGTCCCATGTCCCTCCCACCACTCTCTCTCTCTCTGAGCCCTTCCCTTCCTCTCTGCTGGCTCTTTAGCCTGAAATAGCTTTTCCCTCTCCTTCACCTTAGTGGCTTTGGAATCCAATGTAGATACCATCGCCACTTCTGAAAACTCCTGCCTACCCCCATGTACCTCTGTGAGAATCGTTTTTAATCTTTTTACTCTCAAGGGTGTGCACAAACTTCTTTGGAGCTGGGTGCAGTGGCACAGGCCTGTAGTCCCAGCTACTCAGGAGGCTGATTGCTTGAGCCCAAGAGTTCAAGACTAGCTTAGACAACATAGTGACACCCTGTTCCTGAAAAAAAAAAAAAAAGAGTTTCCTGGACATGGAACCTCTCACCTCAGCAGGGAGAGGAGCTGTGGAAGGAGCATGGGGCTGAGACCCTCCGAGTCCCTCGGAGTCCCTCCATGGGAACAGCGCACCTGCATCTGTGCCTAAGCCTCAGAGAGACTCCCCAGGGCCTTGGCAGTCCATTCCATTGTTCCCCCATCCAATACAGAGCCCACTGGAAGTCCTCCCTGCTGTCTCATTCTGATACCTCCTATTGCAAGCGCAGCCCACTCAACTCTTTAGGAGGTTAAAAAAAAAGTAACAAAAACCCCTCCACCGAAATCTGAAATGCCACACAGTGCTCAGACAAAGACCCCTTTCTGCACAGCTCCACTCCCTCCTACACCTCTCTCCCCCTCCCCACCCTGCTTCCTTACTGCAGGCTAAATTGGCAGCGGGGACGTTTTGAGTCAACAAATGCAGTGGGTTGGGGAAGGGAGCCCTGAAGGGGATTCCTGTCTGGGAAACATTTGCTGACAGCAGTTACTATGACAAGGAAGGCCTGCAACAGAACCCAGCAGCCCCTGCCTCCTGCCTGCTGCCCCTCCCAATTCTATCTCTCCTTGCCCATCCCCCTCCCAACCAGTTCATTCACTGACTCATCCATTCCATCATTTACTCAACTCAACAATCTTTAGACACTTACCATGTCTCCAGCACCCGCTTGGCATTTCATGTTTATTCTTCCACTCTGTCCTCACCACAACCCACGAAGTTATCTGTTGTTTTCCCTTTTGACAAAGTAGAAAGCTGAAACCCAGTATACTGAAGTGACTTGCTCGGGGTGCTGCAGATGATAGGAGGCAGAGCTGGGATTTGCACCCAGGACTCTCTGGCTTTCCAGATCAGTGTGGGAGTTTCTGACCTGTGTCAGGAAAGCAGGTGCCAGGTGATGAGCACTGTACAGGCTGAGACTTCGCCGTCTTTGGCTCTGCATCACTAAAACTATGCCCAGCACCCACACACAGGAGGCACTCAGTACACACTTGTGCCATAAATTCAGCACACATGAGCTCAGTATACACATGTGCTTTTTGACGGGAGGGCAAGAGTCAGCAAAGGTGGGACTCCTGAGAAGAGAGGGCCTTCCTGTTTGGAAGCAGCTGTACCTGGGTTCTGCAATCCAGGCACTCAAGGGCATTGATAAAGTGCCTACTGTGTGCCGGGCACTGTGTTAGGACCTCTGAATACAAATACTTAAAACACAGATTTGTACTTTGCCCTAAAGGAGGTCTTTGTTTAGTGGAGGAGGCAGACATATAAACACATGGAGTTAGCAGTGCTACAGAAATAAGTACCAAGTGCCGTGGGGTTCCAGGTGGAGCATGGACCTAAATCTGAGAAGCAAAACAAGAAAGCCTTTATAAGACAACGTGAAAAAAAAATCTCCGTGACCTCAGGGTAGGGAAAGATTTCTTAAACAACACACAAAAATAACACTAACCATAAAGGAAAAGATTGACAAATTCGGGCGCGTTAAAATGAAGAAGCTGTGTTCTTCAAAAGACAACATGAAGAGAGTAAAAGGGAAGCCACAGAGCAGGAAAAGGTTTCGCAACATATGCAACTGACAAAGGGCTCAGCTCCAGAATGTGTAAAGAACCCCCACAAACGAGTATGAAGACTGGCAACTCAGTGGAAAAACTGGATCAAATACATAAACATGCAAAAATCCAAATGGCTATAAATATATGAGGTGTGCGGCCTTATCAGGAATCAAAGAAATGCAAATTAAAATCCCAAGGAGATTCTACTACATACCCTCCAGATTAGCAAAAATGTAAAAGTCTGATAAAATGAAGGGCTGGTGAAGATCTGGACCACGAGTTCTCAAATATCTCTTCAGAAGCAGCCAGTCAGCATCTAAGCAGTCAAGTCAGACGTGTGTACTCCAGAAGTGAATCGTGTGCAAGAATATTCACGGCAGGCATTATTCATGAAGGCCCCAAACTGGAACCAGTGAATATCCAACAGCTGTGGGCTGGATAAACTGAGTACAGAGAAACAGAATGAAGAGCACAGCTAATTCTGCCTGAGGGGCTGGGGTGTCTGGGAAGGTGACATTGGAATTAGCTCTTGGAGGAAGAATAATTTCCCAGTCAAGGAAGCGGGAGACAGGGTATCCCATCCAGAGGGTTCAGCAGGTGCATGATCATGGGGTTAAGAGCAGCTCTATCTCATCCAGGAGGCAGCTGAATTAGGGGCTAGCGGGGAGAGAGGCAGGGAAGGTGAGCAGAGAGAGGCTGGAGATGTTGGAATGTGAAGGCCTCTGTGGGCCACTGAAGGAAATTTGGCTTAAATACGAAAGTGAGAGATAGTCAGAAGTAAGGAGCAGTTAGAGGCTATTGCAAAACATGATGCACCAGAAAAAAAATCGTAGCAGTGTGGCAGAAGAGAGAGGGTGCATTTGGGAACCATGTCTGAGACAGAATACATAGAATGTTGTGTGGGGTGTTGGGAGGGGGTCAGGATGGAGCTGAGGCAACTCCCAGGTCTCTGGCTGGCCAGCTGGGTGGATGGTGATGCTCTAACTCAACATCCAGAGACCGTGGAGGTGGAGGTTTGAGGCAAGAGCTAAGAGGACTAGTTGGGGACATGCTGCTTTGGTGGTGCCTACAGTATACATAGGCAAACATCCAAGTTCACCAAGATGTAGAGCCTGGACATGTGTCACAGATATCAGAGTTACCAGAGCAAGAAGCCATGGGTTTAGATGAGAATATCAGGGGTGCAGCAGCAGGGCAAGACCAGAATTGGAGCCCTGGGAAACACAACATAGAGGCAGCGGGTAGAGGAGAAGCAGGGGAGAGACAGGGAAGGGATGATGGAAAAGAAGAGAAGGTCCGGAAGAGAGGGCGGTGCCGCAGCAGCTAAGGGAGGAGTGAGTTGCACCAGGGCTGGTGGTCTGTGAGTGAAAACTAGGTCTTGGGAAGAGGGGGGATTGGGTCTGTGGTAAGCAAGGAGGAGGAGGAGAGGGTAGTTGAGGGAGTTCTGAGAATCTCCATTTTCTCTGTCAATTACACGTGAGGGAGGGGACAGGCCGGAAGCCTGAAACGGTGGTAAGGTTCAGAACAGGAGCTGATCACCAGCAGCCCAGGAGCTGAAGGGCCAGGCTGAAGTCAGGGACCATAAATCTGGAGTGGCACTAGTTTGCACGGTTGAGTGGTTTTCCTATGCCTTCTAGTAGCCTGGGAATCGCAATGGACAAAGCAGATGACTGGAGTCCTCCAGGGCTGGGAAAGGCAGGGCGAGGGGGTGTGGGAATCGAGGGTGCCGGGAAAATGAATGATGTGGGCAATCACAGGCAGGTCAAGAGGGGAGAAAGTGGAGCCGGGAAGGAGTGGATGCGCTCGCAGAAGGCCTTGTCCAAAGCCGGCACTCCAGCACCGGAGCTCCAACGAATGAGACAGAATGGGAGAACTGAAGAATCTCTGCGAATGGAGACCAGGTTTTATGGAAAGGAGGGAAAAAGTTGTGACCCAAGATGGGGGTGCTGGGGTTTAAGATTTCATCAGAGACATTTCAGGTGATATGTGGGTGGCAGAAGTGGAGAGAATGTTGTTGGAGAAGGGGAGATGGGGAGCCAAGGGTGAGGGTGTTGGGAAGTCCATGTGGATGTTCAGGTTCCCCAGGCTGACACAGGAGGTGGGAGATAGAGGAAGACCCTGAGCTAGGTGCCCCAGTCCTCAAAAGATGTTGGGTGATCTCTGGGTGGATGGGTGATCTCAGCCAGGTTGGGTGAGGGGTGTGTGACTGGGCTGGATGGTGGCAACCTGGAGGTCTGATTTTGAGTGGGAGAGAGGAACTGTCATGGACTGGGTGGCAGAGGGAGGTGGAAGAATGCTGACTCTTTGGCCTGGCCAGGTGCCACCTCCAGAAAGCTCGTCTGATCACTCTCTTCTTGACCTTCATTGTTCTTTGAGCCTGAAAGACTCCATTTAACCCATGAGTATCCACAGCCCCAATATTTGCTTCTCTCCTCTGGAGATCCCTGGGCTGAATCCCCATGGATGGATTGTGGCTTCTGTGTATTGTGGCCCCAGTATATTCTGAGAAATGGGCCATGGACACAGGACAAAGAGGCCTTGACTGCAGCTTGGGTTAGTGAAAGTGTGGGCTGCTCTGGGCCCAGCCACACCTTCTGCTTTGGGCCCAGCAGGCTGGGCTCCTCCTCCCCTACCCCATCTCCCTGGGACATGTGGAGCTTTTCTACCCTTCATTCTGCATGTGGAAAACTAAGCCAATAAAATCCTCAAGAATATTAAGTCATGAGCTGAGGCCTGATGGCATCTGGAACCCTGTCTGTAATACCTGATTCCCTTCACCTGCTATCAAAACTTTGCTCGGCCTTCAAGGCCCAATCAAGGGAGCCTCACCTTCTTCCTGATCTTCCCTTCTCCATGTCAATTACTTTGCTGGCTAGATTCTTGGTCCTTCCATTTGGCATTTGTTTCCACCCTTCTTAAAGTTGGTTGCTAAGAATCTGTGTTTTCTATAAGACTTTTTTTGTTTTGTTTTGTTTCTTTGTATTTTGAGGCAAAGTCTCATTCTGTCACCAGGCTGGAGTGCAGTGGTGCTATCTCGGCTCACTGCAACCTCTGCCTCCTGGGTTCAAGTGATTCTCCTGCCTCAGCTTCCCGAGTAGCTGGGATTACAGGCGCGTGCCACCACACCCAGCTAATTTTTGTATTTTTAGTAGAGATGGGGTTTCACCATGTTGGCCAGGATGGTCTCGATCTCTTGACTTCGTGATCCGCCCGCCTCGGCCTCCCAAAGTGCTGGGATTACAGGTGTGAGCCACCGTGCCCGGCCAAGACTTCATTTTTTTAATGAAGGGGAGTCGGGGGTTGGAGATACTAACCATCATCCTCTGTGTGATGGTATCTACAATACTTCATTCTTGAAGCCAGTGCCACTGAAGGGGCCATGGGTACAAATAAGACATGGTCCTTTGGAGAGGAGCTCACATTCTGAACGTAGTGTTGTTAGTGTTGTGGATTCGAACTGATTCTTGGATCTCCAGGGCTAGGATTTGCAAATTGAAGACCAGTGGATCCTGGGGTAGGTTGGGGGGAGTGAGAATACCCTGAAGCCTCTTGGAGAAATTACAGAGGCCAAAATTACAGAGGCCACACCTAGGGATTCTGATATGATAGGTGAGGGGTGGGAGGAAGGGTCAGGACCTCTGAATTTGTAGAAACCTCTGGTGGTTCTGAATCTTCTGGTCAAGAACCACGATTTTGGGGCAATACAGTGAAGTGTTCTGTGGGGCTAACAAAGTAGTAAAAGAAAAGCTGAACTCACTGCCATGTGCTGGGTATGCAAACGACTGTCACTTATGAGTCCTCCTCACAACCCAAAACCAATTACTGCAAAGCACAATAGCAATTGGGCCTGCCATTAAAAGGTGCAGGTCAGTTTTTGTAGGTGACATTAGATTTTACTGTAAGCATCTCAGTACTGGCTGTCGTTCAAGGCATGAGTGCTAATCACAGTAATAAGAAACCTCGGTGTGCTTTGAGACTCTCTCTGTCTCTCTTTCTTTCTCAATATGTCTTTGAATCTTCCAGTTTCTAGAGTTAGATATCCAGAAATAAGAAACCTAATGCATGCTGAGCATCTATCATGTCTGGAACTTGCAGTATTTATCTCATTTGATCTCTACGACTTCCCCATGATGAAGAGCTGTGTGCAGAAAAAAATGGTTCAGAGCAGTGGTCTCCACTGACTTTGCTTCAGGTCCTGGCCCTGCAGCTCACTACTGCAGATCTGGGACAGTCTAACCTTCACAGCATCAAGGTGCTTATCTGTGAGATGGAGCTACGATAATATACCCTATCACCCACAGGGTAGATGTGTGATACATTGCAGCTCTTTATTGCCATCATCCCGTTTTGTAGACGAACACACTGAAGCCCAGTTGTAAGCAGCTGTAGGTATTTGCACTCAGGTGGGCTGGACGCTCCATGCTGTTTCCCCCAGCGCTCCACCTCCAGGCAGCCTGGCCTTGGCTGGGGAGCATGTGCCACGGGACCCTGGCAGAGGCTGTAACTATTTCCAGGGATGTAGATCTCCAATGGGGTTGGGGGATGGGGGTGTGGGGGAGCACCTGTGGCCATTAGGAACTACTTTTACGAGCCTGTTACACCAACTGGCCCCCTCCCCCAGGTCTGCAGCACATTGAAGCTCTTCCTGTTTGCTCCCAAGCAGATGGTGCCGGAATCTCTCTACACCAACTCCCATTCATAAATCACAGCCATTCCCCGGGTGCTGGAGCAACCATTCTAATTACGGTGGGGGAAGTGTGCGCGCAAGTGTGTGCGTGTATGCGCACGCGCAGGTGTGCGCGTGAGTGAAGGGACATAGACAGAGACTCTGAACGGGAGATACCACCTCTTCTGCATCACAGGTACTGCCGCCTCCCTCGGCAGCCCTCCCAGCCCCTATGCTTCACAGAGGGAAGCCTGGGGGTCCTAGGCCTGGGGAGGGAGTCCTGGTGGGAGTGTTTCCTGCTCGTGTGACACCGCCACCCTCCTCAAGTGGCCTTAGGACGAGGCAGCCATTCTTGACCCCACACTTTCAGGCCCCAGGCTCTCTGTATAATGGTAGGGGGAGGGGAGGCCACTATTAACAGAGCCCCTGGTGTGTCCCAAGCCCTCTGATGGGGACTTGAGGGGTTGTAAGGGGAGGGGTTGGGAGATAGGATCGGTGACCTGGTCACAATCTGGTCAACTCTTATCTGCTGGAGGTGAGAGAGAGTGGAGGGGCGGAGAAGAGAATGACAGGCTTGAAGAAAGCCAGGCTGGGGGACCCTTGCTGGGCACCTCCACTCCCCAACTCCAGAGCTCTCTGGGTCCCTTATCTAAGGCCCCTGGGCTGTATGTGTGAGCATTATTTTCACACATATTCATCTACCTCAGTGTGCAAGTGAATGCGGATTTGGGTGTGAATCTGGGGATATTGTGCTTGTGAATACAAGCAGTTTGTAAGCTGGGAATCCCTGCGTGCACTGTTCACACGTGTGTGCGAGTCTGTGGGCTCCTGTGTGGGGGGCATATGGGGGTTTGGTTGTGTGAGTTTGGGTGTATATAGAGTGCCTTTGGGGTGTGTGTGTTGGAGCCTGGGAAAGTAGGCATGAGATGCATCTGCAAAGCAAGATGGAGTCATGCTTTCTTGCCCAGGCTGGAG
The DNA here is from genome assembly GCF_024542745.1 of Macaca thibetana thibetana. Classification (NCBI taxonomy): domain Eukaryota; kingdom Metazoa; phylum Chordata; class Mammalia; order Primates; family Cercopithecidae; genus Macaca; species Macaca thibetana. The sequence continues at coordinate 88,560,071 of NC_065579.1, forward strand.
TGTAGTGCAATGGGACGATCTCAGCTCACTGCAACCTCCACCTCCTGGGTTCAAGCGATTCTCATCCCTCAGCTTCCCGAGTAGCTGGGATTACAAGTGAGCAGCAGCACTGCCATGCCTGGCTAATTTTTGTATTATTAGTAGAGATGGGGTTTCACCATGTTGGCCAGGCTGGTCTAGAACTCATGACCTCAGGTGATCCACCCGCCCTGACCTTCCAAAGTGCTGGGATTACAGGTGTGAGCCACCATGCCAGGCCCGTAGCCTCTCTTTTTTGTCGATCTCCTGTAAGTGTGATCCTTCCCAGTCCCCTTCTTCTCCAGAATCTACTCTTCAGGGAGTCCTCCTTCTTCCCCTGCTCCAGAGGATCCAATACTTCACCTGTCCATGTCCTCTTACCTGCTTGAGTCCTCCCTCCCCATTAGGTGGCAAACTGAGAGGGGCAGAGTTCGGCCACCGTGACAGATGCTGCCGAGAGGGGACATTTTTACTTCCCTTGCCCCTCCCTCCCCACAGCTCTCCATAACCCCCAGCACTTCCCTAAGCAGCTCTAAGTTATCCCCAGGGGAAACAGCAGGCACTTGAGAATAAGAGCTCCCCACTTGCTGGCTGTTTCTCCAGCTACAAGTCATTGTACTTGTCTGAGACTCAATTTCATCATCTGTAAAATGGGGGTTAAAATACCTGTCCTGCCTACCTCACAGAATTATTGCAGAAATCAAGGGAGGTGATGCATAGGAAAGTAGTTGGATCTGGTAAAAGACTATCAACATGTGTCAGGTATTGTTATTAAATATTTCTGGGGGCCGAGTGCAGTGGCTCATGCCTGTGGTCCCAGCACTTTGGGAGGCCGAGGTGGACGGATCACCTGAGGTCAGAAGCTCGAGACCATCCTGGCCTACAGGGTGAAACCCCGTCTCTACTAAGAATACAAAAAATAGCCGGGTGTGGTGGTGTGTGCCTGTAATCCCAGCTACTTGGGAGGCTGAGGCAGGAGAATCACTTGAACCCAGGAGGTGGAGGTTGCAGTGAGCCCAGATTACGCCACTGCACTCCAGCCTGGGGGATGGAGTGAGACTGTGTCTCAAAAATAAAAATAAAAATAAATTTCTGGGTTTTCTTTTAACTGACCAACACTATATCCATTTTAAAGATAGACTGATCATCCTGGAGAAACTTGACCCTGTGTTGCTCCCGTGACTTTTTGCCTGGATCTCAGCCCCCAACCACTTGTCTCTCCCTCCTGTCCATTAGCAAAGGAGAGCCCAGGGCTTCCACCAGGCCTTCCACCTGCCCCACCCTACCTGCTCTGATCATATTTAAGCATTCTTCAGGCACCCGCTGCAAGGGCACCTCTCCTGGGGAAATACCCCGGATCCCCAACAGAGTTGGAGTCTCCTGCTCTGGGCCTCTGGGCTCACACCTCCTGGCAGCTCTTATCAGGCTGCTTGGTAATTGTTTGTTTTTCCAACACTGTTTCACAATTACTGTGCAATTTACAAACTTGACAATTCAGTGTGATCCAGCTACTGCAGAGGTGCCACCCAGGTGCTGATTCCTGCAGGGCCAGCCCTTCTAAGGAAGAAAGTACCACCCCCAGCCCTTACTTCTGCCCACCCCCACCCCAGGGCCTACACCAGAACCTGGCTGGTAAATGTTTATCGACTGAAGGAACGCGTGAATGAGGGATGGAGTGGAGGCTCTGGGAACAAGACAGAGGGGAAGAGATGCTTCTTGTTAACATCTCTTCATAAAAGCGAGTGAGTTCCTACATCCAGCTGGTGTCTGAATTGGGGCCAATCATAAAACCAGGAGGCCCCTGAGGCTGAGGGCAGCTGGCTGGCCAGTGGGCTTTATAAGGCGGTTTTATGGACTCAGCTGAGATGTGGTGATGAGAAGCCAAACTTTAAACATCCTCTTAAAGTTCGTTTTCACTCCCCCAGGGCTTCTAGCTGAACAAGATTGAGGAGAAGGCCTTTTGAGGCACCAGTGGAGGGATGATGAGATAGCACCATCCACATGGAGGAAAAGGAAGTAGGCGGGACTTGCAGCAGGAGGGGTGCAAGTTAGGCACGAGGAAGGACTTCCTTCTGGGCTTGGGATGCAGCAGGCAGTTATGTGGGGAGGGGAAGAGATAGGCTGACTTCTTCCCCCTATTATTCGGCCACCTAATGGGATCATGTTCACTTCCTGCAGCCTCCCCTGGTCTATGTTTTTTTGTTTTTTTGGGGGGTTTTGTTGTTGTTGTTGTTGTTGTTGTTGCTGTTGTTTTGAGATGGAGTCTTGCTCTGTCGCCCAGTCTGGAGTGCAGTGGTGCAATCTCGGCTCACTGCAATCTCCGCCTCCCAGGTTCCAGCGATTCTCCTGCCTCAGCCTCTGGAGTAGCTGGGACTACAGGCGAACACCACCACACCCGGCTAATTTTTGTACTTTTAGTAGAGACAGGGTTTCACCATATTGGTCAGGCTGGTCTTGAACTCCTGACCTTGTGATCCGCCCACCTCAGCCTCCCAAAGTGCTGGGATTACAGGCATGAGCCACCGCGCCCGGCCTGGTCTGTGTTTTAAGAGGGCCACCACCTCTGCTCCCCGTCTCAACCTGCTCTCTCCTGACTTCTTTCCTGTTCCTGGCCAGGTAGAATCTCCTGAAGGAAGGAGAAGGGAAGGAAGAGCTGAGGGCAGTACCATGATCTGCTCAGGAGCTGGAAGCCCAAAGCTGACCCAGGCCAGCCAGGCCTGTGAGTCCAGGGTCCCATGGTTAAGATGTGAAGATTTTTCTCCAGCTTCCCTACTTGTGCCGTGTGTGGAAAGGAGAAAAGCAACCAGCCTAAGGAACTGAAGAAAGTGACAAGAAGAGAGTTGGAGCTGAAAAAGGTCCAAGAGACAAGAAGAAAGAAAAAATCAAGAAAGAAAAAGTGAAAAAGAAATGCAACAGGGAATTAACATACACAGGGTGCAGACATTAACATCCATGGGGCCTCTGAGGCGGATCTCAGCAATCCTCGCCACCCTTCCAGGGAGTGTTACTATTTTAAGGATGGTGTGCTGGGAGCAGCGGCTCATGCCTGTAATCCCAGCACTTTGGGAGGCCGAGGTGTGCGGATCACTTGAGGCCAGGAGTTCGAGACCAGCCTGGCCAACGTGGTGAAACCCCATCTCTATTAAAAATACAAAATTAGTTGGGCTTGGTGGCACGTGCTTGTAGTCCCAGCTAGTTGGGAGGCTGAGGCAGAGAATGGCTTGAACCCGGGAGGTGGAGATTGCAGTGAGCCGAGATTGTGACACCGCACTCCAGCCTGGGCGACAGAGGAAGATAGTCTCAAAAAAAAAAAAAACAAATGGGGAACCCTGGCTCAGCAGTCTCACATGGCTTGCCTGAGGGTTCCCCAGCTGGTGAAAGGGGCAGCTGAGCCTTGGACCCAGCACCATCGGATTCCAGCCCAGAGCAGGTTCTAGGCCTTGGAAAACACAGTTTTCATGCACCCAGGTGCAGAAGCCTGGCTTGGTTCTATCTTCTGTGAGCTCTAATAGGCTGGGATGCTTCCAACCCCTGCGATTTTGCAGCTGGCCTGTAGCCTCCAGATCCCCCTGGGCTGGCCTGTGTCTGCTCTCTGAGCCTGGGCTTGTGGCTGTCCTGCCTGCTGGGAGGATTGATGGCTCTGCTCTGGGGAATTGAGAAGTTGGAACCCAATTAAAAGTTTTTCAACTCAGGCCAGAGACCTTGGCTACAGAGAGGATGCCCTTTGCCTTGGAAGCCTCTAGTTCAAGCAGGATTCAGCCCCTGGGTTCACAGATCCTGTCTGCTGAGAGTGGTCAAAACCACTCTGCACTCTCCTTGTGGCCTGCTCCCCACAGGGCCTTTGACCAGAGAGACCAGGGATGGGAACCTCGTCTGTCTATACACAACTGTATGTGTTGGGTGCTGCCCCTCTTCCTCCCTGGACTTGGCCTCAGGGGTCAGCATGACCAAGCCCCTTCCTTTTTTTTTTTTTTTTTTTTTTTGATACAGAGTTTTGCTCTTCTTGCCCAGGCTAGAGTACAATGGCACGATCTTGGCTCACTGCAACCTCCGCCTCCCAGGTTCAAGTGATTCTCCTGCCTCAGCCTCCCAAGTAGTAGCTGAGACTACAGGTATGCACCACCACACCCAGCTAATTTTGTATTTTAGTAGAGACGGGGTTTCACCATGTTGGTCAGGCTGGTCTTGAACTCTTGACCTCAAGTGATCCGCCTGCCTCGGCCTTCCAAAGTGCTGAGATTAGAGGCGTGAGCCACCGCGCCCAGCCAAAGCATCATCAACAGCCTTCCCATCAGGGAATTGAACCTGGTCTCCCGCGTGACAGGCGGGAATACTCACCACTATACTAACAAGAACCGCCTATCCAGGCCCTTCTTGATTCAGGGCAGGGGAAGGGGAAAGAGGACAGGGAAAGAACATTGAGCACCTAGCATGTGCCAGGGCTTTCCATGCGTTAGCACATTTAATCCTCAAGCAACCCCACAGGGTGGGTTATGATCTTCCCTTTATAAGTGACAGGCATGAAGCTCAGAGAGGTTAAAGACCTCACAGAGGCCCACACAGCCGCTCAGCGCTGGAGCAGCTAGACAAACTCGGGTCTGCTGAACTGCCAGCCCTGTTCTCTCGCTCTGCGCAATGGGACTTGCCCATCCCTCCAGAACTTCTCAGGCACACTCCATGTGTGCGCGTGGTCTCTAGGGGCCCAGGCCTCCCAATGCTAACAAACACCCTTCAGACGTTTCCGGATACTTCCCACCCCAGCTCCAGGGACCTTGGGAAAACTGGGTTGCCTTTGAAGGGGCCCCCCAGACCCATCAGCATCTCTACTATTTCACACTTTCCCTTCAGGATCATCAGATGAGGAACAGCTGGGCCTGCAGATTTATTAGCGTTTTGCAAGTGATTCCATCCGCTCTTCTAGTCCCAACTAAGCCCTGCCCCCGCTCCTATTAGAAGCCCCTGGAAAGCAAAGGGGTTCTTTTGTCAGTGCCCCAAGCCCACTTAGCCGGTGTGACTTTTGCCTCTCCCACTCCTCACAGCAATTGGGAGCCAGTTATATATCTCCCCAGAAACCAGGGACCAAGAGAAAAAAGGAAGAAAGAAAGAAAAGGAAGGAAAGAAGGCAAGGCAAGGCAAGGCGCAGTGGCTCATGCCTGTAATTCTAGCACTTTGGAGGGCCAAGGCAGGCAGATCACCTGAGGTCAAGAGTTCAAGACCAGCCTGGGCAACATGGTGAAACCTTGTCTCTACTAATAATACAAAAATTAGCCGAACATGGTGGCGGGTGCCTGTAATCCCAGCTACTTGGGAGGCTGAGGCAGGAGAATCGCTTGAGCCCGAGAGGTGGAGGTTGTAGTGAGCCAAGATCGTGCCACTGTACTCCAGCCTAGGTGACAGAGCGAGACTCCATCTCAAAAAAAGAAAAAAAGAAGAAAAAGGTTAGTTTTATCTTCCCTTTCAGTAAACAAAGTATAGGAAACCTCTGGCTGGAGGGACAGAAGACCCAGATTTTCTTCCTGGTTCTACCAGCTGTGGGTCTGGAGGCAAGTCATGAAATCTCTCAAGGCCTCAGTTTCCATCTGTGAAATGGGGGATGGTGTCTACCCTGAGTGCCTCACAGCGGGGATGTGAGTATCAAAGCCAGCACTTTGTACTTTCCAAAGGCCTGTCCCCGTCCTCTCTTCCTCACCGTCCTGCACACAGAAAAGTCAGGTGCATGTGCTAACATGAGATGGGTCATCTAGATCTAACCTAGATGACCCACCCTCATACACACTGCAAATAGGGAGTTTTCCCACTAACGAGCCTTCAGAAACATTGAGTTTTTTCCTCTTTGTTTTTCAGGGGACACCCACTCACCTACACCTGTGTGATGTGCATGTGTGGGAGCTTGTGACGGTCACACAGTCATGACATGAAGAGAGCCATGGGAAGGAGGCACAGGAAGTGGTTGGTGCTGGGGCACAATATGACATTCAGCACCAAACAAGGCACAAGAGGTTCCTGGCCACCCGTGTGATCAGAGTTCCACTGTGTGACCCGTTGTCACAGGTGCCACCTACAAGGGCCAGGTAAAGCCTTCATGGAGTTGGGCAGAGGCACGGACCGATGGTGATAATTTAATAATAAATCACTATTAATTATTTTAATTGTTAAAGTATATTAATATTTGGTTAACTATGAAACTACTAATGATGACACTTATGAATCAATGGCTTGGGATGATTGTGACGGTCACCGCAATAATGCTACACTGAAGGAATTTTTGTGTGCCAGTAGACTAATTAGAAAGCATTTGAGGTATGTAATTGTGATTGCAGGACTGATGTATAGTGGAAAACAAAAAATAAGCATGCAGGTGTCAAAATGCCGACTGTTAGCCTTGATCTCCATGCTTGGCTGAAGGACTGTCTGTCACAAAGTGGCTTTGTACAGCAATGAACCGGCCTCCAGAGCCCTCACAGCTGAGGGCCGTAGACAGTATGGACCTGCAGGAGGGAGCCTTGAGAGGGACGCTGAGAGAGGCTGGATGCAGCACCTCCGGGAAGCAAGGCCAGAGGGACAAACCAGCAGAGGGTGGCACGATGAGGGACAGGGGTGAGAAGCACGCAGAGAGTTGGCAGCAGAAAAGCCCTCATGAGCCGGTGCCAATCACAAAGCCAGGCATTGCAGTATAACTACCAGGTATTGAAGAAATAGAAATAGGGTCTCTAGGTCCCTGGCAACATGGGCAGAGAGAGAAAATAGAAACTGACGCCATGGAGAGGCAATTGAGCCCAAATGAGCATGCAGGCTCACCTACCCCTGCCGGGAGCAGCAGGGATGGGCCACGAGAACCAGAAAGACAACCATGCTGCACACCTGTAATTAGGCAAAATGCTTACTTTAGTCGTTTGATAAAGTTGTAGTTGATTTTTCCTGTGATTTGGCTATTTACCAGGAATTTGGTAATTTCTTTGTTTTAAAGATGCCCCTGAAGAACCTCAAGCAGGATGGATCTGCCTAAACTTCCACGTGTCCAGGCAGAACCATTCACATGGTGGAGTCCAGAAAGGGACATCCTGCCCAGTTGATCCTGACCACCTTGCTGCATTCAGAACTCCCCATAGTGATGAGCAGCCCACTTTATAAAGACTAGGAATAAGCCCCACTGTCTCCTGTACTGGGCAGAGAAGCAGGGCCACCTTACAGAATTGGATCAGCTGCTCCAGCCAAGAAAGAGCTCACCACATCTGTCCCTGAGCCAAGAGATCAGTCTGGAGCAGTGGCCTCCACACTCCCACACTGGAGGAGGCTTCCTGACGGAGGCTGGCGGCCTTCACGAGTTGTTTCAGTCTGCTTTGAATTCTGCAAAGATCCAGTTTGTCCAGGCCCTTAATCAACTACAATGGTAGTCACCTTGAATGTAAGGGGAGCTGCAGTTAGACTGGATTGGAAGTAAAAGAGCATTTTCAAATACTCAGGCATTTCCTTATGGGGAAGGGGTTGTGGGGAGGGGTTCACACTCTTCTTGGCTTGAATCCCCAGAAACCTAATGGAAGGCCTAACGCCGTCTTTTTTTTTTTTTTTTTTTTTGAGACGGAGTCTGGCTCTGTCGCCCAGGCTGGAGTGCAGTGGCCGGATCTCAGCTCACTGCAAGCTCCGCCTCCCAGGTTACGCCCTTCTCCTGCCTCAGCCTCCCTAGTAGCTGGGACTACAGGCGCCGCCACCTCGCCCGGCTAGTTTTTTGTATTTTTTAGTAGAGACGGGGTTTCACCGTGTTAGCCAGGATGGTCTCGATCTCCTGACCTCGTGATCCGCCCGTCTCGGCCTCCCAAAGCGCTGGGATTACAGGCTTGAGCCACCGCGCCCGGCCCCTAACGCCGTCTTTTTGAAATCGTGCTGACCACATGGTGTTGGGAAGAAGTTACATTAAAGAGTTAGCTAGTCTGTGTTATAAAATAGGAAAATTCCAGCAACCCCAAACTCTCACAGTGCCCGAGTTCCGGCTCCCACAAAGCCTAAGCATGGCACCCTCCTAGCAGGCAGCCTGCTGTGGGGATGGACACACAGTAGGTCTCACAAGCAGCTGTACCTTTACGTCTCGCTCCTGCTGTGGGCCAAAAACACTTAAGATTATTATAATCGGTCGAGTCTCACTTGCAGATTTGTTTAACCTCACACCATGTTGGATATGAATTCCTCACTCAAAATAACGGTCACTCATTTTCCCCTGTCTTGAAACAACAGGCACTTCATTCGCCCCAGCTGGCAGCGCCCTGCAGACTGGCTAACTGGCTTTCATGAGCTGAAACGTGCTGCGGCTTGTTCCTGCTCCATCTCTCCTCCTTCTCAGCTTTTCTACAAGCCACATGCAAAAATACGGCCCATTACTCCATTATCATATTTCGTATGAAATTAGGTATTGCAGGTTTCATGTCATTCAATTAGCTTGGCACAGGCTGAGGGCATGACTCAGAGGCACTCCCAGTTTCACCTCTTCCCAGTCATGGGCTCCTCCTTTATCCTGACCCCAGGGAGACCCTGTTGTGCCAAGACATCCTTCTTCTTCCTGAGGCTTAGGTCAAAGGACACTCTTCGGCCCCTTTGATCCAGAACAAAGGACCTTTTCTGATCAGGCTCAGTTCCACTCCCTTGAGCCCCAACTCTCTGTGTCTCCTACAAGCACCCAGATGAATGCCCTCCACTTGCCTCCCTTATGGTGAGGCCCACAGCCCTGCAAACCAGCCCTGTGCCTACCCTGGCCCTGGCCACTTTCTCCTTCTTCTCCCTGTCACCAGACTAGTGGTTTCTCTAAAAAGCCTCAGCCCTCCAGGCTGCAGTGTCAGCAGCTCTGGGTGGCCCAGGACATACTTCCTCCAGGTACACACAAGTGTGCTGAAAATCCTGGTTCCACCCACACATCCTGGCCTGGTAGCCTCCCCCGTTCCACTTTGCAGCCTTCACATTCTCAACGCCCACATGTACATTTCATCACAGTCAAACCCAGGCTCTCTGCAATCCCGCCATCAATCCACAGTGATGTTTTTGGCTATACCTCCTGCCCCTGGAAATGATTTCCCGTCACTCCTGAGGCAGATACCCATGTGCCTCCTTCTCTTCCCTGCACACTTTCCCTTCTGTGCATAACTGCCCTTAGAAGGGCCAGAAAATGCATTTAGGGTCCATTTGCTCTTTCAGCAAAGTTGTCTGAGTACCTACTATGCATAAGACCAGATTCCTTACCTTCAGGATCTATATAACCTAGGAGGAGAGGTGAGGAAAAAAAAACCACAACTCATAAAAAGATCAGCAAAAGTGCCTCTTATGAGAGAGGCAGAGGAAGACAGGATACTGATGAGTCTTAATCTGTATATTCACTCTGGGTCATCATGTCTGACCACCAAGGACCAGTGAGAAACAGTGAAAAGTACTTTGGGTAGGATGATCGGGGCCCAGGAGACTTGAAGACTCTCAAAGGCAATATAAAGATGAATCAGTTGTGGCTCTGATCTGTGGCCCCAGAACTCACCTCCAGCTAGAAGTAAGTGAAAGAACATTGAAAGATCCAGGTTTCCTTTCTGACTGATGAGCGAAATCAGATTCCTGAGAAAGGCCCCCTCTAATTTTGAGGTTCCCTTTGGCAATGAGCCCTCTTAATTGCTCTAGAATTCACATGATTATTTAAAGCAAAAAATATAACATGATCTTGTAGGTTTTATAATGTATGTAGATGTAATACATATGATAACTATAGCATAAAGGATGGGGGTAGGGGGCAATGGTTTCTGCATTTTACTTGAAATAGTAACTAAGGGGACTGTGAAAAGTTACCGATGTGTTGTAATCCCTGGGGCAACCATTTCAAAATTAATATAAAGAGGTATAATTACAAATCCAATAGATAGATTTAAATGGCATTCAGGCTGGGCGCAGTGGCTCATGCCTGTAATCCCAGCACTTTGGGAGGCCGAGGTGAGTAGATCACCTGAGGTCAGGAGTTCAAGACCAGCCTGGCCAACATGGTGAAACCCCGTCTCTACTAAAAATACAAAAAAATTGCTGGGCCTGGTGGTGTGTGCCTATAATTCCAGCTATTCTGGAGCCTGAGGCAGGAGAATTGCTTGAACACGAGAGTGAGCCAAGAGATCGTGCCATTGCACTCCAGCCTGGGCAACAAGAGCAAGACTCTGTCTCAAAAATAATAATAATAAATTTAAAAAATAAAAATAAAAAATAAATGGCATTCCAAAAAATCTTTAAAAAAAAAAGAGGCAGGAAGGAGGAACAGAGAAATAAAAAACAGAGGGGGAAAATAAAATGAAATTCAACTATATCAATAATTACATTAAATGTTAATGGACTAAACATTCCAGTTGAAAGGCAGAGATTGTTGGAATAGTTTTTTTTTTTTAAACCTATTTGCAGTCTACAAGAGATGAATTTTAAATATAAAGATACAATATGAAAACAAATGGATGGAAAATTATATACATTCAAAAGCTGGTGAGGCTGCATTAATATCAGATAAAATAGACTTTGAGACAAAGGGTATTACCAGAGAAAAAGAAGGATATTTATTATGGTGAAAGGGTAATTCATTAGGAAGGGAAAACAATCATAACCATGTATGCAACTATTAACTCTGCTTCAAAGACATGAAACAAAAATTGGCAGAATTAAAGGAAGAAACAGACAATACCATGATCAAAGTTGGAGATTCCATCAGTAAGGGTGAAGTCTGATTTCACCTTCAGGACATACCGGTTTGGGAGGCCATTCCTTAGGCCAGGGCTGGGCTATGTTCTGTGGGATGTGGGCTGTGGGCTGTGGGCTGTGTTAAGACACTTCAGGGAGGAAGCCAGTAGGGAGTCAGGCAGGCAGTTTAGTGACAAAGACTGGAAAGATTCTTTGAGGCTGAGACACTGATGGTCTCAGGTGATTTTTATGGAGAGCCTCAGGCCCCACTTGAGGTGAGGAGGCAATGGTTGAAGGCATTGAACCGTTTCTGAAGGGCATGGTGATAATGTCCATATGGCAATGATTACTTTTGTCAGCTGTTCCAGAACAGGACGCCAGGTAGTAGAATGGAAAGCAGCAGCAGAGGCCAAAAAAAGCTTTACCCACTTCATTATTAGCCACTCAGGGTTCCTTTATAATAGACCTGATGAGTTGGGCTCAGGTGTCAAAGACCACAACAAGAGCTAACCTTACCCTTAATGGTCCCCTAGACTTGTCGGGGTCTGGAGAAACAAGAGGTAGCCCAGTGGTTCTCAAGCTTGAGCATGCATCAGGATCACCTGGAGGGCTTGTTCAAACCGGATTGTTGGGCCCCATGCCCAGAGTTTCTGATGCAGCCGGTCTGAGGTGGGATCTGATGCTGATGTTGCTGGTCCAGGGACACACTTTGAAAACCACTAAGAAAAACAAAATGCCACAGGAGCCCAGAAGAGGGAGATGTCTTTTTTGGCACGCAGAAGCAGGGTAGAATGACATAGTTGGAGGTGAGGCTGAGGGGCATGTCAGGTACAGGAGGCAGCCCAGGAGGAAATGAGGGGGCTCATTTATGGGGCTGAATTGCAACATCCGTCTAAGGAACAGGGCAGAACAGGCTGGCAAGGTGGACCAGAACCCCAGTAAAACATGGGCTAGCTTAGAAATGAAGAGCATAGGCATGGGTTCAAATCCTGGTCTGCCTCTTATTAGCTGTGTGACCTAAGAGAGATGATCTAAACTCTCAGAGCCTCGGTTCCATAATCTGTAAACTGGGGCTAATGTTATACCCACTCTAAGGATCTTTAGTGAGGGAATGCAGCCTGGCACAGAGTAAGAGCCAGTAGGAGCCAGCACCAGGGTTGCTATGGAGCACTAGGCAGAGAGCACATGGCTGACAAAGCTGCAGTGCTGGCTCCTGTGGGTTGACGTGGAGCACATCAGGCCTGGGCTGGGACTGGGGCAACCAGCTAGACAGACAGTATTTTGTGAAACTCTTCCTGAGGACACTCAGGCTCTTGGCTCAGAGGTATAGGCCTCCTTCTCAAGGCCATTGCTTTCCTAAGTCAGGTTGCTCCCCGACCCTCCTCCCATCCTTCCTGAGCCCCTGCCAAACTCAAGGGGTGGCTGTGGAAGCTCCACCAGGACCAGGCAAGGAGCCTGGCCTGGCCTCTGGATTTATTTGCCTGCCTTTCAGAATGATCAGCCAGCATCCAACGCAGCAAATGGCAGCAGCTTTTGGATTTTTTTTTTTTTTAAAGCAACAAAGCGAAGTCTGTCTGTGTTAAGGAAAGGGAATTCAGGCCAGGCGAGGTGGCAAACGCCTGTAATCCCAGAATTTTGGAAGGCCAAGGTGGGCGGATCACTAGGTCAGGAGTTTGAGACCAGCCTGGCCAACATGGTGAAACCCCATTTCTACTAAAAATACAAAAATTAGCTGGGCGTGGTGGCACTCACCTGTAATCCCAGTTACTCGGGAGGCTGAGGAGGAATTGCTTGAACTTGGGAGGCAGAGGCTGCAGTGAGCCGAGATAGCGCTACTGCACTCCAGTATGTGTGACAGAATGAGATTCCATCTCAAAAAAAAAAAAAAAAAGCGGGGGGGGGGGAATTCATTTTTTCCCCCTGTGTTCTGAGATAAAATGGTTCATTTCCATGAAAATTGAAACTCAGAGATGAATCCTTGCTGCAGTGCCTTTTGGACTGTGGGCTAAATGGGGAGGGAGCAATGTGCACGGGCTAGAGAACTAACTGTGTCTTCCCCACCCTTTCCGGGTGCCACAGAGGACCCCAGGGCATGGGCACTGGCTCCTGCATGGCCCCTGCATGGTTCTTTGTCTCCACTTTCTGTCTGTGTGGTTTGAATGGAGCTCAGGATAAAGCCAAGCCTGATCATCTTGGGGGAAGCATTGCTTGTGGTTGGAAATCATGAGTAAATTTTGAAAAATAGTCAAAGAAATTCTTGCTTAGGGAAGCAAATTTCCCAGCAGAGGGGGAAAAAAAGCCAACTGGTAAAGTCCAATAGGGATAATCAGAAATAGTCTCTGGATGATTCACCTTTGGCATCATCCACCCCCTTCCCAATCTTCCCTGCAGGATGGGTAACCTGGAGATACCCACGTTCAGGTGATTGTCTAGGAAGAATCAACTTAGACATGAAGCCAAATTCCTGAGCAGTTTTCACTGCACTCCAGATTCCCTCATGCTGCCTTCTCTAACTCCTTCTTCATCCAAATGCAGTTCACATTATGTATCTGCTCCCTGGGGGCTCTTGGCCCTGGCAGATGTTTGCGGCAGAACCCTGGGACTGATCCAAAGGTTAGACCTTCTAGGCCCTGCGTGGGGAGGTACAGCTTAAAGGTGTAGGTGGATTTATCTCATCGGCCAAGTATTGCCTGAGTATCTGCATGAACAAAAGGACAGTGAATTCCTCTCTCTTAGCCTTGCAAATCAGTCCCCCAACTTGCCCAGACCATGCGGTGATGCTATTTTTCTCCCTTGACACTGAGAAGAGTAAATGAGGCAGCAACCCTGGTAGGAGGAGAGGATCTGGTTCAGGACCTGGCTGAGTCATTCCTCTCTCCCTCCCACTTTTCCCTGCCCCTCCATCATAGCTTTAATTCGGCCTTTATCTTCCTTGACTCAGGTAGACATTGGTCTTCCTGCCTCCACCCTTGTGTCTCCAAGCTTCTCTATAGGGCAGTTTTTTTTTTTCCAGACAGGTCTCACTGTGTTCCCCAGACTGGAATTCAGTGGGGTGATCATGGCTTACTGTAGCCTCAACAACCTGGGCTCAAGTGATCCTTCCCCGTCATCCTCTCGAGCAGCTGGGACCACAGGCATGCGCCACTATGCCTGGCTAATTTTTAGATTTTTTGTAGAGATGAGATCTCTCTGTTGTCTAGACTGGTCTTGAATGCCTAGTCTCAAGCCATCCTCCTTCCTCAGCCTCCCAAAGTGTTGAGATTACATGTGTGGACCATGGCACCTGGCCTAGGGTAAGCTTTTTAAAAAGCAAATCTGTGCATGTAATTGCTTGGGATTTATACCCAAGAACAACCAGGTGCACAGCTCAGCAGAAGCCTGGAAGGGGGATTGCAGGTGGAGGCTTAGTCTGGGTTAGGTCCCTTCCTTAGTGCAAAGAGGCCAGGTAAGTCTTCTATCTCCAAGTATGGGTTGGTCCCTGCTGATCCAGGTTGGGGTTTGGGGGAGGACTCATCTCCCTTTGAGAATGTTATCACAAGGGACAACCTGAAGTCATAAGCTGCCCACTTGTTTTTTTTTGTTTTTGTTTTTGTTTTTTTTTTTTTTGAGACAGAGTCTTGCTCTGTCACCCAGGCTGGAGTGCAATGGCAGGATCTCGGCTCACTGGAGCTTCCACCTCCCGGGTTCAAGCGATTCTCCTGCCTCAGCCCCCCGAGTAGCTGGGACTATAGGCGCGCACCACCATGCCCAGCTAATTTTTGTATTTTCAGTAGAGACAGGGGTTTCACCATGTTGGCCAGGCTGGTCTTGAACCCCTGACCTCAGGTGATCCACCTGCCACGGACTTCCAAAGTGCTGGGATTACAGGCATGAGCCACTGCGCCTCTGCCCACGTCTTTAACTCCCCCAGGGGAGGAGAACATTCCTCTCCAAAGCCCCTACAATACTGGCTGTGCTCTGCAAGGTGTGGGCCTCCCTGGATGTTTGTGGAATGACTCTGAGGCATGTGGGAATGCCCCAAGGTCAAGGCAGCTTTGGAGTCGGGGATGAGAGTGCATCTCATTTCTCTCCCAGGCTCTCCCCAATTCCATGGGACCCAGGAGTAGCAGAGCTGCCTCGGAGAGTTGACAGGCTTATTTTTAGTTTGAATTCTCGTTCGCAAGCCGGATTGTTTTTCCGTTTTGCCTAATTTGGGCCAGGTCCTGATGGTGTCTCCTAGGACCCTGGCTTGGGCTGTGAAAGGTCTGCAGGACTTAAGCCTTGGGGCAGGGAAGTCCCACCAGCTTCCTGTCCCAGGGCATTGGACACCCTGGGGCCTGGACCAGCTGCCCCCGTTGGAAGAGGAAGGAACCTGGGCCTCCCCTTGCTGAGCCTTTGGTGATTTGGGGTGGGAGGGGCGTCGACTTAACATCCTGTTTAAATTTGGCATTAGCTGAATTTTTTAACAGGGGTTATGACCCCCCTCCTCCCTCTCCCAGGCCTTCCTAACATACTCCTCTAATCAATTTTTAACTTCTGGCTCTAACTCTGCCCTTTACCTTGGAGCATTGGGCCTGACCGAGGGAGGAGCATTATGATTTCTTGAATCCTGCCTCTGAACAGAACTGGCCAAGGGGAGGCTGCCGCGAAGCCCAAGGGACCACTGGGAGACCAGAAGATGGGAAGAGAAGAGGAGAAAAAGAATAGGGAGGAGGAGGAGAAGAGGAGAGGAAAGAGAAGAGAGGTGCGTGTGTGTGTGTGTGTCTGTGTGTGTGTTGGGGGAGGGTGGGATTGTGTTGTAGGCATGTGACTCTGCTAGGGCTCAGCAGGAGATGCAGGAGGCCCAGTCGAAAGACAAGCAAGCAGGACAAAGGCCTGATTACACCCAGACACGATGGCCATCGAGCCCAGTCCCCAGTTGGCCATGTGAGTAGAGGCTCTGCCGAGCAAACATCCAGCCCCTCTGTGACTCCCAGGCGGAGGAGCCCACATTCCTGCCCGGCAAAGGCTGCTTTAATCAAGGCTCCAGATCCTTCCTGCAGCCGCCGGGGGGGACTGTAACGCTAAACACATTAGTGTGTGAGATTGAAAGGTAACACATTCTCATGGAAGCCCCCAGAACAATGGGCCTCGGGTCTGGGTTTCATTTGGAGAAACTGTGCGGTGGGAATTTCTCTAATCAAATAAAAGGAAAATGAAAAACTCTATCGTTCTCAAACTTTAATGCTCTTAATTGCATTAATTCGAAAAACATACAAGGTCTTTCTGAGTATGGTGTTGGAGCCTATAGGAAAGGAAGCTCAGGGCCTGGCTGGCGGAAAGGCAGGGGTCTGATGGCAGAGAAGGGTGCCCGGGAGGGGCAGCCAGTGTGTCCAGAGCTTGAAGGATGGCCTGGCAGAGACCCAAGTGACAGGCGGTTAGGCCTCTGTCCCCCCGTGGCCCCTCCCAGCCTCGGTATTTCCGGGGCCTCCGTGGTGGCTGAAGAGGCCACTTGGCTTGGACCTGCTGCTGTCACTCACTCCTCATCTGCCCAGACCCAGGGGGGAAGGGCAGATCCTCTCTGCTCTGTCAGCGCCCACAGCCCAGGGCCAGCTGCTCCTCTGACAGCACACCCTGTCCGGATGCCTCCAGAAGCCCAAACCCAACCTGCCCCTTCATTGCTGTCCCAGTGTGCTGGACCTGCCAGCCTTACCCAGCCTCTTGCTGCCTAGACCCAGCTCCACAGAGGATGCAGTAGAAAGAAATAACCTGCACGAGGGCGTGGAGCCTGTCCAGAGGTGGCTGGAGCTTCCTGAAGCCTGAGGAATTGTGGGCTTCCTCCGCTGCCCTCCCGCTGCCAGGCCTGGAGTCAGCAGGGGCCAAGCCCGTTTCTCACCTGCACTTCCCAGGGCCACCCACAGTGTCAGGCTGGAGGAACAATAACTGAGCCTGCAGAGAATGTGGGGCCTGGGGGTTCCTAACCATTCTGGGACACGGCCTTCCTAGAAAATCTGGTGAGGACTAGAGGCTGCGTCTCAGAAAAGTGCAGACACAGGCCACGTGCGGTGGCTCATGCTTGTAATCCCAGCACTTTGGGAGGCCGAGGTGGGCAGATCCCCCGAGGTCAGGAGTTTGAGACCAGCCTGACCAACATGGAGAAACCCCGTCACTACTAAAAATACAAAATTAGCCAGGCATGGTGGCGCATGCCTGTAATCCCAGCTACTCGGGAGGCTGAGGCAGGAGAATCGCTTGAACCCAGGAGGCGGAGGTTGCGTTGAGCTGAGATCGCACCATTGCACTCCAGCCTGGGCAACAAGAGCGAAACTCCGTCTCAAAAAAAAACCCAAAAACGAAAAATGCAGACACATGCACACACACACACACACACACACGGGTATGCACATGAGTGTAGAGGTCTTACAAACACTCGTTCTCTGCATTCCAGGAGCTAGGTGAAGTCCTGCTCCTGAGTCTTGGCAGGGACATTGCCTTGCTAGGAATCCTTCCAGGGGAGCAGGATTCGGGCCACAGAGACTGGGTGCAAGATAGGGGTGAGAAGAGCTCCCTGGAGCTGAGGAAGACTGAAGAAGTTCAGGCCTGTGACACACAGGAAGATGGCCACAGACCGGGAAGCCCGCACATTGGGGTCTAACGGCAGCTTCTCCACACTCCACCTGTGTGACTTTGAGGCAAGTGAAGTTCATGTGTTCAGGAATAATAGAAACCCCACCAGGACTGAGGGAGGATTGAAAAGGTATGCTGCACGCCAGGCAGGCAGGAGGGGCTCAGGAAGTGTTGGTACCCCTTGGGACCGCAGTCCTCAGATGACAAAGAAGGGCATGAGGGTTGGCAGTGTGCGCATAGGAGCGTCAGGGCTTTGTTTTTAGTGGCCACTGTAAAGGGCCTTCTTTCTCCATCCCATGTTTCCTCCTTGTATCACTGTTGCCTTGTGGCTCCCTCAACCTGGAACTCCCATCTTTTTTTTTTTTTTTTTTTTTTTGAGACAGTCTCACTCTGTCACCCAGGCTGGAGTGCAGTGTCACAATCTCAGCTCACTGCAACCTCCGCCTCCCAGGTTCAAGTGATTCTCCAGCTTCAGCCTCCCAAGTAGCTGAGATTACAGGCACCTGCCACCATGCCTGGCTCATTTTTTATATTTTTGGTAGAGACAGGGTTCTACCATGTTGGCCAGGCTGGTTTTTTTTTTTTTTAAAGACAGTTTCGCTCTTGTTGCCCAGGCTGGAGTGCAATGATGCAATCTTGGCTCACTGCAACCTCTGCCTCCCAGGTTCAAATGATTCTTCTGCCTCAGCCTCCCTAGTAGCTGGGATTACAGGCAAGTGCCACCACGCCTGGCTAATTTTGTGTATTTTTAGTAGAGACAGGGTTTCTCCATGTTGGTCAGGCTGGTCTCGAACTCCCAACCTCAGGTGATCGGCCCGCCTCGGCCTCCCAAAGTGCTGGGATTACAGGCATGAGCCACTGCGCCCGCCCTGGCCAGGCTGATCTTGAACTCCTGACCTCAAGTGATCTGCCTATCTCCACCTCCCAAACTGTTGAAATTACAGGTGTGAGCCACCACACCCAGTCTAGGAACTCCCACCTTTACCTTGAACTTGTAGCAAGCTCATCTCAGCGCTCAAGTGTCATCTGCTCTATGAAGCCCTGCATAGTCCCTGGGAGAACTAACTCCCCTGGGAGGGAGGCTGGGGGTGTGTTATTGTTCCTATTTTCCAGAAAATTTAGACTCTGAGAGGTTGGTTGACTTGCCTGAGGTCACTCAGCAGCAGAATCAGGACTAACATTCCAGGTAACGGCCTCCACTGTCCAGCACCTGCTGGGCCCTGCACTGGGTACTTTGCATATGTGAGCTTGTTGCATTTCTACCAGAACCTAAGTGGCTTGGCTCCAGGTCCGCATTCTTTCCCAACAACACGCTGCCTCTCAAAGACCAGGATGGAAAACCAGATTTCCAGGGCTCTTTTAAAATCTTCTTCCTTTGTGAAGAATGTTGTCAGTCATCAGCCAACACCATTTACTCAGAGCTCTGGGCGTGGACTAATGAAGGACACTGTCCTCACCTGGGCAGAATGCAGGCTCTAAGGGCGGCCAGACCTGCAGCCAGCCCTCCAGGGGGAAACGGGAGTGAGAGAGGACAACCTGCATCTCACACGAGTCTCGCCCTCCTGCTGGTTCTGCCACTAACCAGCCCTAGAGCCTTGAGGAAGGGATGCCTCTCCTGGCCTCAGTTTCTCTATTTGCACCACAAGGAGCTGGAGGCGTAAGGTTTTCTAAGAACACTCCAGCCCTGGGATTCTAGGATTCTGTGACTTCTGAGAGTGCCTTGGGCTAGCTATGCCTGAGTGCAGGGAGGTGGTGATCAGCAGGGATTCTCGTGGAAAAAGGTACCTTGGTCTGCCTTAATCTTGCGGCGTCATTGTTTGCCAGAGCTCAGAACTCAGGAGGGGGGAGCTCCTCTGGGATAAGGAGAGCCCTGGTTGAAGATGATTTACAAAGGGAAGCTGTGCACAGGTTAGCGGGGCCCGACGACGTGCTGGGGGGGACAGGCAGATGTGCTCTTTCGGCTGGCAGATGTTATTTCTTAAGAGCTTCTGAAGGCAGAGTCCTGAGCAGAGGGAATCTTATGGTCTTGTCTCTCCTATGACCTAATTTAATCATCCCACATGATCTATTAGGGGAGCATTTCCCCCCCCCCACCATTCCTGTCCCGTGTCTCCCCGTGTTGCCCCCTCCCAGCTCAGCAGTCCATCAAGTAGTGGAAGTAAGGTCACCTGGCTGGGACGTAGTGGGGCAGAGATGTAAACGCAGGCCCGCTGGTGCCAATGGCCAGGTGCCATCCACTGTGCCATGCCGCCCACACCTCATCTCCATTAGGGAGGAGTGCAAATCACAGAACCGGCAGTTGAATTCTAGTACCAAGCAAACTCATAGAAGGAAACCTCACATGAAAGGGTTGCAAACTGAATAGCGGCGTGCCTCAGTTTAAGCAAATCCAGTATACCCCAATCTAAAAATAGCTCCTTCTACTGGAGCTCTTTCCCATATGAATTCATTCCCATATGAAAACGAATCACTGGTTCTTTTCTTCAAGAAGCCAACTCTATTAGTGCATTAAAAATACAACTCAAGTTGCCAAATGTGATTTCATATGCAATCCTCCTCCCGCCCCCCACCCCAATATACTTCTCACTCTTGATCCCAAAGGAACACTCCGCCTTTCATAAAGAGAGGTACGCCTGCAGTGAGCGGGGCTGGAAACCAACATGGCAAACACATGTCCAGGATTTTCTGGGACTGGCTCACTTTCTAATATTAGGTTTCCATTGTCCCATGAGAATGCTTGGAACTTGGGGCCTTGGGGACTGATGCTTCGGTTGGTACAATAAGGTCACTAGGGAGAGGAGGATGCTGTCCTGTCAAATCCATTTTCTACCCTGGCAGGCCTGGTCAGAGGGTAGGTTGGTCAGAGAGGGTGGTGACAGTGGGGAGCCCAGAGGCAAGTCTATGAGGCGGGGGGAGCCATGTGGGGTGAGGGATTTGGGGTATGGGGTGAGTCAGCTGAGAGAGTCAGCTCCTTGGGTTCCTGGGATCGATTAGCAAGCATGCCACGCAAAGCGGGCGGGCTGCAGAGATGCAGGCTCCCTCCACGGGCTCTCTCTGCATGGGAAGCAGGCGGGCGGGGCCCTGGAAGGTGGCCAGGGAAGAGCAGCTCCATGATTAAAGGGCTGGAGACCAGGACTTTTGAAGCGAGACCAGGATGGCTGGTTATTTATGCATTCATCTCCGGGCCCTGCCTCTATCCTACCCCACTCCACCACCCAGCAACTCAGACCTGTGGCCCAGCCCTGGACCCCATACTGGGCCCTGGGAGGTGGGAGAAGAAGGCAAGGATTTCCAAAACATTGACTGAACACCTGGGGTGTGGTGGCCGCGGCTTTAACACGCAAACATCATGAATCTCCCCAACAAGCCCGCGGAGCGGGAGATACTAGCTCCATTTTACAAGTGTTCAACAGGAGTTGAAATTCTTTGCTCAAAGTCACATAGCCAAATGGAATAAGATCGCAGATCTTCTGATTTTACCTCATTACAGCAAAAACAGAAGTGACAGAGGAAGGCTGGAGTCCAAGGGCGAGGGTGCGGGCAGGGAAACCTAAATGAGCTCCTCCAGTGACTGCGTTGTTTCCCCAGGGTTGTTTACGCGTGAAAGGGTCTTTCTCAAAACAGGAACAGTGGTGAGGCTGCTGTTCTTTACTGAGTACCTACTACATTTGTGGCATTCTAATCCTTACAACGATTTCCCAGGGTAAGTATTATAATCCCAGTTTTACTGATGAGGAAACAGAGACTCAGAGACTTGCCCACAGTCAGGGAACTAATAAAGGGCAGAAGGGTTTGTTCTGCCTCCAAAACCCACAGCCCTTTCATCCCCCCGCTGCCCTCTGCAGCACCCGCATATGGGTGCTGGAGCTGCGTACATGTTTTTGTGTTAAAGCCCCTGCCGCCACACCACAGGTGTTAACTCAACATTTTGGAAATCCTTGTCTTCTCCCACCTCCCAGGGCCCAGCATAGCTGTTATCTATGGGAAGGGAGTTTAGGGAGGGACCTGGGAATCATTCTGAGAGCGTCCTTAGAGCACAGGAGGGTTGCCCCAGGAGGCTGCTGACTGACTAGCTGCATTCCAGCTCCCCATGCCAATTCACGGCCAAGCTTTGGCTCGTGCCGTTTCCTTCTTGCATTTGTTTTCGTGTCAAACCCTACCCATCCTTGAGGACTGGACGCTGATGGCTTTTCTTCATAACTCCCGCTGATCTCCTAACCAGAGCTGTCACCCGCTCTCTCAACTCTCTGTCTACCTTTCACGTAGCAGGTATGGACCCGGGGCCTCCCCTATTTATCTGGCTCAAATGTTTGGAAGAGAGAGGTTGGGTTACGTTTAAGGAAGGGCTTCCTGGATGAAATTTCATGGAGGGGATTCCTGAGTCCCAATCTGGGAAGCTTGAGTGAGTCATAGAGAAATGGTCCGCTTGGTGAGTTGAGTGTGGGGACAGCCTGCCCCCACTTCCAGCATCAGGCACAGGTGCAGACCCGGCAGGGCCTCCGCTTTTCCTCACTTTCCTCACAGTCCCACAGTGTTCCTGTGCGTGTCGAGGCCTGGAGATTCCTGCTGGCCACACCAAAACCCTTCCTCTTAATGCTGTGTATCCGTGGCTCCTACATGGTGTTATAGGAAGAACTCGGCTGGGCGCGGTGGCTCATGCTATAATCCCAGTACTTTGGGAGGCTGAGGAGGGTGGATCACCTGAGGTCAGGAGTCAAGACCAGCCTGGCCAACATGGCGAAACCCTGTCTCTACTGAAAATACAAAAAATTAGCTGGGCGTGGTTGTGGGTGCCTATAGTCCCAGCTACTTGGGAGGCTGAGGCAGGAGAATTGCTTGAACCCGGGAGGTGGAGGTTGCAGTGAGCTGAGATCATGCCATTGCACTCCAGACTGGGCAACAGAGTGACAGCGAGACTCTGTCTCGAGAAAAAAAAAAAAGGAAAAGAAAGAAAGAAAGAAGGAACAAACTCAGGACCAGGAGTCTCACTGGGCTGTGGTGGTTTCTCAGCCTGCATGTGGCCTTATAAACTTGAGTAAGTCACCTGTTGCTTCTGGGACTCAAAACTGGCCAGTGAGCTTTCCACTGGGTTCAGGAAATACAAGGATCAATAATAGAGGGTCCCTGCCCTTAAGAAGCTGACAGTCTAGAGAGGGATACTAAATAAACAGATTGCTGTAGTCAGTGCAGTTATTTCTGCAATAGAGAGATGAACAGCACCACACTGAGAGGAATTGAGGAGAATCAGAGGATACAATGACCAACCCTGCCAGGGGCAGTCGGGTAAAACCTTACAGAAGAGGTGATGTGAAGGATCACGGGAGTTTGTCATACAGAGAAGAGGATGGGAGCACTCGACTGTTGTTTACCTTGAGATGTGGTGGCTGGGGTTCATCACCTGAGCTCTGTTCCTGCCTTCTGATAAGGACGTGCCCTAAGTTACTACGTGGCATTCAGGGAGGGTTCTGGTACCCCTGTGGAAACTCAACTCAGGCACAGTCTACATCCTGGCAAGGCTCAGTTAGAGGGCAGCTCACAAAAGAAATGGCTGGTGGGATAGGAATGGAAACCAGAGAAGGAGGTTGGAGGAGGGAGTTTCAAGAAGTAAATATTCAATAGCATTAAGTGCTACAGGGATCAGAAAAGATGAGGATGGTGAAAAATTAGACAATGTTTGGCATGTGGAAAAAAGACTGGAGGGAAATATACCAGAATGCTCATGATGGCTGCCTCTGGGTGCTGTGAGGATGCATGCCTGATCCTTTTCCTGCTCCTGTGCGCTGCTCTGCACTTGCCAAATTTTCTACAATGAGCATTTATTTGATAACCAAGAAATAGAACAATTGAAACTTGTTTAAAAAGAAGTCATTGGTGACCTTGGCAGGAGTGGATTCAGCAGAGCTGTACCGACAAGCCAGATTGCAGGGCATTAAGAAAGTAGCAGGGGGTGAGGAAGCAGAAGAAGTGCGTGGAACACTCGGAGAGAGAGCTGGCAGGACATGGAAGGGCAGAGACGGTTCTGGAGGCAGCCAGGCCAGGTAGGGATGTTTATTCTTTATTTAATGTGGGAGGGACTTTTGAAAGTGATAAAATTTCCTGCATCAAAAATCAGGATCTTATAAAGGACTTTTGTGCCTTTTCTGAATATAAGACAAAGAAGGGCTGGGTGCAGTGGCTCAAGCCTGTAATCCCAGCACTTTGGGAGTCCGAGGTGGGCAGATCATTTGAGGTCAGGAGTTCGAGACCAGCCTGGCCAACATGGTGAAACCCCGTCTCTACTAAAAGTAAAAAATTAAAAAATAGCTGGGCGTGGTGGCACACACCTGTAATCCCAGCTGCTGGGGAGGCTGAGGCAGAAGAATCACTTGAACCTGGGAGGCCAAGGTTGCAGTGAGCCAAGATCATACCACTGCACTCCATCCTGGGTGACAGAGTGAGACTCCACCTCAGAAAACAAAACAAAACAAAACAAACAAAAACAAAGAAGGAGAAAATTTATTGGAATTTCTAGGACTTTTCTGTGGATTATAGAGACAACAGAAAAAAAGAATTCTGAAAGTGGGATTGTCCTGGCAAATCTGGGCTTTGAGTTTGTTTATTGTGTGGGTTTCCCGTTAGAGGGGAAGGAACAAGTAAAGAAGAAGACAGAGAGGATGTTAAGAAGCAGGGAAGACCCATGTTCACAACGGTGTTATTCACAATAGACAAACGGTGGATGCAACCCAAGCGCCCATCAATAGATGAATGGATCACCAAAATGTAGCACATTTACACAATGGAATATTATTCAGCCATAAGAAGGAAGGGAATTCTGACACATGTCCCAACATGGATGAACTGCGAGGACATTATGCCAAGGGAAATAAGCCAGCCACAAAAAGACAAATACTGTATGATTCCATTTATGTGAGATATCTAAAACAGTCAAACTCGTAGAAACAAAAAGCAGAATGGTGACTGCCAGCGACTGGGGGAAGGAAGAATAGGAAGTTATTGTTAAATAGGTACAGAGTTTCAGTTCTAGAAAATGAAAGAAATTCTGGAGACATTGTGATGACCGTTGCACAACAATCTATAACTTAGTGGCTAAAATAGTCAATTGTATATTATGTATACTTTAATCATAATTTAAACAAATTAAAAATAAATAGGTAAGTGAAAAGAATTACCCCACTCCCCAGAGAAGCAGGGGAGAAGTGGGGAAGCAAGTCTTCCCGGGTGGCAGGACCGTCCCTGAGTGTCCCAACAGGGATGGTTTTGGAAAAGTGTAAAGAACACTTTCTGGCTAAGAGCGGTGGCTCATGCCTGTAATCCCAGCACTTTGGGGGACCGAGGTGGGTGGATCACCCGAGGTCAGGAGTTCGAGACCAATATGGTGAAATCCTGTCTGTGCTAAAAATACAAAAAATAGCGGGGCATGATGGCGGGTGCCTGTAATCCCAGCTACTCAGGAGGCTGAGGCATGAGAATCACTTGAACCCAGGAGGCAGAGGTTTTAGTGAGCAGAGATCGTGCCACTACACTCCAGTCTGGGCGACAAGAGCGAAACTCTGTCTCAGAAAAACAGAACGGTATCCATCCAGAGCACAAAGTGAAGATGGGAAAGGGAGATACAGAAATAGAAGTGGAGGAGGGAATGGGGGTGAGCCCAAGTGCCCAGGTCTATCCCCACCTGCTATGGCTAAGGTTTAGAGAATAGGTTGGACTTATTCGCCATTCATTTGTTCAATGAGGTACAGTGCTTCAGCACCAGCATACACATAGCGCCTTTGCGTGAATCAGAGAACAAACACCATCTCTTTCCCAGGGAGATACAACCTCCTGGGTGCGGGGTTTAGCGGGTGGACAGTATCTCTGTGGGAGGGGGGAGTTCAACCCCTACCTGAGCACTTGGCTGAGAGCCTCTGTATTATAAGCAACTTACATAGTTGCATCATCAGCCCTGTGTACCAGGCACTGTGTTAGATTCTGTAGAGTTTTCTTAGCTATAGAAGACCAGTCTGTGCCCTGAACTATCTAATGTTGCAAGTGTTGAAGGAGCCAAGGGAAGAGAGAGAAGGCAATCTCTTCGACAGCATGACCCTGAACCTCATGCACTTTGCTTCTGTGGGGCTCTGAGGCCAGGAAGCAGGGATGCAAAAGATGGCAGGAGGGACTGGGTTTGGGCCTTGGCATTGCAAACCCAATGGCGGGTCAAGGCCACAGGGGTGTGGGGAGGGGGTGAAGGGGTTGACTTGGTGTCCAGGCTTGGGAGGAGCCCGGTTTGACTGGGGAGGAAGGCACCTGGACACTGCACACGTGTGTGAGGTGTGCAGGAAGTCTGCCTGCTGCCTGGAGGAACCAACTTGCTGCTGGTTGCCTTAGGCAGGTGAAGCCTCTCTGTACTAAGCCTGCTACACAGGGATAGCCGGTCAACTTTGACTCCTCTGAATTATCTCTGGGGCAGAATGCCTGTAACCAATTTTAACCAGAGGCCAGCAGGCCTGGCTGCCTCTGATTTGTGCTGTCTTCCCCACTGTCAACACAAGCAAGATAATGATCTTTGGGCTATCTATGACAAGGGGTAACAGACTTTCCAGTCAGGGAAACCAGTGTTCAAATTCCAACTTTACAATTTATAAGCTAAGTGATCCTGGATAAGTCTCAAGTTTCCCTACCTGTAAAATGGATTCAATTATACCATCCCCCTAGGAGTTGATAAAGATGGAATGTGTTGATATACATAAAACACCCAGCACAATGCCTGTACAAACTAATGAATGTTCAGGGGATGTCATTTCACACACACACACACACACACACACACACTCTCACACACACATGCACAAATACACGCATGTGCACAACCACTTGGTTTGGGAAGTCCACATCTGTGAGGTCTGACACCTGGCCCATGTCAGTGGGGCTGGTACAGGTGATGAGGAAGACTTTTATCTGCAGCACAGAGAAATTCCTTCTGTCCACTTGCTCAGAGGTCCTTCGTCTCTCCTCTCTTCCTCTCCCAACCAGCAGGCTTAGAGACAGACCTCCTCTGCTGCCCGTGGCACAGGCTCACAGAGCATGCCACACGCTGGACGTGGCACTTCTCAGGCACTTGTGGTGGAGTATGAGGTGGTATGCTGACTGGCACTGCAATGCAGTGAGGTACAATGTGGGGAGCTAAGCAGCCCTGGGATGAATTGGGATACACGGTGGGGAGCTGAGTGACCCTGGGATTAAGTGGGGTACAGTATAGGGAGCTGAGGTACCCCATGATGAAGTGGGGTACGGTGTGGGGAGCCGAGGTACCCCATGATGAAGTGGGGTACAGTGTGGGGAGCCGAGGTACCCCATGATGAAGTGGGGTATGGTGTGGGGAGCCGAGGTACCCCATGATGAAGTGGGGTACGGTGTGGGGAGCCGAGGTACCCCATGATGAAGTGGGGTACGGTGTGGGGAGCCGAGGTACCCCATGATGAAGTGGGGTACGGTGTGGGGGCTGAGGTACCCCATGATGAAGTGGGGTACGGTGTGGGGGCTGAGGTACCCCATGATGAAGTGGGGTATGGTGTGGGGAGAGGTGGGGCACATTGTGGCAGGTGAGTACCCCGGGATGTAGTGGAGTACAGTGGTAAACGGAGGCTCACTGGTGAGGGCAAATGCTCTGGTGAGAAGCAGTGCTACCTTCTGCTTCATAACCCTGCCTTCTCTTCCTATGTCTACTACTCCACTTTCTTTCTTTTTTTTTTTCTTTTTGAGGCGGAGTCTTGCTCTGTTGCCCAGGCTTTAATGCAGTGGGGTGATCTCGGCTCACTGCAAGCTCCGCCTCCTGGATTCACGCCATTCTCCTGCCTCAGCCTCCCCAGTAGCTGGGACTACAGGCGCCCGCCACCACGCTGGGCTAATTTTTTGTATTTTTAGTAGAGACGGGGTTTCATCGTGTTAGCCAGCATGGTCCTGATCTCCTGACCTCGTGATCCGCCTGCCTCGGCCTCCCAAAGTGCTGGGATTACCGCGCCCGGTCCTACTACTCCACTTTCAAATTAGACATCGCTGCTCAGGATTCCTTCCCTAGAAATGGACCTAAAATACCTGTCCTACAGACATGACCCTGAGGACAGCCAGTGGCTTCTCACCTGGGCTCCTCGCTCCCAGCACCGCGTGCTGCTGGGTGAGAGTTCCCTTTGTGCAGAGCCCACTTACCACGTGTTGGATGGATGCGTCCATTAAGGATGGGATGGATGGAGTACAGGAGTCCATTTCGCACACATTTCCTGTGGTCTCCCAGGTGTCGCGCACAAGATGGCCTCTGGAGATCAGACGGGAATACAAACTGGTCCCTGTTCTCAAGGAGCTCACATAGGCCCCCGGCTTCATCTGGGCTAAGAGATTTGACCCACACACTTATCCAGTGTAGGGGACAGGGCACCAGCTCTGCCTTGGTAAGCCTGGGAAGGCTCGACAGAGTTGGTAATCTCCGAAGCGGGCTTTGGAGGAGGCATAGGAGTGGAGGACCGTGGAACAGGCATTTGAGGCTGGCTCTCAGTGGCTTTAGGAGGTGGGAGATACGTCCTATAGAGGTTCTCCAAGGACCCACAGTGCTATGCTGATTTTTGAAACCCAGCAGGACCTAGGCAGGGTGACAAGGGCAGTGACAGAGCTACAGTTGTGTCTTTTTAGAGGGAAGTAAGAGTGAGCATGGTCAGAGAACCTGGCTACACCCATCTCTTGCAGTCATAATCTATTCCTTTCCAATCAAAGAGGGAGGGAGAGCGGTTTTTATCCCTCAGACACAGGGATGAGGCTAGGAGGGAGGAGCTGGGTGGGCTGGGCTGGACCAGCCTGGCTCTGGCGGACCTGCAGTTGGGCGGGAGGATGCTGGTTATTTGACTACAATGTATGTTTAAGGTCTCAGTTACAATGGGCCCTGGGCACTGTGTAACAAGCTGCAGCTGTCCCGTTGCTCATTAGCTTTCCTGACATCTTCTTGGGCTGGTCCTGGGAGAGCCGCCCCCAAGCTCCTCCCTGTGGGCCAGGACCCTGAAAAGCTGACTTCTTGCCCCCAGCCTCAGAGCTGCCATGATGAATGGCGCTGCTGCCCCGTGCAGACAAACGCCTTCCAGGAACAAGCCCTGTTTGTTTAAATCAAATGATCACCATCTACTCTGGCGAAAGCCCCTCCCTGAACTCAAGGCCCAGGCCTGCCTCAACTGCCACCCGCCTGTCCCTCTGCCTCTGCACATTAGGAAAGGACACATCAAGGAGTCAGGAACAGCTCTAGCCACTGTCTTCAGAATGGGGACAGAGCAGGGTCTCCAGGGCCAGCAGGGCCTGGTCATCTTTGGAAGTGGGGTGAGAAAGGACTAAGCCTTCATGGAGACCTGGAGAAGCAGCCAGCAGCATGGGAAAGCAGGGCCTCAGCTGCACTGCATCTGTGCTCTGTGCTTTGCGCTTTCTACATGTGTCTGTACTTAAGTTACGCCTCTCCCGGCTTCAGACCCCTCAAGCATAGAAGAGTTTGTTAGGTCCACAGCTCTCAACCCCGGCTGCACACTGGGGTCACCAGAGGAGCTTTTAGCAACTACTGATTCAGTTGGGTTCCAGGCAAGGCCATTTCTTCCCCTCAGGCCCTCAAGCGATTCTAGTGTGCAGCCTTTGGTTTGAGTAGCTCCCAAGGTCTCTGACTGCATGGCTTATCAGGTCTTCTTTAAAAATTCCTGGCTGCTTAGGAAACACCTTCAGGAAGCCATCAATTTGCAGACTGCGGGCCCCAAGAAGTTCCTGTAGCAGGAGTTCTTCCTAAACAAACCCATCTGAACTGGAGCAGGAAGGGACCCCAGAGCCCACCTGTTCCAACTTGGTTTTAGAGATGGCAAAGCTGGAGAGTACTCCTCCTCTCCTTGGGAGGACCCGCAGCTCAGATGGGAAGTGCTTTGTCAACGTAAAGCACCAACACTGGGAAATTACTACAGATGGAGTCATTGAGGATGGAGATTGGGGCACTGGAATTGTAACCACTATCTGTCTCCCCAACTAGATTGTAAGCACCTTAATTGCAGAGACCAGGTCTCCTTTGTTGTGTGTGTGTGCGTATGTGTGTGTGTGTCCTCCTGACTTAGCAATAAATGACTATGTGGATGGATGGATGGATGGATGGATGGATGGATGGATGGATGGATGGGTGGGTGGATGGGGCCTTCCACAGGTAAATTTCCCTTCCTTACTCATCACTACATTTTGCTATGGGTCACCTAGGCTGTCATCACCACTGTCACTGTTGTGAATAATGGAGTGTCAGGAGCTGAGGGAGGCAGTAGGGTATTGAGAGAACCTGTTAGCCTTGGGACTCAGGGGAGGGCCATTAATAAGGAGTAAGTATCCGAAGCTGGTCCTGACAGGCTTGCTGTGAATGGTGAGGCCAGATTACATGCCCATTATACCCTGCTGTGAATCCACATCTCCCTAAGCCCCATCACACAGTGTAGCCGGGAATTTCTCACCCTCAAAGGCCATTTCTGCCCAAAGAAGAATGTGGACCTGCAGGTTCCAGGTGAGAAGGAGAGGGGCCCAGGGGCTGGGTGAGGACAGAAGTTGATGCTCTGGCCTTAGTATGAATAACCCCTACAAATTCTTAATTCCTCAAAATACTGCCCAACATGCAACCAGCCACCTTTTATTGAACTTCCAAGTGGGCAGACACCGTGCTTGGCTGAGGATACAGAGGTAAAAGAGAAAGACCTCAGAGAACGTATGGTCAAGGAGTAGAAGCTGTCGGGGAAAGGGCAGAGGGCTGGTGAGCATGGAAGAGAAAGTGCCAGACGGGGCATGGACCGCAGGGGTGGCTTCATAAAGGGGCAAGATTTAAGCTCGGAGGGAGTTTAGGGTGGCTCCCGGGAATCTGAATTTCTATCTTTTTTTTTTTTTTTTGAGATGGAATCTTGCTCTGTAGCCCAGGCTGGAGTGCAGTGGTACAATCTCAGTTTACTGCAACCTCTCGGGTTCAAGCGACTCTCCTGCCTCAGTCTCCTGAGTAGCTGGGATTACAGTCACGCGACACCATGCCCAGCTGATTTTTGTATTTTCAGTAGAGGCAGGGTTTCTTTTATTTATTTATTTATTTTCTGAGACGGAGTCTCACTCTTTCTCCCAGGCTGGAGTGCAGTGGTACAATCTCAGCTAACCGCAACCTCTGTCCCCTGGGTTCAAGCGATTCTTCCGTCTCAGCCTTCCAAGTAGCTGGGATTACAGGCATGCACCACCACGTCCAGCTAATTTTTGTATTTGCAGTAGAGACAGGGTTTCCCCATGTTGGTCAGGCTGGTCTTGAACTCCTGACCTCAGGTAATCCACTTGCCTCAGCCTCCCAAAATACTGGGATTACAGGCGTGAGCCACCGCACCCGGCCGAATCTGAATTTCTTCTCGAATGCATGGGGGAATCTGTTGTGCCGACAGGTTAGGAATGATTTGTCTAGTGAGCAGTGGAGAAGGCATCCTAGGCAGCAGAAACTGCATGTGCAAAGAAAGGGAGGTGATCTAAGGGCACACAGGGAATGGCAAACACTCAAATATGTGTAGAAACCAGGTTATTTGGGGGAAAAGGGGATGCAACCAGAGTGGGAGGAAGAAAATCAAAATGCCATTTTGTTCAAATCGTTGAAAATAATTCCCCCAGGAAACAGTAATCCATTTCAGCCTTCCTCATTCAGTGCTGATTTGCCCAAGTGGCAGGGAGATCTGGTGCCGATTACCAGGTTTCGGTGCATTAGGTAATGCAACAATAAAATCTGGGTCACTGCAGCACAAAGTCCCCTTTATTTTGACAAGTGTAGTTTTTACTCTGAAGTGTTATCATAAATAATTAAATTAAACCAGTAAATGGGTTGTAGTATGCTTTGCTGCAGTAACAAAGTCTCTGTAACCCCAGACACTGAGCCGCTCCTTTGGGGGATTCTTGGCTCGGAAACATTTGGGAATTTTTCAGAAGTCAAGAATATTTGGAGTAGTCAAGGCAGAGAGGTAGAGCTGAAGGCTTGTTCCAGCCCATCCTGCTGCCCCATTTCCCACTGGGCTTCCCTATCCTGCTGTACCCCATTCTATCATTTGACCTGTGGCAGCTTGAATCTGTAAAGGGATCACTCCTCAGCCCTAGGCTGGCCTGGAATGAAGAGCGGTCGAGGGTCCCAGCGCACGTATTGGGCAGCCCCCCACCCCCCTTTTTTTTTTTTTTTTGAGACAGAGTTTTGCTCTCTTTGCCCAGGCTGGAGTGCAGTGGTACAATCTCAGTTCACTGCAACCTCCACCTCCTGGGTTCAAGTGATTCTCCTGCCTCAGCCTCCTGAGTAGCTGCGATTACAGGCATGTGCCACCATGCTCGGCTAATTTTGCATTTTTAGTAGAGATGGGTTTTCTCCATGTTGGTCAGGCTGATATTGGGCAGCCTCTTTTTTTTTTTTTTTTTTTTTTTCATAATGCCCACTCAGGCATCAGAGCATCAATAAATAAGGACTTCAAATCTTAGGGTAGAAGGGCTTGCAGGGACTCTCAAGACCACCAGACAACCCACCGCCACCCACACTTTCACCATTTCATAAACGTGAAAACCAGGGAAGTGAAGTGACATGACCCATTGCTTGTTGGCCGATGGACGGGATTAAGTAACATGCAGAGTGTGAGTGCCGAAGACTCAGAGACCCAAAGGGGAATGTGTTGGAGACACAGGGGCTGCATGCAGGCAGAGAAAGGGGAAGTTGCAGGAAATGGTAAGAGGCAGGGCTGAGGTCTACTAGAGGGCTGGGAGCTTTGAACCAGGCCTTCAGGGGGAGACCCTGAGGAGTCATCACCGGAGCCCTCAAGTACTCAGACCTCTGCCTGCTGCATCAGGACAGTTCTCAAACTCAGCAAGAGAGAAGTAAAATCTCTGTAGTGAAGAAGGAAAAATGGTGCTGGAGAGAATACCCAGAGGCCAAACCTGCTGGCTTTAAAGCAGGGAGGAGCTTTTGATCCCTCCCCAGGGTGAGTGCGTCTGCCTTTCACCTCCTTCTCTCCCATCCAGCCCCTCCGCTCTCCCGTTGTCCTGCCTGCTGGACGTCCAGGCATCAGCTTCTGTCACCCTTGTCAGGGCCCGCAGATAAGGTGGCGGTTGGTGGCCAGATTAGAGGGGAGTAGCATTCCACTGCCCCCTCTTTTGGTGGCATCCAGGCCTGTAGGACTCCATGCAGGGACAACCCCATTCATAGAGCCAGAACTCCCAGTGAGAGTTCTAGAATGGGGCCTCCTTCCGAATCCCAGAGCCTCCGGCTGAGCCAGCTCCAGGGAGAGCGTGACAAACAGGTGTCCTGGACACAGAGGCCTCTGGAGACCCAGTGAGCCTGTCAGAATGAGGGCCCTGACGGCACGCACGGCCTTCCCTCCTGCCCCTCCGCAGACTGGCTGTTTTTCATAGCACCTTTAGTGGAAATTAAAGCATGTTTTTCTAACTCCATGGAACTCTGAGCTATGTAAACAATAGAGATAGAGTTGGAACAAAAATCACCTACAGGGCAGATAGCTGCACCAGAAATCCCTCCGGGGAGGAGGCCAAGGCTCCTTGGTGTTTAACAGCACAAAAACTCAGATATTAGTGAAGTGTCGGCGCCCGGGGCAAACCCCAGGGCTGTGAGGTCTTCATTCAGAGGTCAGTGAAAGGGAAGGCCCGCACCTGGTGGGCTGCGTGGTACTCCCTTCTTCTCCCTGACATCTATTGCACCCTTCCCAAGGCATGTGGACCAGGGACAGGGAAAGTGAGCTCAGCTGACTCAGAAACCCTGGCAAAGCCTGTGCCCAGCTTGCTGTTCCTCACCGGAGACCTTTGGGGTTCTAGGCCACTCTTAGGTGGTGTTGGCAGGGCAGGTGTGCACAGGTCTACCTATGAGGTGGGGATCTGCAACTGTCCCCAGAAACCCACTGCTAAACTTGGTCCTTAGGGACTTCACTGCCCTGCTGGCCTCCTCCTCTCTTTGAGACACCATGGACTCCAGGAAACCCTCTCTGAACCCCAAGGTGCACCCTGGGGTGCCAAGCTTCTCTGTGTGCCCTGCACTGCACCCCGTCATACTCAGAGCTTATCACCTCAAGTGTATCTCCTTAAGACAGGGCTGTGTTTGACTTATCTCTGTGCACACTTCCATATACAACAGGTGCTCAATAAATGCTTGTTGGACAGAATGGGGCATCTCTAGGCCAGGCCTGGTGTCCCTGATCAGGACGGCTTCAGTGGGAGGCCCAGCTTTCTGGCCTCAGCTGCCCCTGGCCCGGGGGTCCGGTGCGGGAGAGACCAGGGTGGTCAGAGCGTGCACTGCCCTTCAATCCAGCGCTGGGTTCTTTCCCGTCACGGCCAGATCCCATCTCCTCTTCACCACATAGCGCTGTGGCTACCACATTCCCTCTCTGGCAGACATTGTGGGGATGTGTGTAGTCAGGTTGTGGGGAGGGGACTTTAAACAAACAGTCCATGGCCCCAGTCGGTGCCAAGGCTCACCACACCCCCACCCCCACACCCCCTCTCCAGGCTGAGGCGGCTTGCTGGACCTTGTGACCAGGAGCCCACAGAATTCATTTCATAAAAAAGGATTTGGTGCTCTGCTTCTCACCCCACCCCCAGCTGGGCCAGAGAGCACCTGAGTGCTCCTCCTGCTCTCCCTCCCTCTTGGGCCTTTCACCCCCTAATCCACCAAGTGGGGAGTGGTCACGTGGGCCCCCAGCTCTCGACAGGAAGCTGTCGGCACCGCTGGCTCGCAGGGCCAGCTCCCTTACCGCCAGGGAGGCAGGCTGCCGTCCCCCAGCCCGGCTTGCTGAAACCCAACCCCTCTTTCCAGCTGCAGCTCAGAAGAGCCCCTGGCCAGCCTTCCCCAGGGACCCTGCAGCCTGCAGATCTCACGGTCAGGGAATTTTCCCTGCACAGTGTTCCAAGCCAGCAGAGCCTCCAGAACAAAGGGCAGAGAGACAGAGACCCGTCTCTTCCTATCCCCCATCAGCGGCAAGAGAGACCCAGCCCACAGAGGCTGCTCCCCGGATCTGGGGGAAGGGTACACCCAGAGGACAAAGACCATCCTTCCTGGGAGACCTGTGCCTCGGGAAGCACTCCCTGGAGGAGCCAGGACCAGATAGATTTGCGCAGTCCCCGTTTCCTCCAGCTCTTCCACCCCAGGGAGGAAAGTGACCTATACTGGCCCTGACATCCCAACGGCCACAGGTGTCAGGAGGCCTGTGTCAGAGTCAGGTGCTGCGCAGAAGGGGATTGTTGCTGGTTAGTGGGGAAGCACACGTTCCAGAACCCAGTGATTCCCTTCCCTGGGGAAAATGCAATTTACAAAAGAAAACTGGGTCTTTTTTGTTGTGGTCCCTAAGAACAGACTGTTCCTCAAACTCAGATAATAAACTGCTGTCAAGCAGCAGTCCTGGTAACATATAACGGAGTGGAGAGAAACCTGCAACCAGCATTGGTTCAAGCTCTGATGTCATCACTAACTAGCTATGTGGCTGGTCTAGCTCTAGGGACACCCCAAAGCCACTGTGGCCCTGACAGAATATATTATAACTAACTTCTCTGAGCCTCATTTTTTCTCATCTGTAAGATGGGACTATTATCATTTATCATGCCTACCTTCCTTCATTTGGCAAACATTAAGAACCAGCTATGTGCCAGGTGCTAAGTCTGTTGCTGGAAGCTGAAAAATAACAGGATTCCCCACCCCAGGTCACATTAACTAATGGGTATAAAGGTGCTTGGAAAACTGAAATGCTGAAATAAATAGATAAGGACCAGCTGTAATGATCTCATTAACTTTCTGGGAATGAGGCTGCTGAAGTGATTTTTAAAGTTCTTAAAAACAGTTAAGTAAGCCAGACCTGTCTCTGTAATCTGGCCTGCACTATTTATTTGCTTAGCAAACCGTTTCTTCATAGATAGTGCAAAAGGAAAGACTTCAGACCAGCCTGAGGCAGAATTTATCCCAAATTCAGAGTGAGTGGGGTCTGAATTAATTAGGTCTTTCTGTAGCTTAATGTATAAACCTGGGCTCAGGAAATTTGGCCTTTAAAGCAGGTGCCCTTTCAAATGAGTGGGTTTCATGTGACTGTTTTAACTTCAGCTTCATTACCCTTTATGGGCTGCAGGAGTGGTGGGGGGAGCAGGCAGGAGGGATCTGGTGTGAGTCTGCTTCCGTGAATGGGGAGCCAAAGGAACCGTAAAACAGCCCCTGGGTCCTCAACAGCCCTCTCCCAACCAGGGCCAGCCAAGGTGACCTGCCCACCTCCCCATGGAGGTAAATTCATACTTACAGGCCCCGTCTGGGGTCTCCTCCAGTCTCAGATGAGGGCAAGGGCCAAGGCTCCCAGTCCTACTTGTGGGGCTGGTCACCTGCTGGGGTTTCCTCCTTCGACCTCTCATTGTCCTTGAACTTCTTGTTCTAGCTCATTGGCAGCCTCCAAACTCCGCAGCATCAGAGCGCTGTGCCAGGATACTCTCTCGCTCAAAAACCCACGGTTATTCCCTACTGTCTGAAAGTCCTCAGCCCCCACCACCTGCTCTTATTATCTGCCCGAGATGCTCCAGGTCACCCATCTCTTTAGACAGTCCAATATAGCCACCACCAACCACCCATGACCATGGAGCACTTGCAGTCTATCCCAACTGAGATGTGCTGTAAGATACACACCCAGATCTGTAAGATACACACCCAGATAATGAAGATTCGGTATGAAAAAAGTAATGTAGGCCGGGCATGGTGGCTCACACCTGTAATCCCAGCACTCTGGGAGGCCGAGGTAGGTGGATCACCTGAGGTCAGGAGTTTGAGACCAGCCTGGCCAACATGGTGAAACCCCATCTCTACTAAAAGTACAAAAATTAGTTGGGCATGGTGGCAGGCGACTGTGATCCCAGCTACTCGGGAGGCTGAGGCAAGAGAATCACTTAAACCCAGGAGGCGGAGGTTGCAATGAACCAAGATCATGCCACTGCACTCCAGCCTGGGCGAGACTCTGTCTCAAAAAAAAAAAAAAAAAAAAGAAATGTAAACTATCTCATTAATAATGCTTATAATCTTTATATTGATTACATGTCAAAAGAATATGGATATATTGGGCTAAATAGAATATATTATTAAAATGAATTTCCCGTTTCTTTTTTACATTTTAAATGCGCTACTAGAACGTGTGAAATTACCCATGTGGCTCCCATGTGTGGCTTGCAGTAATGTCTACTAGCCAGCCTGCTCCGGAGTATCACGCAGGAAAAGTGCCTGGGCTGGGTGGTGGGCAGATTTCCCTTTCGGTGCTACTTGGTATGTAACCTTTCTAAACTTCTATTTCCTTTCGTTTCAAATGGGATTAAAAGTACTTGCTTCAGGTGATTACTAGGAGAGCAAGATGAGCCAACAGCTGCCGAAGCTACTAGCATAGAGCAGTTAACTCAATACACGTTGGCTTCCTTCCCTGTCCTTTCCAAATCACATTTCAAAACATCTTTTAGAGGAGTGGTTCTCCCTGCATGCACCCAGAAATCACCTGGGAAGTTTTCTATTTTTTTTATATATATATATACACACACACACACACACACACATACACCCAGGCCTGGACTCCATTTTTTTGTTTTGTTTTGTTTTTGATTTTTGTTTGTTTGTTTTTTTGGAGAGGGAGTCTCTCTCTGTCACCCAGGCTGGAGTGTAGTGGTACAATCTCAGCTCACTGCAACCTCCACCTCCTGGGTTCCAGCAATTCTCCTGTCTCAGCCTTCTGAATAGCTGGGACTACAGGCACACACCACCATGCGTAGCTAATTTTTGTATTTTTAGTAAAGATGGGGTTTCACCATATTGGTCAGGCTGGTCTCGAACTCCTGACTTCAGGTGATCCACTTACCTCGGCCTCCCAAAGTGCTGGGATCACAGGCATGAGTGGACTCCTTTTTTTTTTTTTTGAGTCAGAGTTTTGCTCTTGTTGACCAGGCTGTAGTGCAATGGCGTGATCTCAGCTCACTGCAACCTCCACCTGCCAGGTTCAAGCGATTCCCCTGCCTCAGCTTCCTGAGTAGTCAGGATTACAGACATGTGCCAGCACACTCAGCTAATTTCGTATTTTTAGTTAGAGACATGGTTTCTCCATGTTGGTCAGGCTTGTCTCGACTCCCAACCTCAGGTGATGCGCCCACCTTGGCCTCCCAAAGTGCTGGGATTACAGGCATGAGCCACTGCCCCCAGCTGGACTCCATTTTTTTTTTTTTTTTTTAGACGCAGTCTCGCTCTGTCACCCAGGCTGGAGTGCATTGGCGCCATCTTGGCTCACCGCAAGCTCCACCTCCAGGGTTCACGCCATCTCCTGCATCAGCCTCCTGAGTAGCTGGGACTACAGGTGCCCACCACCACACCCGGCTAATTTTTTGTATTTTTAGTAGAGACGGGGTTTCAACGCATTAGCCAGGATGGTCTCCATCTCCTGACCTTGTGATCTGCCCGCCTCGGCCTCCCAAAGTGCTGAGATTACAGGCATGAGCCACTGTGCCCAGCCCAGACTGCATTCTTAATTGGAGTCAGGGTGAGTTTAATTAGTCAGGTTGGGACCTGGGCATCAGCATAGTTTAAAGGGCTCCAGGTGATCTAATGCATAGCAAGGGTTAAGAATTCCTGCCCCAAAAGAACCAATTGCTCCTTCACCCCTCAATGCTCTGACCCTGTGCTTTATATGCTGTCCCTTTAGCATTTTACATGTGTTTTGTGCTACTTTGATGATAACCAACTTTCCTGAACGCCTACCTGAACGCCTTTCCTGAACATCTGGCACTTTACGTATATTATCTTTAATCCTTATCACAACTCTGCAAGGTAAATTAGATTAACCCCATTCTGCAGATGAAGAAGCTGAGGCTTAGAAAGGTTAAAGTAACTTGTTAAATCAGTGGAAGGGAACTGGGAAGAAGCACTCAACCCCCCAGCAAGCCTGACTCCAAGTGAGAGTCATTGCTTCCTAGACTATGCTGCCTTTGCTTTCGATGAATTCCATCACAAGAATCTACGCGTCCAGGGGCAGGGGTGCTTTATTCCTGTTTGCAACAGTTCTCAAATGAGGCGTTCAGCAACCCCTTGATAAATACTGACTGAACCTCAGAGGACCTGTGTTGCTTTTTTGTTTTGAGATGGAGTCTCGCTCTGTCACCCAGGTTGGGCGTACAGCATACAGGCTGGAGTACAGCGGCACGATCTCGGCTTACTGTAACCTCCACCTCCTGGGTTCAAGCTATTCTCCTGCCTCAGCCTCCCAAGTAGCTGAGATTACAGATGGGCACCATCACACCCAACTAATTTTTGTATTTTTTTTTTTTTTTAGAGACAGTTTCTCTCTTGTTGCCCAGGCTGGAGTGCAATGGTGCGATCTCAGCTCACCACAACCTCTGTCTCCTGGGTTCGAGCCATTCTCCTGCCTCAGCCTCCTGAGTAGCTGGGATTACAGGCATGTGCCACCACGCTCAGCTAATTTTGTATTTTTAGTAGAGATGGGATTTCTCCATGTTGCTCAGGCTGGTCTTGAACTCCCGACCTCAGGTGATCCGCCCGCCTTGGCCTCCCAAAGTTCTGGGATTACAAGTGTGCCACCGCCTCCATCCCAGAGTACCTGTTTGAAAGTATCTGAATGCAGGCTGAGAGGCTAGAGAGCTAGCCTCAGGGCCCGTAAGGATTCAGGTCTGTGCTGTGCTCTGTTGTGCGCCGAGCAGTCTCAGGGCCAGGGGAGTTTCAGGGCTGCCCTCCCCAGGCAGGCCTCTAACAAGGACAGGACGGGCTCTAAAAAGGACAGCGGGCAAATGAGAGAGGCTCCTTGGTTTCTAATGTACCATTCTCCAACACTCAGTCTCTCTTGGCAACTCTCTGGCCCAGAAGCACCATTGAGAGCACAGGTCCCTCATGGTCAAGAAGGCAAGAGATCTGACTTTGGTGGCTCCTGGATGGGTGGCAGGTGCCCCAACCCCACCCTAGCAGTGCCTCCGCCACCTGCAGGTCCCCTCCCCAATCTGCCACCACCGAGGGCTGCTTGGATTTTTTTGGACCAGGTGTGAGTCCATGTAGTTGCATTCTTTTCAAAGTAGGTGGTGTGTTAAAGGCTTGACTAAATGGGATTCAGTTTTTCTACTTTTGTAAGACTTCAAATACAAATGTTCTTAAGTCAGAGGGAAAAGCCTTTGCCTCCAGCCACATGATGGACTCACCTGCAGCCATTCAAAAGGAGAAGAGGCAAACCGCACAGTGGCATGGAAAGACAAGGATGATGGCCGCGAAGTGGGGGCAGCATCCGATCCACATTCTAGAAGTAGCATAATCACAATTACTAAACATTGAAAAAAGGAAAATAAAGAGGTAGGAGAGCGGGGGAAGAATACATGAGAATGTTCCCAGCAGTTGTGTTATGATGGTGAAATTACACATAATTCTATTTCTTTTATTTACCAAATTTTCTGTAATGTGTCTATATGACTTACAATAAAGGGAAAGAAAAATTTATTTGGGGGTAATCCATCCCAACTAAAACCATCAAATCTGATCCGCACTCCTTCATCTTCTGTCTCCTCCATGCCTTCCTAGAAGAGGACAGGAACAGAGGTGGGAGGCTCTGTGAGCCCGCTGGAAAGCCCACCAGGCCTGCTCTGGGGTGGCGACTTGGTCAGATTTTCCCACACCCAGTCTGGCAGTGGGAGATGGAAGGGCTGTGTCCTCACTACAACTGTGC
This sequence comes from Macaca thibetana thibetana, assembly GCF_024542745.1. NCBI lineage: Eukaryota > Metazoa > Chordata > Mammalia > Primates > Cercopithecidae > Macaca > Macaca thibetana. Next base: position 88,600,087 of record NC_065579.1, read on the forward strand.
TCCAGGAGCAGGATCCGTTGCGTCCCATGGACAGGTTCCTGTCATTCTGCAGGGAGCAGGAGGGGAAGTGGGAGGCCACTCCCTCAGATGTACTTTCCCCTTATGGGGCTCCTAGTGCCTCCCTTGGGTTCAGAGTCCAGCTCTGGGGCAAGCCAGCCTTGACGCTTTTCCCAGCCGGGTGCAAAGGCAGCCCTGTGGTCTTTGGTGCCTGCAGGGCTGATAGGTGTCCAGAACTGTGGTTGCGGAGAGTCAACAACTTTCCCTTTTCTCTGAGGCTCTCTCCTCTTCCCAGGGTGGTTGGAGGCCCCACCCAGAAGATAGACCAGCCCATTCTGGCATTTTAGGTTGGTCCCCAGATAAAGCAGGCAGTGGGTAGAGTGGTTATAAGCTTTGGACCCAATCAGACCCTGGTTCAAATCTCATCCAGTTTTGCCACTTACGAAATGAACAACCTCAGGAAAATTACATGCAGTCAGAGCCTCAGCTGGAAAATGACATAATGACTCCTGTCTCACAGGGCTGTGATTTGGGTCAAGGGAGAGAAAATGGACATAAAGCACCTTGAACAGCCTCGACACACAATAGCTATTATTGGTGCCTCTGTCTTCCTGGCCCCTCCTAAGCCAGGCTCTTGGGGCTGGGGGAGGACCCTGGACTTGACTTTAGGGATTGGCCTCTTTTAATGCTCTGCTCTCACAGCTGAGTGTGGGGGGCTGGCTTTGGGAAAGCCATGTGACTTCAGCCTGGCTATTTAGCCATTTCTTTGTGTCTCTTTGGCTCTGAAGGGGTGAGGTAATCCCTCAGAAGTGCATTCTTCCTGGGGAGAGAATGTCGCTGTTTCTTAGGGGGTTATAATCACTGTCCTTGCTGGAGGTTGAATGAGGACGGCAAGGGGGCTGACCTTGTCCCCTCCCCACCTTCCCACCCTGGCCACGCCCCACCACAGGATCTCAGAGTCAGGGGACAGACTCCAGTCTCCAGTCTAGAAGGCTCTGGGAGTGTTTCCCTGAACAACATACGCAAGCATTGGGGGTATTTCTGAGGGACAGTGGTTGCTCTTATAAACTCACAGCAATATAATAATCATAAGTATTATATGGCCCCCAAATTTGGAAAGTACTTTCTCATACCTCATCTACTCCTCTCTACAGCAACCTTGTGGGTGACATTATTATCTCCATTTCACAAATGAGGCCATTGAGGTTCTACAGAGTAAATTATGATGATGAGAGGTAAGTGATAAAACAATGTCTCTTGACCACAAATCCTGGAATTTAAACATAAGTGCAGTAAACATGACCTCAACAGGAAGCCTCCTGGGGCTTCTCCCTGTGTATGGAGCCCTGCACATGCCAAAAGGAAGTCCTTTGGTTCTCCTTTCAGTAGAGAAAGGGAGCATTTGATTAAAATGGAGGTGGGGAAACAAAAGTGGTGGTAGGAGAGGCCGGGCGCAGTGGCTCACGCCTGTAATCCCAGCACTTTGGGAGGCTGAGGCGGGTGGATCACCTAAGGTCAAAAGTTTGGGACCAGCCTGACCAACATGGTGAAACCCTGTCTCTACTGAAAATACAAAATTAGCCAGGCGTAGTGGCACTACCTGTAATCCCAGCTACTTGGGAGGCTGAGGCAGGAGAATCGCTTGAACCCAGGAGGTGGAGGCTGCAGTGAGCCAAGATGGTGCCACTGCACTTCAGCCTGGGCAACAGAGTGAGACTCCATCTCAAAAAAAAAAAAAAAAAAAAAAAAAAAAAAAAAAAAGAAGGCAGGTGCCATGGCTCACCCCTGTAATCCCAGCACTTTGGGAGGCTGAGGCAGGCAGATCACCTGAGGTCAGGAGTTCAAGACCAGCCTGCCCAACATGGCAAAAACCTGTCTCTACTAAAAATACAAAAAATGAGCCTGACATTGTGGTGGGCACCTGTAATCCCAGCTACTCAGGAGGCTGAGGCAGGAGGATTGCTTGAATCCAGGAAGCAGAGGCTGTAGTGAGCTGAGATCACGCCACTGCACTCGTAGTGGGTAATCTTCCCCAGGTATTGGGTGTGAGATTAATAGGCTGAGAAGGCAGATGCTCAGTGTCAAAGGTGGTGTTTTGAGAGTACAGAGGATCAGCTGATGCCACATCTGGGGCCTCTTAGGTGGTTCCCCAGCAGAATATGACCTAGTCCTTCCCACAATCCAGCCTCAACCCTCGGGAAAGAGAACCAAGTTTCCTGCTGATGTGTCCCTTCCGATGCATCCTGGCCATGGGAGAAGAGAAATCTCTGAAAGGCTTTCCAGGGTGCAAGATCCCCGCAGTGTTCAGAGAGGCAGGAAAGCAACCCCCTCTCCTGACTTGAGTCTGGGTCAAGTGTCCGTGTCGCCTACTTACTAGAATGGGAGGGATGGATGGGGCGGGTTTGCGGAGACCCGGAGAAAGTTGCTGGCAGCCAGCCCAGGCTCCATTTCCCTGCCCTGGGAGGGTGTGGTGGCCCAGGACCCCACAGCCTGTGGGGCCCAAACCCAGTGACAAAGACGTGCTTTGAGTCCCTCTGACTTCCAGATTGCTATGGGGAATGGGGAGGAGGGGAGTGAGGAAGGAAAGGGCGTCCATCCTAGACTGAGTATCCTGAAGCCGGCCATCAGTTCGGTTTTGCCACTGCCTGTCCCCCTGCCTTCGTGGCCAGTTGTGCGGTGGTGCTATTTTCAGCATGAGCAGTAGTAGCGCAAGTGTCGTTCTGCGCAGTCAGCCAACTTCCTGATGTGAAACCCTAGCCGGAGGTCTCCTCGGGCCCCTCCCGAGGCACGCAGGCAGGCAGGCCCTCAGACTAGTTCCTGGAAACTTTATAGCCCCTCTCTCTGCACTACTCAGTTCCTCTCTCAGGGATTGCTCAAATAATAAAATAAAACATTATAGTAACAGTGAGCATTTATTGATCGCCTACTATAAGCCAGGCACTGGGCGAGGCGTTTCATCGATATTATCTCATTAGTTACCACCTTGCCTTCCTTGTTCTGTACCCTGCTTGAGAAAGAGGTATAGTGTGTGGAGAGCAGGCCTGTCATTTCTAGCTCATTACATTTGTTGCTGATGGATTGGTCTTCAAAAAGCCATCATTTTTATGGAAAAAGTAGATTTCACTTACATTGTTCTGCTTCGCAGGAAAACTTCCAGAAACTTCAGTTTGAGCCAGGCCCATAGCTGCCTGTGTCCACATCAGGCATGACCTCAACAGTCATGTCACCCATAATTCACGAGCATCTTTCTAGTCCCAGCTGTTCCTCTCATCAAGGAGGCTGTATTTTAGATGTCTGTTTCTCCAGTCTTTCTCTCTCTTGCTCAACGACTGAGGCCTTTCTTGCCAGAATTGGAGGAGCAGAGGTTCTGGGTCCAGCTATGGACTGGTGGGACATGCGGTCGGGGGAGGAATTAGCAAACCTCCTCTCCCAGCCACTGGGGCCCTGGGCCGCTGCCCCCGCAGGAGCTGCCAGGAGAGTGGAGGAATCTTGGAGGAGGGCTGTTGGTGTAGGTGGGAAAGGGGAACATTCCCCCAGCTGGTGGCAGGAGCTGGCTAGCCAGAGGCCTTTTTCACGGCCCAGTGCAGTGCGGCTCTTGTGTTTATGAGCTTTGTGAGATTTAGATCATTCTGTATTAGCCACAGGGTTTTGGGGGTCACATCAAAGGTTAGAAAGCTGTGGAAAGAGTTCTTTCCCCATGAATCACATGTCCCAAAAATGTAAATCTCTGAGAGGAGCCAGCTTGCTTTATAGAGCTGGCAGGAGAAAGGGGACAGCAAGAACTCCTGGAGAGTTTTTCTAAGGAAACCTCTGGAAGGTTGGACAAAGGAATTCTTAGCGAGAATGGGAGCCAGAGGGGAAAGAGGCTCTGGGACCAGATAGATGGATGGGGTTGGGCACTGGGGTGGGGGCAGCAACAGGGCTTCAGTTGCTGCTGGCCTGGAAGGACTAGATGGCTGCATCACACGACTCTAAGAGGTATCCTGGCTTGTGCAGTGCACGACCTGAGTAGCCACACATGGCAGCCTTGTCTTTCCTTACTCCTTCCTGGATGGATTTGGTGGAGCCTCTGGAGGCTATAGAATCCTCCAGATGGTCATAGCTTAAAATTATCCATGTGCTTGTCTGCACCCATTCCTGGCCACTTCATAGTTACATCTTTGAGGATAGAGGCCATGTCTTCTAACATTTTGCTTTCTAGCCTGGCACATAGTATATGCTAAAAAACCATTTATGGAATGAATGAATAAACATTGTTAGAGAATTCTAACATTTAGGAACTGGTACAGCTAAGCCCAAGCACTGGGAACCAGAAAGAGCTTTGATTTCTTTGAAGAAAAAGTATGATCCAAAGACGTCAGCTTCTTAAAGATCCAGATCAACTACTACCTTTAGGAAGCCCCCCTAATAAAATTTTGTTCATTTAGTCCCTCCATTTCTCAAGCATTTACCAGCCCCTCTGTCAGGCACCAGATGGGGTTCCTTAAAGAATCCCAGTCTTGATGGGGCAACAGACATGTGCTCCTGCTACCTGCTGCCAGAATGAAACAGTCACAACTGCCTGGAAGGCCTGTGGGAGGCATGAAGGGCACTACAGGTGCTGGAAAGGGAGCTGCTCACTCACTTTGCCAGAGAGGCAGGTTTCATGGAGGAGGTAACGGGGCAGGAGCTTGGAGGGAAAGCACCCTCGGCTCTGCTCCTATCTAGGTTTTGGCATTTTAAAAAATTCATTATTTATTTATATATTTATTTATTTATTTATTTGGAGATGGAGTCTCACTCTGTCGCCCAGGCCGGAGTGCAATGGCGCGATCTCAGCTCACTGCAACCTCTGCCTCCCAAGTTCAAGCGATTCTCCCACCTCAGCTTCCCGAGTAGCTGGGATTACAGGTACATGCCACCAAGCCTGGCTAATTTTTTTGTATTTTTAGTAGAGACAGGGTTTTACCATGTTGGCCAGGCTGGTCTCGAACTCCTGGCCTCAGGTCATTCACCTGCCTCGGCCTCCCAAAGTGCTGGGATTACAGGTGTGAGCCACTGCACCTGGCCCAGGTTTTGGCTTTCTTGAGCACAGAGAGGGTAAGTGTGTCGTCTAAGGTCACAGAGCTTATAAGTACATCTTAAAACCCCAGTCCTCAACTCCACGTCCTGTGACGTACCACTGACTTGCTTTCTGTGCTCGAGCCCAGGCCTGGAGAAGCCCCCTTCGCCTCCTGGAGCAGTGAAGGAAGGTGATGTGAGAGGAGGGCCCCGCGCAGCTGTGGATTTTATTCCTGGGCCGACTTGGGACTTGCCTAGGCCTCTCTTCATGTCCGCCCCATCGACCGTGCAGCTCCTCTCGCCTCACTTGACACTCTGGTGCTGCGGTGCCTCACTTCACAGCTCATGTGCTCCCTGCTTGGTTCCTCAGCCCTGACCTGCATCACAATTCCTCGCAGCGCCTAGGCACCCTCCGGCACCTAGGTGCTCCCCTTTTCCTGGCCACCCTGGCTGGTGTGCCAACCTCCAGGCCTTCACAGGGACTGGGGGCTTTGGCTCCTCCAGGTCTGGGCACAGCTCACTCCACTGAGCCTTCCACCCTGGCCCGAGCCCAAACAGGTCTCCTGCCACCAGCTGCCAGCCTTCCCAGCCAGGCTCCTCTGCCCGGGCTCTAGGCATTGCCTCTTCCCTGGGCTCACCAGTGGTGACACTGTCCGTTCCTGCCCACTGGACTGCAATATCAGAATACTTTGCCCTCTAGCAACGTGGCTCAGGAGAGAGGACATGGGCTCCAAAGTTAACTCTGTCATCTGCCAGCTCTCAGAGTTCCTTAACGTCCCTGGGCCTTACGGTTCTCATCTGTGAAATGGGAATGACACTTCTCTCAGAGAAACACAGGCACCGCAGTGAGATACATGCTCGGCTCTGCGCCTCATACCCAGCTTCTGAGGACAGAGGGAGCTGACGGCAGCTCCTGCTCCCAAACGCTTCTCACGATCATTATCGGTCTTGTTCTACCCTGAGGTGAGCAGGGAAAACTTCATTGTACCCATTTTAAATTAAGGAGATTTGGGCTCAGGAAGAGTAAGTGACTTGCCTAAGGTCACCCTGGTCATCAGGAGAGGGCTGGGTGGGAACCCCAGCATTGTGATTCTGCATTCTGTGGCACCAGGATAAATTGTTCCCACTCTCTCCTCCACTGTCAGGGCTCCCCTGCCTTATTGTGAGACCCCTGCCGCCTGCCCTATGCTCAGAATGTCAGTGTGAAGGGGCATCACTCGGGCCCTTCCCATGGTCTCAAGCAGACCCTTTAGGTGGAGAAGGGTGAGAAGAACCCTCCAGATAGGTCGTGGGGTGGCTGGGGCTCCAAAAGCCCCCTTTGAGACCACACTTCCTCTCTGTGGCCCACTGGGGACTGCCGCAGGCAGCACTCAGAGCCCCGGGAAGGGGGAGGCTTCGGGTTGGGAGCCACGCCTTGCGCCCCCAAGTCAGCCCAGATGCTGCTCCTCCGGCGCCCCAGCCCCTGGCCAGAGCAGCCCTGTGGCCCGTTGGCGGCCGCTGCCCAGCCCCCATCTGCGGGCTGCCAGGGCTGGCAGCCTCATGGCCACGCTGCACAACTCCGCGCCTCTCCTCCTCAGTTTATTCCTTCCAGACACACAGTTGCTGCTTTTTATTTGGATCACTTTTCTGTGTTATGGTATTTGGGTTGTTTTTCCAATCCCTCCCCCAACCCCTGCCTTTCCCCCATGGCAGGATTCCTGAGAAGACTCGTTTTTGGAGAGAGCTGCAAGCACATCTGCTCTCTGACTGCAGCATTCCGGGAGGGCCCTGTCAGGGGGCTCAGGTCTCAGGGAGCCAGGACACGATGGGCGGGGGGGGGGGGGGCGGCGGGCAGGGTACAGGGCCGCTGGCAGTCAAGGCCTGTGGTGGGCATGCTCACTGAGGCAGGCAGTGCTGGGCCTGGGGGCCTGAGGCTGCTGCCAACGTCCTGGAGCCGCAGCTCACCAACTCCCTGGCCCTGTCGGCTGTGGCTGCTGGCTCTCAGCTCAGATATGAGTAGGCCAGACTTGGGGCAAGAGAGAAGCCAGGAGCCTTTAAAAACACCCTGGCCTTTGGGCTCCCTTTTCTGAGCAGATCTGAGGGGTGGGAGTCCTGTGTGTGGTAGGTGTTGGAGTCCACATGGGTGTACCCTTATATGTACTAGAAAAAGTGTGGTGGTCGTATGGAGGTTCAGAAGCCACAGGGCCTGGGTTCCATTCCTAACTTTCCCACCAACTGGCTGTGTGAACGTGGGCAAGTTACTCCGAAGTGGGGATAACAGCATGCCCCCAAACTCCACTGTGAGGATTAAATGAGTTAATACATGAAAATACTTCCTGGCACATAGTAAGTGCTCAATAAACGTTTTAGCTGTTATTATTATATATGCACTGGGATGTGTGTGGAATTACTAGATTCGGGGTGGTGCTCTTGGACTTTGGAGTGTGAGCATTGCTCCCCAGCTTGCTAAAAGTGCTGGCTTCTGGGCCTCACCGCAGAGATTGTTTCAGCAGATCTTAGGAGGGCTCAGGAATTTACATTTTAATCCAGAGGCCTTGGCGATATTGACATGTTGGTCCAGAGTCTGATCTGGAGTCAACTGAGGTGTCTGGATGAACAGAGCCTTGGGAAGGCTTGGGGTGTGTGGGGGGGGGTTGTTGTGAGTGTGTGTGTGTGTGTGTGTGTGTGTGTGTGTGTGTCTTGATGGCAGGGGCTGCAGGGGTGTGAGAAGGATTGGATTATTTCCTAGGCTCTGGTAAATCGCTCAGAACTGCTTTGCAAATGGAGCTGGAGACCCAGTGAAGGAGTGGAGTGGAATGAGGCAGCCCCAGGCAGGAGTCACCTCACGCAGAGCCTTGGGGCTCTAGGAAGGAATGAGGACTGCTGGGGTTTTCAGCAGGGAACTGACACAGTCCGATTGAATGGTTTGGGTCGGAGCCGCCTGGTTTACAGCCTAAGGCACAGCAGATGGCAAGGAGGGTGTAAAATTGCAACTAGCTCAAGGCCACAATGGCAGAAGGATCTATGCCCTGAGAGCAGGAGCGGCAGCAGGATCTGGAGGAAGAGAGGATCCCCCAGATTGAGCGGCTGTGCCCACCCCCTTCACTTCTGAGTTAATGACGCCAGAGCATCCAAGCCAGGGCCCGGGGTCCGTGAGCCCACGGCTCCAGCAGCCCAGCCAGGATCGCTTAAGATAAGAATCAGGCTCTTGTAAACTCACCCGCTCAAGTGCTTGTAGTCTCTTGATTCATTTTCTTCTGCTTTCTCTCTCAGCAAAGATGTTTTAGAAAAACTGTTCGTTTTGACTGAGCTAAGAAAAGAAGGAGGCTAGAGAGAGGGCTGGTCGCCTGTTCCAGGAAGGAGACTGGGGGTACCAGCAGCGGACTGATGGTGTGAGACCCCCCTTCCAGGAGCAGGCCAGTGGGGGCAGCCTGGAAGGCCTGGTTCTCCCAGCAGGGGTCTCCTTTCAGACGGTGGATTGGATGTGTATGTAAGTGTATGTGAAGGGTGTGTGTGTGTATTCACACAGCAACAAGATATTTACTGAGTGTGTACTATGTGTCAGACACTGTTCTAGATGCTAGGGCTACACCTGTGAACAGAATGAAGATCCCTGTACTCGAGGAATGTGAGGTCGATGGGAATTTCATGTCTGGAGGGATGGATAGGTGCTGTGTGCATGAGTCCATGGTGCACACACAGGTGAGGAATGGAGAATAAGGCAGACCTGGGTCAGGAAACATCTGCCATTCTCCAGGCATGTGATCTTGGGCAAAATACTTTCTGAGCGTTGGTTTTCCATAAAATGGGAAAATAATATCTTTCTCTCACAACTGTTGTGAGACTAAATATGCAAATGCTTGGAAAGCTCTAAGCAAAATACCTGATACATGATAGTTGCCAAACGATATTTTTTCTTCATGTTTCCTATGGAGTTGGTGGATCTATTTCTGCATGTATACACCAAGTATGTGTTTGTATCTGGGCAGGGTGTCCCATGTGTCTGAGAGGTCTAAATGTGTGGGTTCTCCCCAGGTGACAATCTCCTTCCCTCAGGATGCGCCTTGTGCTGTAGAGATATCTCAGGTCTGACTAAAGGTGGCATTGCCTGTTCCATTCTGAGCCAGGAGGCCCACTAATAAAGAGGGAGTAAAGGTTGTTCTGTCTGGAATCCTACGAGTTGGCCTGCTAAAGCCTTGGCTTAGGTCTATCATGAGTCCCTCCAGTTGCAGTGTGACTCTCATTTGCAGTTCTGTTTTTAGTGCACACAAAGAATCCTCAGCCACCCCTTGGGGACACCCACCTACACCAACTTGCAGCTTTTCTTTCCCAGTTCTATGACATCTTGGCCATGCTGCTCCCTGCTGAGACCCTCCCAGTATCCCCCAGGTCATTTGTAAAAGTGGATCTAGAAGGTAGACCCAGGACCAGCCCTCGACAGGGAACTGTGGGAGCAGAACTGTATTGTTGAATGATCCGCTTAGGACGCCCACCATTCTTGCTTCCTCCCGCAGAGTGAGAAGAGAGGTGAGTCTGGTTCCCGTTCTCCTTGCTCTAGACTGTCTCCCAAGGAGAAAGCCCATGGTTTTGGCTATGTCCTCTAAGAAGGTGACTCAGAGTGTCTACTCTTAGCCTCAGTGTCCCTCCTCTGCCCCATTTCTAAGTGTCCATTGGCTGTCCAACTCAGCAACTGAGGCTCAGTGTGCCTGAAGCCATATCCACTTTCCTGCCCCCAAACCAGATCTCCCTGGGCATCCAGCTGTTCTGACGAATGACTCTGCTACGTTTCCAGGTGCTTCAGCTGGAAACACTGAGTCATATCTTACATCTCCCTCTGTTTCATTTCCCACAGTTCATCCGTTATCAAATCATTTCAGGTTATTTCCCCAGCCAATCCTTTCCCACCCCCATTCCTGCTGCCACCATTGCTCTGGTCAAGCTGTCATCTGGACCATTGCCGAGGCCTCCCACTTGGCCTCCTTGCCTCCAGCCTCCCCCTTCACAACCAGCCAGTCCATCTTCCTCAAGCAGCACCATGAGCTCACTGCTCTCCCTCCCTCCCTCCACCACTTCCCCCAGGGGCTCTCTCCATCCACAGCACCCTATCCTCTCCTCCAGACTTTTGGCTCCAGCATGATCAGTCCCCTCGTTGTTCCCGGGACACAGTGCACACTCCTGCTACCCTTCCGCTTCTGGGGGGAGTTGTTTCCCTCGCCAGGAATCCTTTTTCCCATTCTAACGTTTCCGCTACATTTTCACCATCTTTAACACTAGGTAACATCCCTGGCTAAGCTGCACCCTAAGGTTTTAAAAATGGGGTGAGGAGAAGGCTAGAAAAGTTGGGGGCGCCGGGCGCGGCGGCTCAAGCCTGTAATCCCAGCACTGTGGGAGGCCGAGATGGGCGGATCACGAGGTCAGGAGATCGAGACCATCCTGGCTAACACGGTGAAACCCCATCTCTACTAAAAAATACAAAAATCTAGCCAGGTGAGGTGGCGGGCGCCTGTAGTCCCAGCTACTCAGGAGGCTGAGGCAGGAGAATGGCATAAACCCGGGAGGCAGAGCTTGCAGTGAGTTGAGATCCGACCACTGCACTCCAGCCCGGGTGACAGAGTGAGACTCCATCTCAAAAAAAAAAAAAAAAAAAAAAAAAGAAAAGTTGGGGGAAGGGGCTAGGTGCAGCGGCTCATGCCTGTAATCCCAGCCCTTTGGGAGGCCAAAGTGAGAGGATCTCTTGAAGTCAGGAGTTTGAGAGCAGCCTGGTCAACATGGTGAAACCCTGTCTCTAGAAATACAAAACTAGCCAGGCGTGGTGGTGTGCCACTGTAATCTCAGCTACTTGGGAGGATAAGGCATGAGAATTTCTTGAACCCAGGAGGCAGAGGTTGCAATAAGCCAAGATTGCGCCATTGCACTCCAGCCTGGAAATTCTGTCTCAAAAAAAAAAAAAGGTTGGGGGAAGGGAGCAAAACTGCTAGCAGTTTGCTAGAGGTAGAGAATTTAATTCACCCCTGGGGCAGACTTTTGCTTTGTTTTGGGAAAATCAACACAAACCTAAAACTGTATAGTTACTGTCAGCCTAAATACAGATGTTAACTGTTCTGGTTCAGCGACGGAGATGGCCCCGCCTTGGGAACCTGGTCTGCCTTCCCTTCTTTTTTACCCTGAGATTTGAGGACAGAAATGATGGACGGAGGGAACCTAGACTTGTCCCAATGGGGGCTGCTATTTTCAGCTGAATTTGGGAGAGTTGCTGCAAGAGAGAGAAAGCAGAGACAGACAGCCTTCCTGAGGAGGCTGAAGGGCCCTGGCACTGTTGCTTTGGGACCTAGGTGACCTATGTTGGCACAGACTGCAGAAAGGGACATTGTATCCAGTTTGGAGGGAACCCGGTATCTCTGCAGAACTCCATTGGCATTAGAGGAAGCGGCAGCCGTGAACGCTGGGGACCCCTCAAGGCACGTTCCCAGCAGAGGGTCCTTTCCTGGGCCTCCACGAGCCCTAGTTATGACTGCAGTGGACAGATGGGTTTGTGACATCATGTGAGACATCCACTACAAGGTAGGCTCAGTGTCATTGTAACTCACTGGTAAAGTAGCAATAAGTCATTTATACCCTGGGCAAATGAAAACAACATTACTAAAGATAGAAAGCCATACTATACTGTTAACTGTGGTTGCCTCTGGGTGCCAGTATTGTAGAGAATTCCTTTCCTTCTTTGTATTTTTATGAAACCTTCCGATATTTCCACCGTAAGTATTTGCACTTAGAAAAACAAAAGCTATGAATAAAGAAGATACTCTATCTTTCCTTCCCCTTCCCGCTGCCTGCAGCCACACCGACAGTACCTCCCAGGTGCAGGGCTTGACACGCAGTCAGGGCAGATCAGCATCTATTTCTTGTTGCAGGTACATGTGCCAGCTCTGCCAGCTCTTTCACAATCAAGAACATCTCTCCTTCTTCCGACCCCACCCGCCACTTACTCTGCTTGCTGGAGCTATTTCTCAGAACATGCCTGGCCTGCTCCCAGCCTGCGCCTTCATACTTGCTGTTAACTCCGCCAGCTCCCATCCTCCAAGTCCCCCCAGACAGCTTCTGGGCCCCTGCTTATGGCTTTCATTTGTGACTCCAACATCACTTCTCAGTGAGGCTTTCCCAAGCTGGAAGGGAAAGGACCCTTCTATTGGGTCCAAGCTATTTAAAACTGACCAAGCTATTTAAAACTGTACACCCTCCCAGCACTCTTTCCCCCTTGCCGGCTTCATTTCTCCTTATGACATGTGTCGTCATCTATATCCTTAGGATGTAGGCTCTATGAGGGCAAGGTTTTTGTCTATGTTGGGTTCTCTACTGTAATCGCACTACCATGTGTGTGCCTGGCATTTATAAGATGCTCAATCAATATTTATAGTTACCACATTCCAGACCCTGTGGTAGGTGGTTAGTAACTTCCCAGTCTTCAGTGTTTTGAGGAGTTGGTACATTATCTCCATTTTAAAGAGCTCAGAAAGGTCAGATAACTCTGCTGATGCTGCACTGTCATCCATGGCAAATGGGCAAGCGGGAATGGAGTGAGTGTCATCTCTGGGAGCTTTTCATTTCAGGAGGCTTCCTTTTTCTTTCTTTTTTTTTTTTAATTTTTGAGACAGGGTCTTTCTCTCTGTTGCCTAGGCTGGAGTGCAGTGGTGCAATCACAGCTCACTGCAACCTCAAACTCCTGGGCTCAAAAGATCCTCCCACCCAGGCCTCCAGAGTAGCTGGGAATACAGGCGCATGCTAGAACCCCTAATTTTTAAATTTTGTGTAGAGACAGGGTCTCATAAGGTTGCCCACACTGGTGTTGAAGTCTGGGCCTCAAACAGTCCTTCTGCCTTGGCCTCCCAAAAGTGCTGGGATGACAGGAGTGAGCCGCTGCCCCTGGTCCTCCTCTATCTTTATGGCTTGGGTATGTGGCTGTCCCTCACCATGCTCGATACACAGCAGCCCTCCCAAAGCTTTCTTAGGCTGAGGTTGCTGTTTCCTCTGCACTGATTGCCCCAGCACATGGTCCACAGGGCTACTGCAGCAGGTCTGGGAGATGTCTCAGAGGCATCATCCCTTAAAAATGGGCTTCTCTCCCAAATAAGGTCCCTACAATCAGAGAAGCCAACTTGCCCCGGTCCCTCATCATTGCCTCCGCCCTCCAGTTTGGGTGCTCTAGGCTGTGGTACACATGAACACTGCCAGAGGTCTTCTTTCCTCCCTCCACAGCCCCACTGCTGTAATGGGAGCTGGCTGCTCCCTAAGTACCCTCTGAGGGTAGAATGCCAGCAACATCCCAGGTGATTTAGGTTGAAGTTCTGGATGTGCCACTCACTACTTATGTCATGAGCTTGTCCAAGTCATTTAACTTGTGCATTGAAAGAATGTAAGAAATTATTCCTTCCTCATGGTTTCCTTAGAGTATCTTAATGCTAGCAAATGTGGAACCTGCCTCATAGGGCTGTCATGCAGACGCATGAGATAATGTGCTTATCACGCTTAGCACTATGCCTGGTATACAAAGCTTAATAAATGCTGGCTGCTACTGCTATTGGTCATGGCTGACTTGGGAACTCAGTAGTCTGAAACCAGCTGGTCTGAAACCAGCTGGTAGGATGGTTTGTGGCATGTGGACTGCATCTGACCCCTACTCCAATAATCCACTAACCTCTTTCCTGGATCTTCAGTCCTTAGACTGAATTTCCCTGATCAAGGTCACATAGTGGACTTTGAAAAGGCCTTGATTGGGACACTTTTCAGAATAGCTAACCTCCTTAGTCAGTACAGTCTCTGCTGGGAGGTAACTGTCCTCTCTGCTGGGCTGCACAATTTGTGGAATAATTTGCACAAGTATCAATTGCCACCATGACCAAGGCATAAAGCATAATTACCTCAAGTGGAAACTGTGATTGAGGCTATGAATTGAGGCTGGATTTGCAGGGACCACAAATGAGCTGCGACTTCTGGAGCACTATGTGCCTACTGGATATGGGTCTGTAATCAACTTGAGCCTGTTTCCAAACACTGGCTCTCTGAGTTCCAATGGGTCAGAAGTCCTGACTTTGGTGAGTGTCATGATCCCTGCAGAGTGTGTGCCTGAACCGAGAGAATGTCCTCTTGTCCAAGACATGATTCAGAGTTGTTTATTTATTTATTTATTTTTTGCAGGAGACTGGAGTTTTATTATTACTCAAATCAGTGTTCCCGAGCATTCAGGGAGCAGATTTTGTTTTTGTTTTTTTTTTTGAGATGGAGTCTTGCTCTGTTGCCAGCCTGGAGTCCAGTGGCATAATCCTGGCTCACTGAAACCTCCGCCTCCTGGGTTCAAGCGGTTCTCCTGCCTCAGCCTCCCGAGTAGCTGGGATTACAGGCGCGCAGCACCACGCCCAGCTAATTTTTGTATTTTTAGTAGAGACGGGATTTCACCATGTTGGCCAGGATGATCTCGATCTTTTGACCTTGTGATCCGCCCACCTCAGCCTCCCAAAGTGCTGGGATTACAGGCATGGGCCACCGTGTCCAGCCTGGGGAGCAGATTTTTTAAGGACAACTTGGTGGGTGGGGAAAGCCAGTGAGCCAGGAGTGCTGATTGGTTAGAGATGAAATCATAGGGAGTCGGAGCTGGTTGCTGGGTCAGTTCCTGGGTGGGGGCCACAAGATCAGATGAGCCAATTTATTGATCTAGATGGTGCCAGCTGATCCATCAAGTGCAGGGTCTGCAAAATATCTCAAGCACTGATCTTAGGAGCAGTTTAGGGAGGGTCAGAATCTTGTAGCCTCCAGCTGCAGGACTCCTAAACCATAAGTTCTAATGGTCAGAAATGGCTAATGGCTTCTAATGGCTAATGTTAGTCCTACAAAGGCAATCTAGTCCCCAGGCAGGAAGGAGGTCTGCTTTGGGAAAGGGCTGTTACCATCTTTGTTTAAACCATAAACTAAGTTTCTCCCAAAGTTAGTTCAGCCTATGCCCAGGAATGAACAAGGACAGCTTGGAGGTTAGAAGCAAGATGGAGTCAGTTAAGTCAGATCTCTTTCACTATCTCAGTCATAATTTTGCAAAGGCAGTTTCGATCCCTCCCTTTGAGTTTTACAACACCTTCATCTTAAGGAATAGGATGTGAAGATGGAAAAGGCTGTCAATTGCGCTGGCTTCTTCTTGCTAACGGGACGTAGTGGGAATGGGAGTGAACCCCAAGGTGAGAAGTGTGGAACTGCTTTGCAACTCTCTGAGCGACTCATGCAGGCCTGGGTGGGCTTTTGTGGCAAAAACATTGGCACTCTCATCTATAGTTTTACTACAGGGTTTAACTGAAACAGCCTAGTATAAGGTAAATAACAAGTCCTAGGATGAGGAGTACAATTCACAATTTTAAAAGCAAAGATTTGAAAGCATTAGTTTGGGGACTTCTAACCCACAAAGAATTAAGAATTTAGTCTAAACTGCAGGAAAAAAACCTCAAGAACAGCTAACAACAATGTACTATAGTTTTTCTTTTGAAGCATAATTTTTCTCTCTCCAGTCCCCATTTTTATTAAAAACAAATCATGATAGAACTGATTTGTTTATAAAATAAACCTTAGTGTTACCGATCATTTGCATAATGTACAGCAAGAATCATTATTTTTCACTTAGGCTTTTTAAATCGGCTTTGATAGAACTCTGTTCCATGTAGAATCTCAGATAAGACTTTTCAGAAGCCAAGCCCAGCCATGGGTTTGTACCCTCAAATACCTATGAGTTGGGCAACTTCCTCTCCTCTTGAGGTCCCAAGATAACTTGGGGTTCCTGGGCCTGTTAGAAAGTGACATTCTTTACTTACCACAGATCAGGAATTTTGTACAGGGACTCTGTGTGGACAAGGTATGAGGCCAAATGCCCCAACAGGCTTTAATTGGCTCTATAAGTCAACTTTGATTCTTTAAAGTATCCATTCCAGTCAAAGCCTTGGTAAAATAACCAATTTCTCCAATTGTGTCCTATTACAAAAGAAAACAGATTCTTATTGCACTTATGCAATTAGCTCTACTGCCATAAATTGAGAATGTTCACAAATAGTTTCCAAATTCTGGAGAAATCAGGTAGAGAGGAGCAAATATGCTCCAAATTTTGTTCACAGGAGTATATTTTACTCACTTGTTAAAAGTTGCAAATAGCTCTAAAGAAATGAGTTCTCCTGACTCTGAAAACAAAAAGTTTAGCAATGTTTAACACATTAGCTCTCCATGAGAGTCCTGGAAGTTTGGTTTTTTCCTCTATTCCAATAGCATGATTTTTAAAGTTAGCAAAGTTATCTGAGACCTGCACTTAAGAGTCCTATATTTGATTATAAACTTCGTTTTGAAAAGGACCAAAGCAAGACAAAATGTCTGTGGATGACAAAAGTCTACAGCCACTATTAAAGCCACAATTGACTAGGAATTTTGGTTACTTGTGGCTTACAATTTTTTTTTTGAGATGGAGTCTCACTCTGTTGCCCAGACTGGAGCGCAGTGGCACAATCTTGGCTCACTGCAAGCTCTGCCTCCCAGGTTCACGCCATTCTCCTGCCTCAGCCTCCCAAGTAGCTGGGACTACAGGCGCCAGCCACCATGCCTGGCTAATTTTTTTGTATTTTTATTAGAGACGGGGTTTCATCACGTTAGCCAGGATGGTCTTGATCTCCTAACCTCGTGATATGCCCGCCTTGGCCTTCCAAAGTGCTGAGATTATAGGCATGAGCTACCATGCTCAGCACAATTTTTTTTTTTTTTTTTTTTTGAGACAGAGTCTTGCTCTTGTTGCCCAGGCTGGAGTGCAATGGCACGATCTTGGCTCACTGCAACCTCCACCTCCTGGGGTCAGGTGATTCTCCTGCCTCAGCCTCCTGAGTAGTTGGGATTACAGGTATGCACCACCAGGCCCGGCTAATTTTGTATTTTTAGTAGAGATGGGGTTTCTCCATATTGGCGTTGGTCAGGCTGGTCTCGAACTCCCAACCTCAGGTGATCCACCTGCCTCAGCCTCACAAGTGCTGGGATTACAGGCATGAGCCACAACACCTGGCCACTTGTGGCATACAATTTTATATGATAATTATAATTATTAATAATGTGCACTAAATTATATCAACATTATAGAAGTTTCCCATAATTTTGGAATACATACTAATAACATATTTACACAAACACAGTCCAAAGTGAACCAAAGACCATTCACTCTTCTATTTGAAAGTTTTTCCTCTATTCTAATGTCACAATCTCCAGAGTTATTAATCAGAATCCTAAATGTAAGAGCACCTGTTAAATTTTATAGCTGATTATAAAACCATCTTTTAAAGAGGACCAAAACAAGACAACAATTATCTGTGAATGACAAAAACATTTTAGGGCAGCGACAGTTAAAGACATGATTGACAAGGAAATTTGTTACCTCTGCAGCATACAGCCTGTTAACATAATAATTATAATTATTACTGATAACATATACTAAGTCATATTAGAATTATAGGAATTTGACATAATTTCAGAACACATACCAATAACACATTAACACAAACATAGACCAAAGAAAGCCAAACACCATTTCATATTGGACAATGCTTCCTGTATGATTTTTGTAACAAATAAGCCAAATGTCAATTCTGGACTTTAGAGGACCTAATGTCTAAAATATTAGGTTAGAAAGAGACATAATTTATAATTTGATTTTGGAAAGTTTGTCAAATATCAAATGTTTAAAACACTGGATATCACAAAATAGACTCCCAGATCACCATAAAGTCATTCATTTGGCCAAAATGATAACTCCAAAAAAATTTTTTAAAAAGAAAAACCTTTACTCTGATAGAAGAGACTTAGCTTTCCAACGAGACCCAACGAAGATAGCATGAGGCCAACTGAATTTGTCTCTTCTCTCTCTCCTTTTTCCTCTGCCATTAACCCAAAGGAGAAAACAAAACCCTTTCATTATCTTTTAACATTACATAAAAATCATCTTCAAAAGAGAAAACCAAATTTCATGTTTGCATTAGTGCATCTTTAATGTTAAAGTTAGTTTTTTAAATACTATTTTATATTTCTATCCAGTTTTAATTAGTTTGACCATAAGGTAAGATTTTCATCAACTTTTTAGAACTCTTTACAATTTTCCATCAAACAGCAGATCAATTTTCTAAGAAAACCCTGTTATTCCGACAAATGGGTCCAGATTCTGGCCCCACATCAGTATGATTTTAATGTTTTAACCTACGGAAAAAAGCTAAACAATTTCTTTTAAATCTTAGCCAACTTGTTTATACCCACAGAATTTTTACAAGATCAACACTTTTCAAGCCTTTTTCACTTTGCTTAAACCTTCTGTTTTGTTCCATTACTCTTTTAGGTTAAGACAATCTTTAAAACCCTCTGGGCTGGGCTCAGTGGCTCATGCCTCTAATTCCAGCAGTTCGGGAGGCCAAGGCGGGCGGATCACCTGAGGTCAGTAGTTTGAGACCAGCCTGACCAATATGGTGAAATCCCATCTCTACTAAAAATACAAAAACATTACCCAGGTGTGGTGGCATGCGCTTATAGTCCCAGATACTGGGGAGGCTGAGACAGGAGAATTGCTTGAACCTGGGAGGTGGAGGTTGCAGTGAGCTGAGATCGTGCCCAGCGTGGGCAACAACGAGACTCTACCTCAAAAGTAAATAAATAAAATAAAACCCTCTGAACTAGACAAAACTACATTCCCTTTAACAAAAGCCATATTTCCATGCCTTCTTATAATCTTTTACCAAAAACACATTCCCTACACACCTTGTATATAAAACCATTTCTCTAGTGGTCTCAACTACATGTTACAATGTTAACTCATAGCAACTTTAATTTTTAGTGAAAACCCTGATAAGTAAGCAATTTTAATTATGTACCGGGGTAGAGCCTAGGACATCAGACAGAAATGAAGATAAGGTCTGAATCCTTTTAGTATAGTTAGTGACCATGGCTCTCCATATGTCCACAGGCCTTATCTATAATCTAATGCTCCAAAGTAGGTAAATCGAATAATTTTCAAAAGTCAAAGAAATAGTTTGACCTTAAAGTATCTAGCAAATCTGATATCTGACCTTAATTTAGACCAAGCGTCTACATTTTTGAGACATTCTATTTTACCAATAATCTTTAAAACTGTCTTTATTTCCAAAAGAATACTAAAGTCACGTGAACGAAGACATTAAAGTTTCTGTTTTTCTGACAAAATATTTAAGTGCTTATTTTTCTAAGCCAATTAATCAGAGCTCTTTTATATATAAACATACAACACATATAAATACACAAACAGACAGAAGATTCAGCACTTGTAAGATTTTTCATTTGCCAGTTTCTTAACTGGATGACTGGCTTCAGGGTGGAGCCTGTGGAGGAAGAGGGCCAGGAAAGCATGCGTTTCCAGGGCCAAATAAGCAGCAAATAAGCAGCTGAAGGCAAAGACAGATCCCCAAAATTAAGGGTGCCATTTTATACTGGTTCCTGAACTCTCAAAGGGAGGGAAATACTATGGGAGAAGACAGTGCAGTGCTTCCACCCTGCATTTCATTTTGCAAGGCAGCCTAAAGCCAATCAGCCCATTTTGCAATCAGCCCATCCCTCATGGGAGTCTCATCTCCATTGTAGGGGCTGGGGATGTTCCCTTCTCTTCCAGGTGTCCACGAACATGCTTCTCTGATCCAAGCGTGCAGAGTCAAGTATCCCTCCATAACTGCTATTAGCCATCCCTTAAAGTATACTTCCTACCTAGTTATTACACACCAAAGCTCTCTCATAGTGAGAAGTAATTTCTGGTACCCCCAAAACTCAAAACCGTCGACAACACAGTGCAGAACAGACCAGAGCCTTTGGTTTTGAGAGGGAGCCATCCATTTTTAACTCCTGGTGTTTCATGAGGAAAACAGAGGTTTTGTTTTTGCTTTTGTTTTTCCCAAAACAGGGTCTGTGGTGCCTCCTCTGTTTTTCCCAAGGAGTCCCAGGCTACCAGAAGTTATCTGAGGGCCTCTCATGTGTGCATTAAGAGTGGCAAGACAAAACAAATGAAGAAAAATATTTCAGCCGACTGAGAAGAAAAAATTTTTCCAGAAAAACAAGTTCCAAGAAGAGAAACACATAAAGGCCTTTTAAATACATTTAGAGCTTGTTTATCCACTTTTAATTAAGCTGACTTTTAACCATAGTGCTCTTTATTTTTTTTATTTATTTATTTTTTTTTTTGAGACAGAGTCTTGCTCTGCCGCCCAGGCTGGAGTGAGGTGGCCGGATCTCAGCTCACTGCAAGCTCCGCCTCCCGGGTTCCCGCCATTCTCCTGCCTCAGCCTCCCGAGTAGCTGGGACTACAGGCGCCGCCACCACGCCCGGCTAGTTTTTTTTTTGTGTTTTTTAGTAGAGACGGGGTTTCACCGTGTTAGCCAGGATGGTCTCTTTAAAAAAGAAATCCTTTCAAAACTCTTAGTACCCAACGTTAGCCATGACAAGTGGCCAATATTTCTAGCTTCTGAACTTTACCAAAGGTAACCTCCTAGGTGCTTCGAAGACATGGTAAGGAGTTTCTTTCTTTTCTTTTTTTTTTTTTTTCTTTTTTTTTTTTTTTTTTTTTTTTTAACAAGATTTAGAATCTCCACAAGGTAGTTCAGAGAAAGGAAAATTCAAGACAGGAAATCAGAAGCTATTTATAAAAGAAAAAAATCTCAGTAAATGGCAAAGTTACACAAATAACAAACCAGAAAGGAATCACTCCAGAAGCCAATAATTGAACCCAGGCCACCACTGTCAAAAGATAAAGGCTTAGCTACTGAGCTATACAGCATTGAGAAGCTTCTGTTGCTTTTCCCAGAAGGAGCATAGAGAAGCCAATTTCAAGCTTGTAAGGCTTTTAACTGTTCAGGGAAAACTTTTAGGACTATGACATGAACCCCAAAATTCCTGTGCTCTGGCTGGTGGAAACGAAAAAAGTATCCACACATGGTTACAAGGTTAAGCTCTTAAGGACACAAAACAAGACAGAGAAATTTCATAGAGTATTCGTTTCAGGGACCCGTAGCAAAATGTGTAACTGACCAGCCTGCCAAGCTGACTTGAAAAGCAGGCTTATAGGTGTCCTAAACCCACATTCTATCCTGTGGCAGCCCTCTCTCCATTACAGAACACAGAAAGACAAATTCTTTGCACAAAGTACACCAGATGTGCTACAGCCTAAGACTAGTCTCACAAGTCCTTTTTTCTATTAATCAAACCCTTGCAGAGGAGACAAATAGTTCACTGTTTATCCAGACAAAGAGAAAGAGACAAGAAACTTGGCTGGTAAGAATTTCTTACCCTTTTTGTTGGGATACCAGGTTTCTGGGTTCCCTTTCTCTGCAGCTTCCAGAAGAATGAAGCAGCTTCTGGTGACCCTGCTTGCTTGTGCTATAGCTGTGGGGTTTAAGTCACTTACAAGAGAAAATCACCCTTTCCTGCTTTATGGAACCAAAGACAAGATTCTCAGTTTGCAAGATGCTGCCCAATGGGCTACATGGGGAACCGAATTAACATTTTCCATCCCAGCAAAATACACATAACAAAACAGACATTAGTCACTTCGTGCAGCACCCAATATCAGCCTAGCAAAGGTCAAAATTTTTCCATTGGTCCCTGTTGTCTTTGACCCACTCCAGGTGGGGATGGATGACCTCTGAACGGTAATTCACAATGGGGTCTCTGAGCAAGGGGAAGACCAGACAGTTACCCCGAGAGGCCTGTTGAGCCTTCTTTAGAGCTCATTGAATGTGACCAGACAAATAAGGAGGGTTCTCTGAGTTAGGCCTGCTGGACTTTCATTAGCAACCCCTCTGAGATGCTTTCTACATATACAAACACACACAAAAATGAGATGGACAGATGGCCTTCCAAATCAGATCCCTAACCTAGAACTCCAAGAGTGTCCCTTCCAAACTATTCTCCTATTCTCTGAGAAACCTCCTCGAAATCTTCCTGATTGAAGAGAAGTCTCTCAAACCAGGACTCTTCCTACTGATTAGAAAGAGCCAACCAAGACCCGCCCAGGAGCCAAACATACACCCTGCAATGGAGCTACAGACACCCCACCATAGGGCTACAGAACCAGTCAGGAGAAGGAAGAAGGTGTTGGCAGCACCTAGGATACTCACCAGACATCCCACACTGGGGATACAATAGACACCCTGTGATAGGGCTACAGTTAAGGGATGTCTCCCTGGGACTATTTCTCCATTGTAATTAAATCCATGCACATTGGGTTGGCAGCACCCTGCCAGTACAGAGTACTGGAGTTAGCCCCCAGTTCAAGAGAACTAGGTGACTGCATGGGCTGGCTTCTGGATCCATCATTGGAGTGGGGCTACCTGTCCATGGTTCACTGGCCCCCCTCCAGCGATGAATCCCGGATGAGCCCCCAAATTTGTAACTGCTGAAAGGGTTCACATTGCCACTGCCTAGACAGCCAATTCATCAGACAGGGGAATTACAATAGAGAAAGAGTAATTCATGCAGAGCCGGCTGTGCGAGAGACCAGAGTTTTATTATTACTCAAATCAGTCTCTGATTCATAGTTTTCGAGGGAATTTCCTTCACTGGCTTTGCTTCCTAGTTGTACTATAATAAATATGATTTGGAGTAATCCATCTGCCAACACTCCCTCAACCAAATCTTCCCTGCCCCACACACACAGTGTTTCACCCAGGAAGATCTAGTTCTGTGTGTGTCTGAAGGGGGCAGGAGGGGGGATCTAGGCCTTCCTTCTCCCTCATGTGAGTGGCCATAAGCAAGAGAAGAATCTGTGTCTTGCCCTTAACATGGCCAATGTCTGCTCCACATATGGGCCCAGAGACCACACTATTAGCACTTCTGGGAAGCTGATAAGGACATCTGCAATGGAGGTCTTTCATCCTGAGGCAAGGGTACCAGTTCTGCCAGCATTTTGTATTATTTGAAAACAGTGCTGGGAATCATATTTGCAGATCCACAAATGCTATTTGATTATTCCATGGCATGAAAGATGAATTTGAAGTTTAGTGGAGAGGGCAGACTGAAGACTGAGGAAACACAGTTTGTAAGGGCAAAATACGCTAAGTTTGAGCAAAAATACATTCTACTTGTAGCCAGCACTCTGAGAACACTGGGAAGAGTAGGTAGAGCTGGGACCAACATTCAAAGATAATGCCCCAACTGTATTTTATCCTCATTTTTACCTGCTGGCCAGCGACTTCTCATAATTACCTTGGCTACACAGCCCTTGTTTGCATCTCCAGAGAGACAGTGGTGTCTGAAGAAAGAAGATGATTCAGGAGACAAATGACCCAAGTCTGGAAGGAATCTCAAGAAGGAAATGTACAATAGTGAAAAGTGCGACCTCTTGACTCAGATTTCATCTCCAATCCTTGTTCTGTCATGGTCTATCTGTGAGACCCTTATAGCATCTGAGTCTGTTTGCCTCATGCAAATGGAACAGATGATATCTTCTAAGACAGTTATAAAAATCACTAGGCCAGGCGCGGTGGCTCACGCCTGTAATCCCAACACTTTGGGAGGCCGAGGCAAGCAGATCATGAGGTCAGGAGATCGAGACCATCCTGGCTAACACAGTGAAACCCCGTCTCTACTAAAAATGCAAAAAATTAGCCGGGTGTGGCAGGAGGCTGAGGCAGGAGAATGGAGGGAATCCGGGAGGCAGAGCTTGCAGTGAGCCGAGATCGCGCCATTGTACTCTAGCCTGGGCGACTGAGCGAGACTCCATCTCAAAAAAAAAAAAAAAAAAAATCATTAAAACATGTAAAGCATAAAAAGCTGGCTCATCTTAGGTATTAAAAAAATAATTGGTAAAACTACTATCATTAGTGTCTGTCAAATAGAGATATTTGCAATGTGCTTGTGAAAAGGAGAAAAAGAATGCCTTTGGCCTTTAGTAGATAATTTAGTCAATGGTCCCGTTAGTCCTGTCTTTACCATGCACCACTACATGTTTGACCTTGAGCAAAGCCACCTCTGTCATTGGTAAGACAGGGAGAATTTCTACTCTATCTCACTCCCGTAACAACTGCAGTGGTGACTGGAGATAATTACACACACCTCACTTGTTTTTTGGAGTTGTGATGACCAAAATTGAAGGCTAGGAATGGGGAACAATGTACTAGAATGAAACACACTGGATTTTGGGGCAACAGACTCGGGTTATAGTCTTGGTACTGCATTTTACCAACCAAAAGGCCTTAGGCAAATCACCCAGTAATCTGACCTCTCATCCCTGTGAGAAAATACAAATGTGCGAAACTATCATTATTGCTCCTAGAGGGCAAAGCCAGTCTTCTTTTTTTTTTTTTTTTGAGATGGAGGTCTTGCTCTGTTGCCCAGGCTGGAGTGCAGTGGCACGATATCGGCTCACTGCAACCTCCACCTCCTGGGTTCAAGAGATTCTCCTGCTTCAGCCTCCTGAGTAGCTGGGATTACAGGCGTGTGCCACCACACCCAGCTAATTTTTGTATTTTTAATAGAGACAGGGTTTCACTATGCTGGCCAGGCTGGTCTCGAACTCCTGACCTCGTGATCCACCCACCTCAGCCTCCCAAAGTGCTGGGATTACACGCGTGAGCCACCACGCCCAGCCAAGTCTTCTCATTTTAATAGTTCTGGTACCCATCAATGTTGTTAGCACCGAGTGTGCACTCAATATTTACATTTAATGAATTATAAACTATTCAGAAGTTGTATTTTTAACCATTACCAACTTTTTTGCCCATAAGCTGGTAGCTTTTGTCCCAATCTGATTTGGTGGATCCCTATGTTCCAAAGTAGTTTGTATTCCATGCCAACCTTAACATCCTCAGAGATGTTACTTGGACACAAATGGAAGAAAAAACTGACAAGAGAAAAGAAAGCAGCTCTTCTGTTTATGGCAGTTGCAGGGGAACAGTTTCACGATCTGCCCGCCCTGCCCCCCACCCTCTCGTTTGGGAATCACTTCTCTAAATTACCTATTATTCTAAGTACGTTTTCTATGGGATTTATCCTCACAGAAGGTGGTGGGCATTGAAGAAGCCAGAGCTGCTTACGGATGACTCTCCACGGATAATATGAAGGGGAGGGATGCCTTACAAGTCTCCTCCAAATGGGAGGTGGCAGGTGGAAAGCAGTAGGTAGAAACATGGAAGGGAGAACTGGGCTTCCTGGTGCCAGAGGAGAAATCTTGAAGTGGAAATTCTTGGTAGTAGTAGATTTATGTACCCTTCGTTCACACTACATAATATTCCAGAAGTATTACCTTATTTGATCTCTGAGGGCTTTGGTAGAAGAGGGAACCCTGTAGAAGTTGAAAAGGAGACAGAAAGGGTCAAAATTTTAACAATCACCATCTTTGTGCACTGTTAACAATCTGGTCTGGAAAGAGGACACTGGTGAAGGTAGAGTATTTTCCAGATCTGCCATGTATCAAGTACTGCTCATGTTACTGAGGAGTAGCTGTAATCTGAAATCAGTATTTTTATTTTTTATTTTTTTCTGAGAAAGGGTCTTGCTCTATCGCCCAGGCTGGAGTGCTGTGTCGTGATCTCGGCTCACTGCAACCTCCACCTCCTAGATTCAAGGGATTCTCGTGCCTTGGCCTCCCAAGTAGCTGGGATTACAAGCGTGCACCACCACGCCTGGCTAATTTTTGTAATTTTAGTAGAAACAAGGTTTCTACTACTGACCAGGGTGGCCAGGCTGGTCTTGAACTCTTGACCTCAGGTGATCAGCCCGCCTCAGCCTCCCAAAGTGCTGAGATTACAACAAACCTCACTCAATCACCCCAGCTGGGTTAAATATCCCTTTGTAGTCTTCAACTTACTGCACTGTTAATTTCTCATTTATTTACTTACTCTCCAACTCTGAAAAAAAGCAGGACCTTTATCTTGTTTAGTATTCTAACCCCAAGTGCCCACACAGTGCATCACAAAAAACAAGATACTCCACAAATGTTTAATTTATTAAATGTACCAGGGTATACTAATTCATTACATTTTAATTTTTCTATAGATACTCAAATAGCTAAGCAAATGGAGGTACATGCCAGTCTTTCTTTTATATACAACAGACAAAAGTATTGGGAGGCTAGACACCAATCAGCTATTTTTTCTCCTGGAACCAGATCATCATACTGCTGAGTTCCTTCAAACCATTAAAGTACAGCCTTCCTTCCAATGCTCCATAATATGTTCAAAATCACAGTATAAATACAAAGTTCTTCAAGCCATTTTACAAAACCAGCAAAACTCTACAACAAAATCCTACAGGAAAAAGTAGAACAATCTCATTTACAAACAGCATTTTAACAGTATTATTAAATGTAACAAAACATAAGATACAAAATCTAAATCCTTAAAGTCACACTATTTCTACAGAAATAAGACCCTCGCCCCACCTATACTACTTATGACTCAGGACAGTAGCTCATCCCCACGGGGACCCCACTGGCCAACTTTTCACCAACCCTCACCAGAGGTGGATGCCGGCCCTAGCACTGGCCCTGGCCCTCATACTGGCTTCAGCTCTGGCCTTGGCTCTGGCCCTGTCGGCCTCGTCTGCTAGGGCCTCACGGTACTGCACTGGCCAGTGCTGGGGTTCCTTCTTATGCAGCTTGGCCACGAACCCCAGGACTTTCATCTTGCTGATTTCCAGGTTGCTTCGGGGACCCCAAGAGAATTCATATTCCGGTGGACTGGTGTGAGGCACCCGCCTGTAACTGAGGTATCGCTGCTGCACAAAATCTTCCATAATAAGCCTCTTCGGATACCCAAAGAGGAAATGATACTTTGAGGGTTGCATCCCCAACCGATGCAGCATCTCCCAGACTTGGGCTTCCCTGGCCCTATTACCTCTCATATAGATAAGGCCCAGGATCATCATTAACAGACCCAACCTGGGGCCATCTCCTCCCAGATCCTCCTCCTCCTCTTCCTCCTCAAGAGGTTTTAGTTTGTTGATCAGGATGTAAGTGTGGTGCTTGCGGTCAAACTGTTTCAGCTCAAAACCAAAGACATACCGCAGATGCTCTGCGGCCCTTGCGATGATGTCCGGGAACAGAGCCTTCACCTGCGGGACCGGGAGCCCCCTGCTCTCTGGTGTCTGCAACATGTTTTCGGGCAGGCAGGTGCACAGCGCGTGCACGGGCCGAGGGGTGTGGAAGCCGCCGTGCAAGCCCCGGGGGAGAGGCTGGACAGCGGCTGGGGCGGCGGGAGTACGAGGAGCAATGGCAGAAGGAACTTTGTAGCTGCTGGGCCGCACCGCACGGGAGTCAAACCTGCTGCCGCAACGCCGCCAGCAGCCGGGACCTGCGGCGCGCAGCCTCAGTCCGCGCCCGCGCGAGGGGCCGCTTCCGGCCACCTCAGCCAGGATGGCGACCCTAGCGCCGCGCGAAGCCCCTCCTTTTCCGGCCCCTTCTGGGTGGGGGCGTGTGCCCGGGCTGCTATAAGTGGAAGTGCCCTGGAGGGTGGGACGTGGGTGCACCCTGTGCCGGATTTTAGGCTCGAAAACTCGGGGGCGGGGAAATGTAACCAGGACTCTCCCATCCAAGGCATGCAGACTGGGGAAGTTTCAGTGTACAAGGGATGAAATAGGGATGGAGTGCCACTCACGTTCTTTCTGCAAGTGCCTATTTGTAAGTGTGTGTATCTCGGATTTTCAGTGCTTTACCGTGGCTCTAGTGCAGAGTGCACGGTGAAGGCTGGGAGGTAAGACTGTGCGAGACAATTAGTAAGGGATGCTAGGGAGATTGAAATTTATTCTGGACATAAAGAGAAAATACTGCAGCGGGATTTAAGCAAGTGAGTGTCCAGACCAGATCTGTGTCTTCATGTTCTGGTGGTATTGTGGAAGATGGATTGGAGTTCGGCCGGCTAAAAGCTAGAATCCAGTTTGGAGGATTATTATAGTGCAAACTAGGAATTGGGACCTGGCCTATTCACTGGGGTGTATCTTCAGTGCCTAGAGCAGTGCCTGACACAGAGAGGAACTCAATAAATATTATTCAATGGGTCATTATGGTAAGGGAGTAAGGACAGCAGATTCCATGGGGATCAGAGGAAAATGATAAGATATACTGAGGAAGTCCCTCCCTCCCTCCCTCCTTTCCCTGTCTGAAATGCCTTCTTTGTTACCTCCATTTCTCCAAATCCTGTCCACCATTCAGGGCCCAGTTTAAACATCACCTTCCCAAACCTTCGTTAGTCACCATGCATAGAAGTTATTTATTGTCATCTCTGAATCACCTTAGCAATTTGTTAACAACCACATATATAGGCCTATTAGGTGCCAAGCTCCATTCTAAGCATTTTTCAAATATTAATTCATCGGATTCTCACTAATGTAGGTACTAATACCATCATCCCCATTTTATAGATGATTGTGTCTTTTCTGTGGCACAGTTTGCTACTTACTAGCTGTATAATCTTGGGCAAGTTACCTAAACTTCTGCCCTTCTGTTGCCTTATCAGTAAAATGAGTATAATAGTAGTAACAGCATTGTGGAGATTATGTGAAGTAACGCACATAAGCATTTAACACAGTGCTTGGTACATATTGATATTCAATAAATGTTAGCTGTTAATTATTGCATATTTTTATATGCAATATACAATATTAGAATTGCAAGATGAACTGTCCTGGAATGCCTAGCACTCTGTGGAGATGCGGAGGAGGTGTCCTGGGACAAAGCACAGAACCAGATCAGTACTCACCCATTCTGTGACCTTGCACAGGATGCTCAAACACTCTGGGCCACTTTTTTCCGATACTGTAGCCCTGCTAGGTAAGTGGTATTATTAGCCCCATTTTCCAGGTGAGGTTACACACAAGGAGGTTAAGTAACTTGCCCAACATCACACAGCTGGGACGTGAGCCCATATAGTATGACTCCAGAGACCGTGCTCTTAACCACTACATTTGTGGATGTTAATTATTATTATCATTTACTATACTTTGTACTATAATGTGTTGTGCTTATCTTATTACTCTTCCCAAACCAAACATCCTAAAAGCTAGGGCTATGTCTTTAACTCTTTTGAAGAGCTTCTCATAGTCAATACTCGATATATAATTGGCAATGAATAAATGACAGAATGCTTTACTTTTTTTCCCTGGGAAATAACAGTTACTTATTTTAAGTAAATATCTGACAGACTTTTCTAAATCTAAATATGAAATCTTCCTTTTAAAAACTTTTGAAAATATATACCCATTTGTATCATATGACTTACAAAAACTGAAAGTATGTGAATGAAGCAGGAGAAGATGTTTATTATAGCCCAGCTCAAGGCTGTTATTAGTTTTCATTGTGCCAAACATTTTATGTACAATATAATTTAGTCCTCACAAATCCCTATTAAGAAGGTATTATTATCCACATTTACAAATGGGAAAACAGTCACAGAGAGGTTAAATCACCTGCCCCAAACCACCCATCTGTTAAGTGCTAGATAAGAAATGAAAACCCAGATTTGTAAACTCTGAAGCAAGACTGCCTGGTTATCTGTTTTTCCTGAAGGTAGAGCGAGCCACCCATACCTAAAAGGACAGGGCTAGAGATAAAATAGTCCACTTGCATATTTTCCTCACTACAAGGATTGCCAGGAAGATATGCAGGAGATATATGCATGGAAAGGAGCATGCAGAAGATACATTAAATGAAAAGAATTTTGAGGGACAAACCTGTGGTAATAGGGCTGGATTTTAAGAACTGAATGAATGACAATATTGCTCATAAGAAGGAACAAATTACTGACACCATGTGAATGAGTCCGGCAGATATGTTGAGTGACAGAAGAAAGATACAAAAGATTATACATATAATATGATTCCATCCATTTGATGTTCAAGGCAGGATAAACTAATCTACGGTGATAGAAATTAGGACAGTGGAGGCTTGGGGTGGTGTTGACTGGAAAGGGGTATCCAGGAACTTTCGGAGGTGATGGCAATGTTCTGTGTCTTGATTTGGATGTAGGTACACATTTGTCAAAACTTGTCAGACTGTACACTTAATAGCTATGCATTTCTTTTCTTTTTTTGAAACAGGATCTCACTCTGTTATCCAGGCTGGAGTAGTGCAGCGGTACAATCTCAGCTCACTGCAGTCCCTGCCACTCCAACCTCCACCTTCCAGGTTCAAGTGATTCTCTTGCCTCAGCCTCCAGAGTAGCTGGGATTACAGGTATGTGCCACCACACCTGGTTAATTTTTGTATTTTTAGTAGACATGGGGTTTCACCATGTTGGCCAGGCTGGTCTCAAACTCCTGACCTCAAGTGATCCACCTGCCTCAGCCTCCCAAAGTGCTGGGATTAGAGGCATGAGCTACCACACCCAGGCAGGTATGCATTTCATAGTATATGAATCATACCTCAAAATTTATAGAAATAAAAAGGATTTTAAAAAATGAACAGCCCTTTAGGTATGGGAGGTGGTGAGGAGTAAGAAAGGTGAATGGACTTTGCTTTACCACTTGCCAGTCCCTAGATGTTACCATGTTATAGTGGAAGGGATGCAAACAATCATTTTTCTCATTTCATTATGTCCACCATGTAACTGGACAGGCAGACTTTTTTTTTTTTCTTTTTTCTGAAATGCAGTCTCGCTCTGTCGTCCAGGCTGGAGTGTAGTGGCGCCATCTCAGCTCACTGCAAGCTCCATCTCCAGGGTTCACCTCTTTCTCCTGCCTCAGCCTCCCGAGTAGCTGGGACTACAGGCGCCCGCCACCTCACCCGGCTAGTTTTTTGTGTGTTTTTTAGTAGAGACGGGGTTTCACCGTGTTAGCCAGGATGGTCTCGATCTCCTGACCTCGTGATCCGCCCTCCTCGGCCTCCCAAAGTGCTGGGATTACCGGGCGTGAGCCACCGTGCCCGGCAACAGGCAGACTTTTAACACATTCCTTACCTAAGCTTTTAAAAGGGACAAAAGGTATATGTCTTTGGTTTGGGAGATGATGAAACATATACTTCAATGACTATTGGGTTGGAATCTTCTTGAGAGAGGATCCTTCTTAGCCTAGACTAGAGTCTTCAAAAGCTCACAGTGCTTCGTACAGTTTCATACGTGGAAGGGAGAAGGATGTTCCACTGGAAAAGTAGATTTGCGGCTGAGCTGTCCTGGAATGCCAGCACGCTGTGGAGATGCGGAGGAGGTGTCCTGGTACAAAGTGCTGAAGCACGTCAGTACTCGCCCATTCTGCGACCTTGCACAGGCTGCTGAACCTCTCTGAGCCACCTTTTCCTCATCTTTAGGCCCTGACAACCCTTGTTTTGCCCATCCTCACAGAGTTATTTTGAAGTTCAATCAAGATTATAAATGTAAATATGCGTTTAAAATGCTCCACCGTTAAGAAATAAATATAAAATATTACAGACCCTTTTCTAAAAGAGACGTGGTGGAAAAATCCCAGTAATGAGGGTGACTGGCCTCTTATACAGACATTTCGGAATAGCTTACACATTCCTCGTTGAAAAAACTGTCTGGCCAAAAAAGATTAAATAAAGAAATGTCAAGTACTGACACTCTATTTGAGGCCAGTGAATACTTTGGTACGGAGCCAGGGTTATCTTGTTGGATTCCTTCTAAACTTGGCAATAGAGTCCTCCAAACTCTTGAATGCCTTCTTCACATAGGTGCTGAGTAACATGTCACCCCAGATCTGATGGTCCCCAGGCTGCATAGGTGCTTGTGTCTTCCCTATTTCTCCTGACAGTCTTGATAGCCGTGCAGCTGATCCGGCTTCAAGCAGGGATCAGAGGAAGAGCTTTGTCCCTATCCCTAGGCTGGGACAAATTGAAGGCTGGTTTTGTCAGAGCAGAATGGGCAGAGTGTGAGGCTTTGGGTCCCTCTGTGGGGCTGGGATTGAGGCAGGATGGCCAGGCAGATGATTCGATCTGACTTGGGTAATGAAAATTGTTTGTTACTGTTTGAAGAGTAATTGTGTAAGCAACAGTACTTCTGTGTTTGGCTGCCAGTGACTCACCAGTGTCTGTAATATAACACCAAACCCAGAGGAGGAGCAGACCCTGGCCTGCGGGGGAGGGGGAATGGCAGGGGGCAGAAGGCCCCCTACTCATTCTTCCCCTTCTCCCTCTTCCACTGTCCCACCCCCTCTCTAAACCTTGAAGGAGAGTTGGCGAGAAGGCATTTGCCACCTGGACACAATGAGGCCCAGTGCAAGGGGCGGGCGAGAGCCTGGCCAGGAGCCAGGGCCCTGGTCTGAATGGCTGTTGCCAAGGGGCTGCCAACAGCCCATCTCAATCCCCAAGAGGCCAGGCAAGGGCGGGGGCCCCAACCCCCACCTCCGAGGCCCACCTCACGCCATTTGCAGGCCGTGATCAGAATGTGCAGGATGCGGGGTCTTTGAGCGGCTGAACAGAGCCGTTTCCCCTCTGCTGGCCGCCGGTCCGCTTGGATTAGAGCGGCCTCTCCGGAGCCCCTTTGTGGGCTGCTTGTTATTCCGCACGCACAGAGCACTGTGCATTCATCTTTATTAGTTCTAATTGCTTCCCCATTCTAATGGGATCTTGATATTCCCATACAATTGAAAGGAAATGTATTCATTAAAATAATTCTTCTCCTAACTGCCGCTTCAAGCTGCTCCTCTAAGTGACATTGTCTCTCTAACCACAGCCTGCTGAGGCCTCTTATTAAGACTCTAGTCAAAAGCCAACTTTGGGCAGCAAACTTTCCTTGCAGGAGTTTCCAGACACTGAAGAGAGGGTGCTTTTTAATCGGCTCACACACAGAAGTTGGAGGCCAGCTGGTGTAATTGGGGGTGCTGCTCCGGGTGGATGGAGGGAGAAGGGCTCGCCTCCAGCTCTGCCTCCCATAACAATGACCCCTTTCTGCACACCACCCAGCTCATTTGGAGAGGGCTTCTCCCCCTGTCATGTGTGTGAAACTTCTTGTTTATGCCACAAGCAGTTACTAGGTGTGTTTTAAGCCCAAGGCACTGAGTAAGGTGCTGTGGGAAGCGTGGAGACAGGGCTGTAGATTCCAGGCGTTTACGGTCTTGGTGGGTGGCTCCCAACTCCAAGTCCCTAGAGTTAGGTATGAGAGGAAAGGCTGGCAGAGTTCTCCATGTTCAGAGAGCTTACTAGGATCACGAACTGAGAGAAGCAGGCTATTATTTCATAAATATGTTTGATTTAATAACCAAAATCTTTCAAGCTGTGGGACCATGGGGGTAATACAAGAAGCTTTTTGGGACATTGGGAACCACTGATCTATTTCAGGGAATAAGCTGTCGTAAAAAGAATGACTACGTCAATGTGCGCTCTTGACATCAGTGGTATCAATAAAGTGTTATGGGAATTTGGAGGGGTGGAAGGGAGTATGTGCTGGGCACTGCACAATTGCTTGAATCTTATTTAATCCCCGGAACAGCCCTTAGAGGGAAGCATAATTATTCCCCATTTTACAAATGAAATTTAAGAGAAGTTAGATAATGTTTCCACTGTCAAGAGCTGGAGTCAGGATGAACACCAGCCTTCTGATTCCAAAACACAGGCTATTTTCACGGCACCTCTCACATCATATCTGTCTTGGGCGATCAGAGGTTTCCTGTGGGAGGTGGTGTTTGATCCCCCTTGAGGCCTTTAGGAATAGTGGGTTGTCAACAGGCAGGGAGTGTGGTCCCAAAGGAAGCAAAAACACACACAGGGACTAGGAAGAAGCTGGCATATCAGGAAATGACAAGAGTCCAGGTGGCCCAGACGCTGGAGTGTGTGCCGAGGTGGAGGAGGAGAAAAGCAGAATGGTTTGTGAAGGCCAAATTTTAAAGAGCCTTGCTTGTCAGGAGTTTGGATTTTATCCTGTAGATAATTCTCCAAGGAGGATACTTGAAGCCTCCAGATAAACACAGTATTTCTTTCAGGGACATCAATTTTCCTTGAAGTGAATAATTTTAAACATCTTCATATTAAAAGAAATTCAGATATATCATGGAGTAGAATGCAAAATTCTCATGAATTTTTAAGAGAAAACAGGAGACTTCAAAGAGAGTTTGGGTGTGCTGGCAGGAGCTTCAGGCTCTGCAGTACCCTGGGGGAACATAAGGCATTTCTTTTGTCTACTGTTGGTGTGCTTCAGTGGTAAAGATTGAGAAGCACTGATTTTACACAAACTGTTTTGATCCCAGGAATAAAATTGTTAGCTGTATTGCAAGATGGGAGGCAGGGGCCTGGAAGAGAGGTTGGGCAGGGTGGGGACTGAGGGCAAGAAGCCACTTAGGAGGCTGTTGCAATAAACTCTCCGGAGACATAAAGGGCCTGGGGGCTGCCTGGGCCTCAGAGCTCACCTCTTTGCCCTGGTACTTTTGGAGGGGGCTGCCTGAGAGACACCCACCTTGTAACTGCTCCTTTATTTTATTCTATTTTATCTTATTTTATTTTTTGAGATGGAGTTTCACTCTTGTCGCCCAGACTGGAGCGCAATAGCTCCATCTCGGCTTACTGCAACCTCCACCTCCTGGGTTCAAGTGATTCTCCTGCCTCAGCCTCCCAAGTAGCTGGGATTACAGGCGTGAGCCACCATGCCCGGCTAATTTTTGTATTTTTAGCAGAGACGAGGTTTCACCATGTTGGTCAGGCTGGTCTTGAACTCCTGACCTCAGGTGATCTGCCCATCTCAGCCTCCAAAAGTGCTGGGATTAGAGGCATGAGCCACCATGCCTGGCAGCTCCTTTCTTTTAACAAACTCAGCGATAAGACTAAGATGGCCAAGGAGGCTATAGCAGAAGCAGTGGAGAGAGGGTCTGGGCCAGGAACAAGTCTTGCAGAGAACCTTCGTGCCCTGGCCTCTTCATCGATGATGCTGCCCTCCAACTACCTTCTGGCTCAACAGGCCTGTTAGCTTACCTGCTGGAAGGTGAGTGACTGGACCAGTGATTCTTGGGGAGCACTGCCTTGTTGCAGCATCCAGCCTTCATACGCTGGTGGGCAGTTTTGTTTTACCCAGTGTGGTGGCCAACACCCTATGGTCAAGAGAGACTCAAGGGAAGGAGGAAGGGGGGATAAGCATCCTCGCTGAAGACCAAGGCCGCGCTTGACTTCTCCTTGTCATCAGTAGATGGAGATAGCCCACCTCAATTAGCCAAAATCCCTAACTCATATGGGTCTTTCTGGAGGGGTCAATTCTTATGTAGTTCATAATTTGTTTATTGAATCATCTTTGTTTTTAAAGCATTACAAAATAACTTAGTGCTTTTTCTCCTAATTTTTAGAAGATACTATTTATTGTAGAAAATTGAGAAAATCTTGACCATCAAAAATAAAAAAACCAAAACAGAAAAACACCTGTAATTCCACCACCCAGGAGCAACTACAGAAAACAAATACATTGGTGGGTGTCCTCCTCCAATTTTTCTAAGTACATACAATTTTATTTTTTTAATGGAGTCATTTTGTGTATACTGCATGTATACTTTGGCTTTGTATATGCATAACATATATTTCTTCACATACCTTGAGTCTTTCACTCTAATTAATATTTTCCTGTAAGGTAATTATTTGTGATTGAAGTTGCCCGTGGATCCCTTGTCACCTTTAATGCCTATTGTTATAGATTTAGTTTGTTTTCAGTTTTTCATTATTAAATAAAATGTGGGGAACTTATTTGTGGCAAAATTTTTCACAGGGAAATATTATAAATATTTTCTCTTATACACGTAATCATTTTATTGCTGAAAAATGTAAGTTAAGGCAAGAAAACAATTAAACACCTGAAAAGTTACCATTCAGAAATCATATCTGTATACCTTTCAGTGCCTAGCCTCACAGATTTAATTCTGTGCATATGTTTATATCTATACATAAATAGATACATTGAATAAAGTCTTTAAGTCTGGTATAGATACATTTTTATTAAAACAATACTATTTTCTAGCCTGCTTTTTCTTTTTCTTTTTTTTTTTTTTTTTTTTTTTTTGAGACGGAGTCTCGCTCTGTCGCCCAGGCTGGAGTGCGGTGGCGCGATCTCGGCTCACTGCAAGCTCCTCCTCCTGGGCCGACGCCATTCTCCTGCCTCAGCCTCCCGAGTAGCTGGGACTACAGGCGCCCGCCTCCGCGCCCGGCTAATTTTTTGTATTTTTAGTAGAGACGGGGTTTCACCATGTTAGCCAGGATGGTCTCTATCTCCTGACCTTGTGATCCGCCCGCCTCAGCCTCCCAACGTGCTGGGATTACAGGCGTGAGCCACCGCGCCCGGCCAAGCCTGCTTTTTCTTAATAGATAATGACTATCCTTGTCATTAGTGTTCAATATTATCATTTTACTGCTTTCTAATAATACATTGTATAAGTGTTTAACATTCATCCTGTTATTTATTTGAGTTTTTCCTGGACCGTTCTTCTTTTTCTTATTTTTTGCAAGAGTTCTTTAAATAGTAAAGATATGAAATTTTTTGTCATGTTGCAAATATCTTTCCTAGATTATTCATTTTTCCTTGGGACTTGTTTGAGGTAAGTTTTCAGTCTTTATTTTCATAATTACAAAAATAAAACATGGCCGGGCCCGGTGTCTCACGCCTGTAGTCCCAGCACTTTGGGAGGCCGAGGAGGGTGGATCGCGAGGTCAGGAGATCGGGACCATCCTGGCTAACACGATGAAATCCCGTCTCTACTAAAAGTACAAAAAATTAGCCGGGTGTGGTGGCGGGCGCCTGTAGTCCCAGATACCCGGGAGGCAGAGCTTGCAGTGAGCCGAGATGGCGCCACTGCACTCCAGCCTGGGCAACAGTGCATGACTCCGTCTCAATAAATAAATAAATAAATAAATCATGATTTTTATAAACATTAGAAAATACAGATAAAAAGAAAAACAATTAAAACGAAATAACCCTAAATCCCGCTAACTAAAGGTAGCCACTATTAGTATTTTAGACTATATCTTTCTATTCTTTCCTATTTCCCAATATAGATGAGTAGGACCGTGTAAGTATGATATATTTTTAAAAATTGGGATTATTCTATATATAATTGTGACCTACTTTATGCACTAAATCGATTTTGAAAATCTTTCTATGTCAACACAAATTAATCTGTACCATTACGTATTAATTTTATTTTAAAAATAGATAATGCTTTTACACAGTTCAAAAATCAAAACATTAAAAAGCATATGTTGAGAATTCTTGTTCCCACACGTCCCCATTCACTTGGTTCTCTGCCTTCCCTTCCCATAGGTCACTGCTTCTCCTAGTTACAAGCAAATGCAGATATATATTCCCCATCCTTTCTTACACAGAAGATAACACACTGTATACACTATTGGGCACCTTACTTTTTTGTTTTTGTTTTTTGTAGAGACTATTACTTTTTAGCAGTTTTAGGTTCACAGCAAAATTGAGAGCAGGATTCAGAGATTTCCCATATATATCCTGTCTGCACACGTGCATAGCCTCCTTCACTATCAATGTCCCCCACCAGTTGATACATTTGTTACAATTGATGCATTTGTTAAAAGTATCCATTGTAACAATAATAAATATATGTAATAAATAATAATAATGTATCAATTATAATACATTTGTTAAATATATTAACTTTAACAAATATAACAACTTCTGTAACAAATGTAATACATTTGTTAAATGTATTAACAAATGATAATAAATAATAATAAATGTATCAATTGTAATACACTTGTTAAATGTACTGATTGTAACAAATGTATCAATTTTTGTAACAAATGTATTGCATTTGTTAAATGTATCAATTGTAACAAATGTATCGACTGCTGGGGGATTAACATACAATTAACACATTTGTTACAGTTGACAAACATACATTGGCATCATTATCACCAAAGACCATATTTTACATTAGGGTTCACTCTTGGTGTTGTTTATTCTGTGAGTTCGGACAAATGTATCATGACATATATCCACCACTATAGAATCATACAAAGTATTTTCACTGCCCTAAAAATCTCCCGTGTCCACCTGTTCATCCCTCCCCTCTGGCACCTTCCTTAAAAAAAAAAAACAAAAATACAACCAAAAAAATGGCGTATAGTGGAGACTTCCATATCAGTATATAGAGAGTTTCCTGGTATTTCATGGTATGGATGGATCATAATATCTAACCAGCCCATATAATTGGACATTCGAAATATTCCTGATATTCTGCTGTTATACATAATTCTATAATATGTACATATGTCATTTCTGTCCATGTGCAAATATATTTGCAGGAAAAATTCTGAGAGTAGGACTGATGAATCAAGGGGAAAATAGATTATCAGTAACATCAATAGAAAATATCAAATTGCCCTTCATAAGGATGTACCATGTTGCACTCCTACCAGCAAAGAATGAGGGTATCTCTTTCCCTACAACATTAGCAAGTGAGTATATTTTGGATATGTGCAAATCTGATAGGTGAAAAGGAGGTATATCATTGCAACTCCTATATAATTTGCTCTCCTGTTATTATAGATAAGATTGAACATTCTTTCATACGCTTAAAAACTATTTGTGTTTTTTTCTGAAAATGGGTACCTTTTTGTTGGGATATTGGTTTTGATTTATAGAAACAAATATGTATTAGAGTGATTGACCTTCTGCGAAATGAGTTGTAATTTTTTTTTCAGTCAGCCATTTATTTTTCTACTTTGCTTATGGGGTTTATCCATGCAGGAGTTTTAAGATTTTTATGTAGATGTATTTTTCAGTCTTTTATTTCATGACTTCTTGATTTTTGAATCAGTTAGAAAAGTCTTCACTGCTCCAAGATTATAAAAGAGTTCTATTATTATTCTGGCAATTTTATGGTTTTATTTTCCGCATTTATTTCTCTGATCCAGTTGAAATTTATCCTGGCGTGCTGTGAGAAATATTGATCCAGCTTCTATCTTTTTCCAGTTAGCCAAATGCGCTTTATTTAAAAATCTATCTTTGTCTCACTGATTTGATATTTTTTATAGACCAGATTCTCGTATTTACTTGGGTCTGTTTCTGTGCTTTCTAGTCTGTTCCATTGGTCTGTCTATACAGCACCATTTTTGATAGCTATATAGTATTGCTTTTTATGTGTTGCATAATTTATTTGACTAATTCGTTTTTGTTAAACTTTCAGGTTGCTTCTGGTTTTTCAATATTCCAAACAGTGCATCGGTGAATAAAATCCTGGCACACAGGCATTTGTGTGTATAGTGAATCAATCCTGTCCTTTTCATTTTTATACATGGAATTTCTGGGTCAAAGATATGTGCCTCCTTAGGCTTTTTTCATACATATTGCCAAAATGCCTTTATACCAGTTTACACCCCCTCCAACCATGTGTGAGTGCAGATTCCCCTACCCATGCCAACTCTCAGTATAATAATTCTTTTTAATCATTGCCAATCTGATCAGCAAAAAAAGGTCTCTTATTGCCGTTTTAATTTGCCTTTCTTTGAATGTTAGTGAGGCTGAATATTTTTTCAATTTATGATGGGTTTTGATGTACAGAAGTTTTTAATTTTTTTTGTAGTCAAATCTATTAATCTTTTCCTCTATGGTCTCTGCTTTTGTTGACATGTTTAGAAAGTCCTTCCCCATCCTAAGATTATAAAATATTCACTCATATTTTCTTCTAGTACCTTTACGATTTCATTTCCATCTTTATCCATCTGGTATTCATTTTGATGAATGGTGTGAGCTGGGAAATAACGTGTATTATTTATTTATTTATTTCCTGTATGGGTACTCAATTCTTTCATCACTGTTAAAAAGCACATATTTGTGTGTGTGTGTGTGTGTGTGTGTGTAACTATTCCTAAAGTGAACATCTTGAACAGCTGGACACTGAAGGGAACGCAGCTCTACACTTTGGGTCATCATTAGAAATATTAGCTTAGCAGGCAGATGTGGCACTTTCTAACAGATGTGAGCTTTTGAGTCAAATGGATTGACATTTGACATTCAAATCCTAGCTTTGCAGCTCACTGCTGGTGCAACTTTGAGCAAACCAATGATCCTCCCTGAGTCTTGGTTTCTTCACCTATAAAATGGGATAATAATACATATAGGACTGTAATGAGAATTAAATGAGCTAATGTTTGTAGCGACTGTCTACACATGCCTTTCACATCATGGACAGTCAATATTTATCACTTGCCCTTTACACTGCAACCATCATGCTCCCTTCTCCCCATCAAGTGAGCCCTCAGGCCTTGACTGTAAATAAGATATGCTGGAGTGGGGAGAGGTTGGATGCTGTGCTTGCTTTTTATAGGTTTTCTATCTTTACCCTGTGATCAGACTTCCATGTGTTATGTCTTGCTGCTTTTAGTGTCTTTTCATTAGCAGCCTTTCTCTCCCCTTCTAAAAGTACTGCTTTTAATCTTATAACAGCTAGAAAACCAGACAACAGGATTGTTCGAAGTATATATAAATTAAGAGTAACTGGGATCTGAGTGAGAGCCCGAGGGCCTCTCCTATTGTATAACGTGGTGGTTCTGGGCTCTGGCTGTATGTTAGAATCACCTGGGGAGCTTTGAAAACATATCCATGCCTGGGTCCTACTCCAGACCAATTAAATCAGAACCTCTGGTGGTGGGGCCCAGGCATGGGTGTGTTTAAAAACTCTGCGGGTGATTCTAATGTGCACGCAGGGCTGAGAACCATTGCTTGTGTGCACAGGCTTTGTGAGATCCACATTTACTGCTGAGAGGTTTTTCCCTCTGGTTCTCTCCCAAAGCGTGCCCCAAGTTGGGGCGGCAGCTCTGTGGAGCAGAAGGCCAGATGGTGGAGGTATCAGCGATGTTTAGGCTGCTGCTGTGCTTGCTAAAGTGAACAGCCCCAACACTCAGGTCTGTGTAAGAGCACGTTCCTCAGGGCTTTCGGAGATGATGTCAGTTTGTCTTTAAGATGGAGCTGTTTTAGTCCCCGTCCTGATGCAGCTTCCCCTACCTCTAGAGGATCCCTGGGACCATGCTGACTTTGACTCCTGAGGAGAGTGGGAGATAATGAGAAATAAATCTTCAGAAAACACCTTTAGTTTTTATTTCTATTTTATTTGCATATTTGTTCTCTTTTTCTCTTGGCTCCTTCTCTGTCCTCAAAAACTTATGTAGGTGATATAGTTTGACTGTGTCTCCACCCAAATCTTATCTTGAATTGTGGCTCCCTTGGGAGGCCAAGACAGGCGGATCACAAGGTCAGGAGATCGAGACCATCCTGGCTAACACGGTGAAACCCCATCTCTACTAAAAAATACAAAAAACTAGCCGGGCGAGGTGGCGGGCGCCTGTAGTCCCAGCTACTCGGGAGGCTGAGGCAGGAGAATGGCGTGAACCCGGGAGGTGGAGCTTGCAGTGAGCTGAGATCCGGCCACCGCACTCCAGCCTGGGCAACAGAGCGAGACTCCGTCTCAAAAAAAAAAAAAAAAAAAAGAATTGTGGCCCCCATAATTCCCATGTGTTGGGGGAGGGACCCAGCGGGAGATAATTGAATCACTGGGGAGGTTTCCCCCATACTGGTCTCATGGTAGTGAATCAGTCTCATGAGATCTGATGCTTTTATAAGGGGTTTCCTCTTACATTTGGCCCTCATTCTGTCTTGCCTGCCACGATGTAAGATGTGCCTTTCACCTTCCGCTATGATTGTGAGGCCTCCCCAGCTATGTGGAACTGTGAGTCTCTTTTTCTTTATACATTACCCAGTCTCAGGTATGTCTTTATCATTAATGTGAAAACGGACTAATACAGTAGGTGACATGTGTCCAGCCTGCTTGGTTCCCAACTTTGCTGGATCTATTCTATCTGTGGATGGAGCCACTCTCTCCCAAATGTACACTTACCATCAACTATTGGTGGACCCACTTTGTCTCCTGGCAAATAGATAAAAAATGTGCTCCCTACAGCCTACAAATTGGGCACCAACATCACAGCTCCTTGCTACGAAGTCAGCCTTCATGCTATTCTCAAATTCTAATAACCTGCCTGGGGGCTTAGCCCATGGGCTTGAGACCCCTTCCTGGTGTTTTGCCTGGTTCATCTAAAACTAGGGCCTCCCTGGCTCCACCAGATCCTGTGGCGGAAAAGTCGCCACCTTTTCTAATGAATTAAAGCCAATTCCTGCAAGCTTAGCAATGAAGGGAGCGTCTCTGTGTGGAGAGGGTTGACTAGAATTTCTCCTTGAGATTTCTCACTCATCATCCCCACCCTTCAACATACACAGGCCAGCTGAGACCAGGCTGGATTCCTCAGACCAGCCTTTACCACAGGTTGGGGGAAAAACAGAAATAAACAGAGAGAGTAACATGAGCCCATAAAATCTTGTTTACAAGATACGGCTTGATCGTGAGGGCTCAGGACCTGCCCTCACCAGTGTGGGGGCTGCCTCTGCGTGGTCAGTGCCATGGCACCAGCCCTGGCCTTGGGGCAGAAGCTGGGACAGCTGTGCTCTTGAAAGTTCAGATGGACCCACTAAATAAAGAATGGAGTTGAGAAGAAGACGAGAGTTCCCCTTGTGTCTGATGCCACCATCTGAATCACAGAGTTCTGTATGAGGATCTGTCTCTTCCCGGGATGATTAGAAATGATTGATCTTTTTAGTGGTAAATAAGCCTCAAGGCTGCATAGAGAAGGAATGGGGTGGGCAAACACTAGCTTACTACCTCACCCCAATGCCTTGACCGGTCTTGCTAGAAGTGCGGTTTTGTATCCACAAAAGACAATGACTTTTCTTTAGATACGTTCAGTTGAGAGGCAAAATGTTACAGCATTGTGAAATACTCTGTGATGTTCACGGCAGAGCAAGAGGTGAGCAAACTGAGGGTTATTTGCAAAGAATGCTGATGATATTCTTTTCAAAGAGCTCCCAACAATCATCCAGGGAAGAAAAATACAAGGGTGTATCAGTTTGGAGAGACTTTTTTTTTTTTTTTTTAAACTTGGAAGTCTGTGCAAAAGCTCTGTCTGTTTTGGTGCTGATTTCTTCTTCACTGTCTTCAGGAGAGATCTCATCCCCTGTCCATTGGGGAATGGCCTTGCTCTATGGCCCCCACCAAACAAAAACGTAGCAGAACACAGCAAAACAGCAGGGTCTGAGTGTGAAGTGCTGATAGAGTTCCCTAACGCTGACTGTCTGCTCTGCATTTCTGGAGATTGTATGCCTGTCATCCTGCATTCCTCGGTAGGCTTCCTATTGGATAATCCCATAAACTCTGGCCCACTTGTCTTCAATGGGGATAGTACTGCCCCCTAGAGGCACTTTAGAAACGTGTGGTGGTTGTTACATTGGTTGGGGGCACTACTGAGGTGGAGGTAGAGGGGAGCAGACTTCCTGCCATAGGCAGGGCAGTCTTGTACAATGAAGATTTCTCCTGCACGTCTCCTGACATTTGAAAGCTCCACCAGATGTTCATGTAGGTAGAAAACCTCTTTATATTGGTTTGAGCCTAGAACCTAATTCTAATTTGCATATAAACACAAAGTACTTCTGTACAATTTCATTTATTTATTTATTTATTTATTTAGAGACGGAGACTCACTGTCGCCCAGGCTGGAGTGCAGTGGCATGTTCTCTGCTCACCTCAGCCTCCACCTGCTGGGTTCAAGCCATTCTCATGCCTCAGCCTCCCAAGTAGCTGGGATTACAGGTGCCCACCACTACCCCCGACTAATTTTTTGTATTTTTAGTAGAGACGGGGTTTCACCATGTTGGCCAGGCTGGTCTTGAACTCCTGACCGTAAGTGATCCACCCTCCTGGGCCTCCCAAAGTGCTGGGATTATAGGTGTGAGCCACCGGGCCCGGCCCCTTTGTACAATTTTAATATGCACTGAATTTTTAATGAATGCTACCATCATATAAATGGAAAGAACACTGTATTTTATCTTTGCCAGGAGTTGTTTACCATTTTAGAAAACCACAATAACAACAATAATATGTTCATAGTATTTGAGTTGCCAAAACAACCCACCTCTATTCATCTGCATTTGTAGATGAGTAGTGATTCTACATATCTGTATGACTGTATAATTCTTATTTAGTCTTGTTTCAGAACACCAAATATAAAGAAGTACCCATAATGTTCCAGTGAATATTATTTTACCTCTCTTACATTCAAGTTTATTTATTACAAATAGGTGCAATCATTTGACTACATTATCTCTTCTAGTGTAGTTATGCCCAAGCATTTCTAGATTGCAGTGCATATTCGTTTATTCTAAGTTATTTTCCTTTTTGTTCATTATCTTATAGTTAGGGTGGTATATTGATTTTCTAAAAAATATGTGCATAGATGGGTTATATCATCTATAAATTTCATTTCAGAATAGTCAAGGTGGTCTTACAAAATATTTGATGTAAAAATGGGAGCACTGGGTCTGATAGGGTTGGGACCCAGTGCTCTAGGTGACCTCATGGAGGATATTTGATTTTATCTAATTTTCACAGTAACTGTTTGAGCTAGGTCCTATTATGCCCACCATTCTGCACCGGAGGAAGCCGAGTAACAGAAACATGAGGTAACTTGCCTCAGGCCAGATATCTAGAAAATCGGGGAGCGAGAGCTCTAGAGCCCTCTTGCTACACCAGTTCACTATTCTGCCTTCCACCCACCATGTCTGCCCCCTCTTCCATGATTTGCCCAGGTGCTGCAGGGCCTTTCTACCTGGAAGCCCACCCTCTGTCCCCAGAAGCCCACCCTCTGCCCCGTTAGCCTTCTTCTTCTTCTTCTTCTTTTTTTTTTTTTTTTTTGAGGTAACTCTTGCTCTGTTGCCCAGGCTGGAGTACAGTGGTGCAATCTCAGCTCACTGCAACCTCC
The DNA here is from genome assembly GCF_024542745.1 of Macaca thibetana thibetana. Taxonomy (NCBI): domain Eukaryota; kingdom Metazoa; phylum Chordata; class Mammalia; order Primates; family Cercopithecidae; genus Macaca; species Macaca thibetana. The sequence goes on from NC_065579.1 coordinate 88,644,896, forward strand.
GCCTTCCAGGTTCAAGTGATTCTCCTGCCTCAGCCTCCTAAGTAGCTGGAATTAATAGGCACGCGTCACCACACCTGGCTAGTTTTTTGTATTTTTAGTAGAGATGGGGTTTCGCCATGTTGGCCAGCCTGGTCTTGAACTCCTGACCTCAGGTGATCCACACTCTTCGGCCTCCCAAAGTGCTGGGATTACAGGCGTGAGCCACTGCGCCCGGCCCCTGCTAGGCTTCTTGCAGGGTTCACTGGGGACACTGACTGGAAGGAAAAAAATGACTTTTCCCTTTTGGATAGAATTTTAGCAGAATAAATAAAAGGGAAGAATTTTGCAAAGAGCAGATCCCCAATAAATTTTGCTGAAAGAATGAATGAATGATTTGGTAATGTTTTGGGGAGAGTACTGCTGGGTCCTTTGGAACAGCCCCTGGGCTTTTTATTTATTTATTTATTTATTTTTGAGACATAGTCTCCCTCTGTCGCCCAGGCTGGAGTGCAGTGGCACCATCTCGGCTCACTGCAAGCTCTGCCTCCCAGGTTCAAGCCATTCACCTGCCTCAGCTTCCCGAGTAGCTGGGACTACAGACGCGCGCCACCACGCCCAGCTAATTTTTTGTGTACTTAGTAGAGATGGGGTTTCACCATGTTAGCCGGGGTGGTCTCGCTCTACTGACCTCGTGATCCACCCGCCTCGGCCTCCTAAAGTGCTGAGATTACAGGCATGAGCCACCGCACCCGGCTACCCCTGGGCTTTTAATAATTGATTTCAGCAACCTAATGTGAGTTTCCCTGGGGTTGATGCCCGGGTTTGCAGGGCTGTCAGCTCAAGGAGGAACCCTTCCACTGTGTCCCCGCAGGCTGAGGGAGGCTGTTCACTCCTTTTTCTCAGGAAGCACAGCTGTTGAAACACAGATCAGCACATCTCCCTTGCTCTCTCCCCATGCACACTGACATGGTTTTCGGGTCCTGGGCTTGGGGGTCTTCTTTAAATAACAGCCTATCCTCCGGCCCTTTGGTCTGTGATCTGACTGACCCCCTGGGCCCTGGTTTGATGAACACCAGCTCCTACAACTGACAACCACAAAGGGATGCTGCACTTTTCCCCCGTGGGTCTCGGGCAGGGTCTCACTCTGAGCTATGATTTCTTCTTTCCTTCACTCAGCAAATGTTTTCTGAAGACCTGCTTTGTGCCAGATTCTGGGGTGCAGGGATGAGCAATGACACAAGGTCCCCACCCCACACTGATCTCAGGTGCTTTCTTCCTCAACTAAACCCTATACCCTTGCTGGAGGTGACTTGGGGGGGCATCCCTCAGCAGAAGCCAGACTCCCCACTCTACCCCATTCCAAACCTTCCCCTCAGACCCACGAAAGACACTCAACTTCAGTCACCCTCTGCAGACTTAGATTTAGTACAAATGACTGGCTTTTGCAATAGTGTGGGAAGAGCTGCCACAGGAGCATACAGAAGCTCTGGGAGCCCAAGGGGAAGGGCAGCTGAACCAGCCTGGGGAGAATAGGGAAGCCTTCCTGGAGGAGGGGGTGCCTGAGTGTAGTCCCAAGGAATGGCTATGATTCGGCAAAGACAAAGGATGAGTGCATTAGTCAGGGTCCTAAAAGGGAACAGGCCCCCTTAAGTTAGCGTGATTTGGGGAGGGTTTATAATAACCACAAAGAGGTTATTTGCAAAGGTTTGGGCAGAATGTGGGAGAACAACACAAGATAGTACAGAAACTCAGGGTCACGGGCAGCAGAGCTTTTTCCACCCCTAGGCCAGAAGACATGGGAGAGGGGCAGCCTGTACCCTGGAAAGAGGGAGAGTCTGTCGTTCAGGTCACCTTGATAGGAGTGATCTTCCCTCTAGGGATCAGCCGGCCCGATGCAACCTTACAAGGAGGGAATCAATTGCCTTGACCTCATTCTTTCCTGTCTTTCAAACTCTTGCTGTTGGTCCCCATTGGCCAAACCCAACCAGGAGCCAGAGGGCACTGGAGTTGATTGATGTGATCTATACAGGGCAGACTTTGGGGCACAGAGCAGGCTGGAGAGCGGATCTGGCGTGGTAAGCAGAAGATATCCAGCATGCTGGGTCACAGAAGGCCTTTCTAGGAAGAGGAGAACCATTTGTGAAGGCCCAGAGGTATGCAAGAATGTATAAGTTGGGGAAATGCTTTCTTTTTTTTTTTTGAGACAGAGTCTCACTCTGTCGCCCAGGCTGGGGTGCAGTGGCCAGATCTCAGCTCACTGCAAGCTCTGCCTCCTGGGTTCACACCATTCTCCTGCCTCAGCCTCCTGAGTAGCTGGGACTACAGGTGCCCGCCACCTCGCCCGGCTAGTTTTTTGTAGTTTTTAGTAGAGACGGGGTTTCACCGTGTTAGCCAGGATGGTCTTGATCTCCTGACCTCGTGATCCGCCCATCTCGGCCTCCCAAAGTGCTGGGATTACAGGCTTGAGCCACCGCGCCCGGCCGGGGAAATGCTTTCTTTATGTCTGGAGTAGTGTGAGTAGGGATGGGGGCATCCATCATGAAAGGCCTTGCATGTCTTTCTAAGGAATGTGAAAATTTATCCTAAAGGCGATGGGAGCCACCGAAGGGTTTTCGGCAAGAGGTGACCTGCTCAGATTTGTGTTCTGAAACGACCACTCTCGCCCTAGTGTGGACGTGGTCTGGAGGAACACTTCAGACTAGAGATGGTGAGGCCTGAACCAAGACAATAGCGATGGAGAAAGAGGTGGATTGATTTGAGAAATGTTGAGGAAGTAGTCTCAAAAGGTGTTGAAGGACTGGACATGGAGGATGAAGGAAAGGGAGATGTCGAGAGCAGTGTCTGGATTTCCACTTGAAGCTCAGGCCGGGGAGGGAGTGTGAGGGAGCAGGTTGCCTGTCCAACTGTTGCTTCCTCAGCTTTGCTTTCTGGATTTGGGAGAAAGCTTAGATTGGCCCTCATTAGCAGGACCTCAGGCTTTCAAGGGGGCCTTGGAGGGGCTTCCTAGCCATGCCACAGGTTGGCCTCCCTTGGTTGTCTCAAGACACACCAAGCTAGAGAGCAGGCAAAGTCACCTTTTGCTGCTGCCCTGGGACCTACTGAGCTGGGACCTGCTCCTCTCCCACCCCCTGCCCTTTCCCATATGGACAGGGGATGTGTTTTAACTTGCTTCATTGCAGGAGCAAATGAGGTCCAGCTGAAGGGAGGAAGCCAGCCATGGCGGCAGAGCACAGGCTGTGTGAGCTGGGGCGAGAGCGGGGGCCCTGTCACCCTCAGTTTCCTTCCACTGGCTTTTCAGAAAGTTCTGGTCCCCATAGGCTCAGATTTCATCCCTAGCAATTCTGAAGAACCTGCTATCCAGTAACAGGTCCCATTCCTTGGAGTTCTCTGCCTAGAAACCTGGAATAATTTTCTTTTGTTGCAGAGGAAAATGCTGAGGTTGTTCTTTCATGGTCTAAGAACTTGAGTAGTCATGGCAACGCATGAGGGTGGGGTGGGTGAGTTGGGGGCGTCTTAGCAGCGTTTCGTTTCAAATGCCAGATTAAAGGAAAAGCGTCTTTGGAGTTCGCCTCATTAAGACATAGCTCGGTGCAGGCTTGTTGGATGGTTCTCCAGCTCATCATTTTACACATTACATTTTCCCTACATTTTTTCATTTGATGGGCAGTCTTCTGGGACTTCTTCCTGAGAATTTTGGCTCCGAGACTTCTCCAAGAATTTCAGCTCATTTCTGGCAAGAGCGTTGGTGGGGGTGATTCTTTTGTTCCTATCGGGGACCTTGTCTTATAAGTCCTTTGCTTCCAATGGGACTGCCACTTTAAAAAACCAAAGGTAACATGTTTATTGAGGGTTTGTTCTGTCTACAGAAAGAAAGATGGCGATTGAGCAGCCATTTCCTTTTCACACTACACTTTTGGTCCAGGATCTTTCTCTCAGAGTTTGGCCAGGTCAAGCCCAACGCTGGCTCGGGGCATCTAGGCCATCCTTCTGACTGCCCTTCCGGGGTGCGTCTTGGAGAAAGTAAAGGTGGAAACGTTTAAACCAGACACTGGCCACAAGTGCTTTCTTCCTCGACTGAATCTTATCCCCTTGCTTGAGCTGACCTGGGGGTCCTCCCTCTTGAGGAGCCAGACTCCCCACTCTGCTCCAGTCCAAACCTCTCCTATACCCGCAAAAGATACTCAACACGTTAGAGTTGCCCAGTTATCAACTAAAGTACTTCCCAAGTCCTCATGTATGCTTTCTAGTTATCTCCTAGATTCTTCTTGTGATGAATGTTCTTATTAATCATAGCCCCCATGTGTTGAACACTTACTAAGAGGCCAGATTTCTATTTATCACCTAATTTCATAGTCACCAACAACCCCATGAGGCAGGTACTAGCAGCCTCATCTTACAGAGGAGGGAACTGAAGGCCCCCAAAGCTCACTTGTCCAGAACCAAATAGCTGGTAAGAGGTAGAGCTTCGATGGGATGGGGTCTGTCTGGTGACACACAGTGCTCTCTCCACCAGTGACACAGCCTGCAACCTCAGCCACTTTCACTCCCTCTCACCTGATCACAGAACACATTCCTGCCCGCACAAGCCCCCGCCTCATTCCAGTCAGAATGTGGTCACTACTGAACCATCTCCCCAAAGTTCCCCTTTCATTCTTTTTTTTTTTTTTTTTTTTTTTTTTTTTTTTTTTTGAGATGGAGTCTCACTCTGTCCCCCCAGGCTGGAGTGCAGTGGCTTGATCTTGGCTCACTGCAACCTCTGCCTCCCAGCTTCAAGCGATCCTCCTGCCTCAGCCTCCCCAGTAGCTGGGAGTACAGGTGCATGCCATCATGCCCGGCTAACTTTTGTATTTTTAGTGGAGATGTGGTTTCACCATATTGGTCCAGGCTAGTCTCAAACTCCTGACCTCAAGTAATTCACCCGCCTTGGCTTCCCAAAGTGCTGATATTACAGTCGTGAGCCACCGTGTCCAGCCCCAAAGCTCCCCTTTCATTGCTCCTGTGCTAGGCTCTCCTGCTAGGCTCAGTTTTGAGGGTACAGAGACAATGACTTGTTCACGTGGTATCTATAGGGCTGGACCCGTAGAAAGTGCACAAGTCATTACTTACTTACAGAGTCAATGGAAATATCTTTCTTCCACCAGCGCCGCCCCCCTACACCTCCCTTGTTCTTTCTCTTCTCCCTTCCCAGCTACAGCCACAAGCTGTCTCCACCATCAGATATGGCTTACCTGGTTCCTGAGTCAATTCCATCCAGGTAGGAAGAATCCTATCAGAGAGCACGTGAGTGTGTTTGCAGACTACATTCCTGTGGAGCCCCCTTAGCTCTGACTGCGTCTGCTTCTGCAGGGAGAGAGTATTCCTACTGTGAGAGGTCTGGGATCTGGAGTACAGAGGGTAAGCCTGGGCCCCCACTTACCCCCAGGGTCCCATCCTCACTCACCTCCCTCCTGTATCATCCTAGTCCACAGAGTAGCTTTTCACTAAGCTCTTACTGGATTGGACTCTTCACTACATTATCTCATTTAATCATCACAACAACCCCAAAGGCAGACAGTAGTATCTCCCTTTTATAGGAGAGGAAACTGAGGTTTGAGGGGATTATGTCACTTGTTAAGGACTCACAGAGATTTGGGCTTCTCTGTGGTCGCAGCCTTTGTGATGTTTCCTTCTCACATGGGCTGGGCTTCTGCCATGTTCTACCCATCTAACCTGGGAAGCCCTCCTGATTTCTGGGAACCTGACAGTCTCAGGGGCTAATCCTCATGGTTAGAATAGGTACAACTTTGTGAGCATCTATATACACCAGAAGTTTCACAAATGGCCTGATTTAACCTTCATCCCTGTGAAGTAGGTGCTAGGATTCTCTCTATTTTGCAGATAAGGAAACCGAGAAAGGTTAAGTGTTACCACGAGTGTTGTACAACTGCTAAAGTGGGGGAACGGGATTCAGACCAGGCTTGTCCGAGACCGAAGCCCGTGTGCTATACCACTCCTTCTAAGGGTGTCTGACAAGGACTGGACTCTGACAGTTGTCTACTCCCCTTTGGGAACCCTGCTTCTAGCTGGGGTCCAGCCACCCAGAACCAGGTTGCAGCTGCCTTCCTGCTACTGACCTCCCAGTGGCTCCACCCTACCTGCCTGATGGACCAGCCTCCCAGCCTCACCTGAACTGAGCACAATTCTGTGCCCCTCTAGTGCTGTGCTTGACCACACAGCAGCCAAGTCAGTTTCTCGGGCCCAGCTTCCTCTGCTCCCCAGCCCTGCCCTCCGGTGTCTGTGACGGTCCCATGTGCATGGAGAGGTTCTCATGTGATTCTTTCCACCACCATCCCCCAGCTGGATGGGCCGATACCTGCTTTAATCCCCACATGGCTCTCTAAGGTGGGTTAAGCGAGTGTCAGCACCTCTCCCTGGCTTCTTGGGCTTCATGTAGCTCCCTCGCTTCTATCTACCAGTGGCAGCCTCTTCCCCGTGGCCCTGGTAGCCCCCTTTTGAGACCAGTCTGTATGGCTGAGCCTGGCTCAATGCCTCCTCAACACTAGAGCTCATGCGTCCTGCGGTCCGCGGCTGCTTGCTGACCTGAATGCCTGCATTCCACCCTGTTCTGCCATCTGATGCCTGCCTGAGTGTCTGCACTGACTCCTGTCCCTTGTCTTCCTCTGACCCCTGAGCAGCACAAGCTCCTAAGCCTCAGCATGTCCCCATAAGCCCCAAGCTCTGCCTCCTGCCCCTTGCCCGGTCTCAGCCCACTTGAGTGGATATTTTCCAGCCTTTTCCCTCAATATCTCTCAACTTGGACTCTGCTCCCCATAGAGCAGAATCAATGACTCACCTAATAATATGTGCTGGGGGTCCATGTGCAAGACGTTGTACGGGGCACCGAGACCTCCCAGCTGTCCCCTGACTCTCAGGCCCACCATCTCTCACTATTTGTGGCTGGTTTTTGCTGTTTTCCTTGATTCCTATTAGGACAGCAGAAGCCCCTCCATGCTGCCCACCTCATGAAAGGCCTTGTAGGTTTTGTTTTGTTTTGTTGTTTGAGACAGTCTTGCTCTGTTGCCCAGGCTGGAGTACAGTGGTGCAATCTTGGCTCACTGCAACCTCTGCCTTCTGGGTTCAAGCGATTCGTGTGCCTCAGCCTCCCGAGTAGTGGGGATTACAAGTGCACGCCACCACACCCGGCTAATTTCTGTATTTTTAGTAGAGATGGGGTTTTACCATGTTGGCCAGGCTGGTCTCGAACTCCTGACCCTAGGTGATATGCCCACCTCAGCCTCCCAAAGTGCTGGGATTATAGGCCTGAGCCACTGTGCCTGGTTGGCCTTGTAGGTTTTGAAGCCTACTTGGAGGTCTCTAAGTCAGGGCTTCCCAACGGTCTTTGCACACAAAGGAATGGCTACTGTCTGTGTGACACACTGTAGGAACTGCCGGCAGCCTGAGAAGGGCCAGCTAAGGGGTCCAGACACCCCAGGCTGAGCCCCAAGGGCTAAAGGGATGGGTCAGGTCTCTGCTCACCATTCTGTTGAGAAGCTGTCCTCTAAGCCTTGACAATAAAATAGTAATAGCTTCTTTTTATTGAGTGATTAAAATGTGCTGGGTGGTGTGTGAGGCATTCTATCTACATTGTCTCTGTAGCAAAGGGAAGTCATCATCATCCCCATTTTATAGATGAGGACGGAGGTTCAGAGATTCAGCAACTTGCCCGAGGGCGTTACCTCTCTGAACTTCTAATGTGCTTAAAAAGCAACGTCAGTGTCAAGTGATTTGCCCTACAACATTCCTTGTTTCCTCTATATGTTCTTCTTTTTTTTTGTTTTGGAGATGGAGTCTCTCTCTGTCCCCAAGGCTGGAGAGCAGTGGTGCGATCTCGGCTCACTGCAACCTCTGCCTCCATGGTTCAAACCATTCTCCTGCCTCAGCCTCCCGAGTAGCTGGGATTACAGGTGCCCGCCACCACGCCCGGCTAATTTTTGTACTTTTAGTGGAGACGGGGTTTCAAAGTGTTGGCCAGGCTGGTCTTAAACTCCTGACCTTGTGATCCATCCACCTCCGCTTCCCAAAGTGATGAGATTACAGGCGTGAGCCACCGCACCTAGCTTCCTCTGTGTGTTCTCATCTTGCAACCAAACAGGGAGCTCTTCATGTCTAATTAATATTTTCATCCCTACTCTGCGTCACACACTTGGGTGTTCCATGGTTATTCTCCAGGTCTTTCTGAGAAGCCCACGGCTCCGTAGGCCCAGCCCTCACCACTTCTGTCCCAGAGGAGTAAACCCAAATGCCTTCCATGAAGGAGGCCAGACCTTTGATGTAGGGAGGGTGTTTGGGAAGAGGAATGAGCTGCCAGCAAGCTACCTGGTGACTGTGGCCTTATGGGAATCAGGATGTTTCCAAGTCAAAGGCTGCAGGAGTTCCTGTCTCTTTGCTCCTCCTCAGCAAGGGATCTGCACATGCTCATTCCATGGTCATGGCCTCGGGGGATCTTTTCTACTTTGGGTATTGAGAAATCTCACGTATCTCTGTAAAGATGATCCTGTCTTTATGCCCAGCTCCTTATGGCAATTCTTGAGAGAGGGAGAGGGTCAGGGAATTGAGAATGGGGTGCCGTTGCCACACTCCTCCCTCCATTCTGTTGTGTATAATACAGAGTGGTAGTGTCATGTGACACTAGAAATTGCTGAGCTGGTCCAATCTCTCCATTTATAGATGGTGAAGCCAAGGCCTGAAAACCTTTCCTGCAAGGTCGCAGAAGAAGAGGCAGAAGCAGGACCAGAACCCAGCTCCCCTGACTCCCCATCCAGTGCTCTTCTCATAGATTACATTGCTTCAGCATCCCCCGGCTGTTGCTCCATTCAGGGGTTATAGGAGTCACGGACTTTTTTGGTTGCTTCTTGGTTGGAGGCTGTTGCCCCTCACCAGTGAGGGGTGGGTATTGGTGGGCAAGGTCACTAAACAGGTCAAAACTTCAGCTGTTCCCACATGGCCTTGTTGGCCCCTGCCACACGGGACAAGTTGGCAGGCGGGTTGTTTGTGCTCACCAGTGCCACGCTCCCTGTACTCCTTGTCTGGAAATGTGGCAGGAGGGAGTTGCCTCTATTTTGAAGACTGCAGTTGCTATGGACCCATCAGGGGCACAGACTTTCTAGCAAGTAGATCTCTGGGTCTGGCTCTTCCTCAGCCTGGCAGGACCAGTAGGGTTAACTGCGAACTGCTCTCCTCCCCATCTTCGCAATTTCTTCCAGAGGGAAGGAGCGAGCACTCTGCCATCTACATATTTTCAGCTGAGTTATATTTTGCATAAAGTAAACTTAGCAAACAGAGAACACAGTGAGAATATATTTGGCTTTGAAGCGTCAGTGCTCTGACAGGCATTTCCTATTAGCTATCTCAGAGCCGACCAGCCCGGCTGGGTTTTGCTTAAGTGGCATAATTCTCCTGCAGTGGAGACAGCTCATTCATTAGTCATTCCAAAAGCCAGATACAAAATACCCTTCTCTAAGCCAACTCCACCAACCAGCTCCCCAGCCCGGGTGGAACAATGAAACTATGAGGCTTACCAGCCTGGCAAAGGTCAGCCCAAGAGCCACCTGTCTGCTGGGCTTTGGAAGATAGCTTTGGCTGCAGCCTTTCATTTCCCTTAGGAACAGGAAGGACACGTCTTCCTCCTGTTGGCAGAGGCCTTAGGATCCTTACTGGGGGTGGGTTCCTTCCCATTTCACTACAGCGTCACTTGCAACAGCGCAAAGCCCTGATTTAACACACTCTGTTTTGTGTTTTTTTAGCCGGAAGCTAAAGGTACCAGTTCTTAGAAGAAGCTTAGGAATGTGCCCCTTCCTGCTCGGGTCTCTCGACTGAACTCAACCCTTCCTTGATTGATGGACATGCATGTTATCTTTTGTAATCTCTGCCCGGTGAGGGCTGATGTTCCCATTTTACAGATGAGGATATTGGAGCTCAGAGAAGTGAAATGGTTGCTGAAGTCACAGCCCAGCTTCAAGCCTGTCGGGCTCCAAAAGGCGTCTTCTGTTCTCTCTGTCAGGAAGTCTCTTTTGGATGATTAACTGAGATTGAAAATGAAAATATACATGAAAGAAAGGTCCTTTTTTCAACTTGACAAGAAGAATGCCACTGTATTGCAGGCACCCAGACCAGGGTGGGCTGGAAAGCCAGCCAGGGAGAAAGCACGGGAAAGAAAGCATGTTCTAACACGAAGGTTAAAGCACCCTGGGATGTGAGTTGGGGTAGGGTGGAGAGGGTAGTTCTCGTGGGGGCAGAGCTTGGTTTGGGGTAGGCCAGGGGCTGGGACCAGAAGAGGGACAGGGAAGGGTTTTTTGTGGGTCCAAGGCCCAGCTCCACTGAATGGGCCATCTGACAGCGCCTGACCAAGCAGAATGCCAGGGTGTAAAGACCCCACTAATACCCAGTCAATGAGGGGAATGCCAGAGGAGCGCCCAGAATGTTCTTGTGCAGAGGCAAAGAGCAGGAGTTTGTGACCACAGCTGGCAGTCAGTGTCAGCCTCACTGGAGGACTCTTAGCATTCCAGGTGGACAAACATATTCACAGGTGCCTAGACAAATGAGGTCTGGGGGAGAGAGACAGGCTACATCAGAGGTAGAATATGTATTTACATAAGCTAGGAATGAGAGTCTCAGAATCCTTCCAAAGCAGATGTCTGCTTAAACCTCTTGAGCGGTGCCCTCCTTAGCCTAGAAGGAAGGCCTTGCTCAGGTAGTCTCAACCTGCCTCTGTGGTGTGATTTAACACCTTCCCCTTCATTCCACCACACTCTGTCTCAAAATATTTGTTGTTCTCAAACACACAGAACACTTTCACTCCACCAGCTCTTCCACATGTGATTTTCTTTGCATGTACTTCATCTTTCTCATCTGCAGCCCCACCTGGCAAACTCCTACTCACCCTTCAAAACCCTGCCTAAATGTCACTGAATCTGGAAGCCTTCTTCATCTTCCCAGTACACATTTGTCTGTATTCCTGATCCTTTATCTATAACTCTGGTAAATCATTGATCCTAGTGCACTGTCAAGAAACTTGTCCTATTTTATCTGTGGATTCCTGGAGCCCAATCAAGATCCTCACATGTAGAAAGTACTAGATCAATGGATAAAGCAAGCATGAATTTGAGAGCATGCGGCACAGAATGATTGCACCTCAGACCTGGAAGAAAATGTAGAGTTGTAAACCCGACATTCGAACGCCTCATCTCCATTTGCAGCCTGAGGTAATATACATAAACCACCTAATCTAGTAACTGGCAGGTATTAGTCAGTGAATGGTAGCTGATATTTTTGTTTTTGTTGTCATTTCTTAGGGAATCAAAATAGACGTAGAAGAATTTGCAGAAAGAACAACAAATCTGCAGCTGGGGCTGTGGCTCTGCCTCTAAGGCTCTCCCTTTATGACTTTGAACAAGTCATTTCACCCTCTTGAGACCTTGATTTCCTCATCGATAGTTTGGGATACAACTAGGTGTCCTGTAATTGGTGCCTTTCAGCCCTGATCAAAACAAAAACAAGACCCAAGCAAACATCATCCCTGACAGGTCGGAGGGAGTCCAGCTCAGGTCTTCCCGGTGTCATCTCTGATCAGAAACCTGGGAACCAACCCTGACCTTAATGGCCCTTCTAGGGATGTGCTCTTTCCCTGGGCAGAGCCAATCCCCAGGGAGGCAGAAACTCCTACTTGCCAAACTCCTGGCTAGTCACACCCGCTTTGCCATCCTGGAGAAGGAGGGAGTTAGCCTGTTGTGGAGCTTGTGGCAAAATCCCTCTTCCTCCCCCAAACACAGCTATGATTAGCTGTGTCCTCACCACGAAACTGCAGGGGTGTGTGCGGGTGAGTCATAGTTGTTCAAATCACATTTATAGAGAGCTCGCATGGCAGGGGGCTTGGTGGCTGTCAGAGGCACCCCAGTTCCCTTTCTCTATCCCCAACAATTGCTGAGATTTTAGGACCCAGGCATTTGGGTTACAGAGTGTCAGAATCATCTGCTGATGATTCTTATGCCAGGCCCCAGCCACCCAGAGCAGCTCCCCTGCAGGAGGAGAGGGGCTTGATCCTCATCCCATTGCCCACCCCGTCCCACCTGGGACAGCTGTCCCAGGGTTAGACTCAGGCCGGAACTGTCACTGTCTCTCACCGCCCTCTCCCTGGGGCCTACCATCCCCAGGACCACTCCGAAGGAATCAGGTAGTCTCTCCAGGTGTGAACCCCACAACCTCCAGGGGCCCCAGCTCCTGCCACTCCATGCCCTAGGCTCACTCGTAGCTGTTGGCACAGGTGTCCCAGCCTCTCTGAGCTGTGCACTCTGTCTCCAATGCCCCCTCCCACTCCCTTTTCACCTAGCCATGGGGACCCTGAGAGCTCCCATCAGGAGCTGAGAAAGAAGCAAAGGCCTCTTTGGTGGAGGAATCCTGGCAGGCCGGCAAGTCCCAACAGGCCGATGTTGGGCTGCTGCAGGCAGACAGTGAGTCACCTGGGTCCCCGCTGCTTACAGGACACAGCCAGAATAATGACAATAATAATAGAGATCCAGGGTGCTGTTATTAACGCCCACCTTTCCTCCCAGGACCCTGTCTCCTTTATCCATCTGACAGCCCTCGGGGCAGGGAGGGGCCGAGGGCCCAAGAGATTTTGTTGCCCTGTCTTAAATGGGGGGAAACTGAGGTTAAAGTTGTTTCCCACTGAACTGCTAGTCCTGAGAAGAGGACTCTGCTTCCTAATGTCCCTGATGCCAGGAAAGTTCTGCAGCTCCACAGTGAGTGGTCTCCTTACTGGCAAAGCTCTAGGCTTAGGGATGAAAGAACCCACATTTCTGGATTTCTCACACTCTGTCCTCTAACCCTTACTTACGACAACAGCTCTAGGGACTAGTTATGATTATTATCCTCATTTGATGGATGAGGAACATGAAGTTCAGAGAGGCTAGGTAAATTCCCAAGGTCATGCAGCAAAGGAGAAGCAGACCCAAGGTTTGAAGCCAGGTTGGTTTGACTGTGCTCTCTCACTCAGGGTCCTGTAATCCGGGATCTAGAGTTTCCAAGTCTGACTTCCTAGGCCTTTTGGGCCTGTTCTTCCTCCATTGCCTTCCCCACCTGGACTCACTCTATCTCAAGATTAGGGTTCCTCCCAGGGCCACCTGAAGGCCAGCTTTCATTTTCATCTTGAGCAGCCGTGGAAAAGTAAGGACTCAACCACTTTAATTTTGGGGTCTTAGTAATTATCTGACATTCACCACCCACTCAACTCTACCCACTAGTTATTAAAATAATAACAATAATAATTTAGAGAAGTGATGGCAATGATGACAGCGTTCACAGAATCCGGGACTGGGCGGAGATAGATATAGCCTCACACTTCCTTTTTATATCAGAATGGTGCTAGATTTGGGAGTAAGGACTGTTGGAGTCTGGTCAGTTTTGGCAAGGATGCCATGTATCATAGGACTGAGTGAGCCCCTAAATGCCTCTGTGCCTTCATGTCCCCCTCTGTAAAATGTGGGTAAAAGTCTTGCAAGATGATGTGCTTTCAGCTTCTTGAAAGAAAGTCATGATAAGACAACCTTTTCTTTTTCACCACCCTATAGTCGCTATTTACAATGACCCAAGAGTCTGATGCCTAAATGATACATTATCTTCATGCTCCAGTCTCCCACTGTCTGACTGCCCAGCTCTTCTTTGACGAGAGGTCTCACCGATTGCGGCCCTTGGCCTTGGGAAGGGTGATGGACTGGGCTGGAGGCCTGGGCTGAGCTCTTGGGTGCAGGGGGAGCCTCAGCTTTTCTAGCCCTCATCCTCAACGGCTGCCTCTGCCAAGGCCTTGGAGCTAGAAAAAGCAAGACCAGTGCCTGAGTGCAATAAAGGCTTTTATTAGTCCTTTTATTAATGATGGTTGGTATTTGTTGAGAAGCTGGGACAATAGTTATTCCAGTAAGAGGATATTAAGCTCCCTCGAACAGGCCCTATATATCTAACAGGCTCTGGCCCCCAGCCTCCCCTGACGCAGCTTTGTTACACTGCAGCACACCCCTGGCCTCCTAGCAACTCCAAGAAGAGAGAGGAGGGATGGGGGAGGTAGGGATAATCTGGTGTCATTAAACACACAGGCCTTTGTGGAGGTTACTGTACACCAACAGCAGGAAGCTTTTTCTTCCTTCTGAGCGCATAGGGAGCCTATGTGATTTTGCTTTTTTTTTTTTCTGCTACCCTGGGCTCTTGGTTATTTTACCTCCAGAGCTGCTGGTGATAAGTTGGTAAAGGAGGACCTCCTTAAACCATTTGTTAAACCATTTGAGACTGTTCCTATTACTTGTTTAAGCTATTTTACATGATTTTTAATGTAATAAACACATTTATAATACTATGTGGTAGCAATGTTCCGAGTGCTCTTCAAATACTAATTTATTTAATCCTCATGACATCTCAATGAAGTAGGCACTATAATTATCCTTATTTTATAAATGAGGAAATGAGGCCCAGAGAGGTTAAGTGACTTGCCCAAGGTCACACAGCTGATAAGTAACAGAGTTAAGGTGTAAACCCATGCAGTTGTCTCTAGAGTCAATGCTTTTATCTGACATTTTAAAACTGAATCTGAAAAGAACTGGGAAATATTGCCTAAATTCTCAAGCTTTATTGCTTTACCAAAAGGAATTAGATATTCTCATGTACGGGATGGTATAATAAATTATAATAGAGTTCCCCCAGAATCAGAGCATCTCCGAGGTGAAAACGTCCTTGAAGGTCATCAGATCTAATCCTCTGACAAATACAAGAATACTCTCTGCAGCATCCCTGATACGTGATCCTCCAGCTTTTGGTGTCAGGAAGCTCATTACCTAATCCAGCAGAACATCCCAACTTTGGGCAGTTCTCACTGTTAGAAAAGAAAGCTGTTGGCCAGGCGTGGTGGCTCAAGCCTGTAATCCCAGCACTTTGGGAGGCCGAGGTGGGCTGATCATGAGGTCAAGAGATCGAGACCATCCTGGCCAACATGGTGAAATCCTGTCTCTACTAAAAATAAAAAATCAGCTGGACATGGTGGTGTGCTGTCTGTAGTCCCAGCTACTCGGGAGGCTGAGGCAGAAGAATTGCTTGAACCTGGGAGGCGGAGGTTGCAGTGAGCCGAGATCACGCCACTGGACTCCAGCCTGGCGACAGAGCAAGACTCTGTCAAAAAAAGAAAGAAAGAAAGCTCTTTTCTTTCTCCAACTGGACTGACATTTAACTCCCTTTAACTTAAATGGACCAACTTTGTCTTCTAGAGTTGGGTGGGCGGCAGGGCAGGGGAAGCCTCATCCCTTTTGCATAGGGCAGTCCATAAAGTGCTGAAAAACAGTGTTTTGTTTTTTGTTTTTTTTTTAGATGGAGTCTTGCTTTGTCACCCAAGCTGGGGTACAGTGGTGTGATCTTGACTTACTGCAACCTCTGCCTCCCAGGTCCAAGCGTTTCTCCTGCCTCAGCGTCCCAAGTAGCTGGGATTACAGGTGCTCACCACCACGTCTGGCTAATTTTTGTATTTTTCGTAGAGACGGAGTTTCACCATGTTGGCCAGACTGGTCTTGAACTCCTGACCTCAAGTGGTCCACCTGTCTTGGCCTCCCAGAATGTTGGGATTATAGGCATGAGCCACCATGCCTGGCCTGAAAAATAGCTTTCATGTCCCCCTTAAATCTTTATTTCTCTTTTGGCTTAAACTTCCTTAGTTCTTTCATGGCCATGGTCTTCATTTGTTTTTTTAATTTCCAGATTCTCAGATTCTCCATCTCCCTGTTTCCACCTCTCTCTGAAGTACTAGAGCTTATCAGTGTTCATTTTAAAGTGATGTAGGGGCTGGGCACTGTGGCTCACACCTGCAATCCTAACACTTTGGGAGGCCGAGGCGTGCAGATTGCCTGAGTTCAGGAGTTCGAGAACAGCCTGGGCAACATGGTGAAACTCCGTTTCTAATAAAATACAAAAAATTAGCTGGGCGTGGTGGCGGGCGCCTGTAGTCCCAGCTACTCAGGAGGCTGAGGCAGAAGAATTGCTGGAACCCGGGAGGCAGAGGTTGCAGTGAGCTGACATCACGCCACTGCACTCCACCCTGGGCGACAGAGCGAGACTCCATCTCCAAATAAATAAATAAAGCGATGTAGGAATGACACACATCACATCAGGTGTGCTCCTGCAATGTTGAGCACGGGATCATCACCTCCCTTATCTCCTTCGTTCATATTCTACATTTCCAATGATGCAGCCTAAACTCGCCTTAGGTTTTTTGACTCTTGACTCACAATGAGTTTGTAGCCAACGTGTAGCACTTTTAGCCTCATTTTCCAAATTCTGAATTTGTACAGCCATGCTGGGGTTTTTTGTTAGTTTTTTAAGCCCAAGGGCGGGACTTCGCATTTACTGCTGATAAATTTCATCTTGTTAAATTCAGTTCCTTGTTCTAACCTATCAAGGCTGACATGGAACCTTACTCTGTTACCCTATTTCGTGATTTCTTACTTGATTTTGTATCATCTGAAATGTTGATAAATATGCCACCTGTGTTCCCATTCAGGTAGTCACTACTTGTTTTTAAAGCTGGATAGGAAAATTTTCCAAGGTTGGGTTTATGGAGGAAGATGAGGCGAAGCGAGAGTGACTCCGAAGGAAAGATTTCTGTTTGGATGGATCTGAGTGACAAGCGCTGTGCACCTCTGGGGGTGTGAGTGGCTGGGTAACCAGGTAAAGACTCCCACGACATCAGGCCTGCGTCAGAGCCTGTGACCCATGACGAGGCCGGAAGGCAAATACTGATAGCGCCCAGTTCATAGAGCTGATTGTTTCCTTTACCCTCTGCTGACAAGTGCTGCGGGTGTGAAATAGAGGATATCATAAAATAGAAGTAAGGCCCATTGTGAGGCGACAAACAGGACTCTCAGATCAGAAAAGCCAGGTGCTTGCTGTCAGCATCAAGACCTCCAGAAGTAAAAAAGAAGACATTCTTGGAGCAAAAGTAGAGCGGACAAAAAAAGTGCTTTAGCACGCTGCTGGGAGCTTGAACACATTTTTCTCCACTTAAACAACCCTTCTGTCGTTCCTTAGAGGTCTTACCTGAAAGTCAAAGAATCAGGCTGAGGCCACATCATTGGGGTTGACAGCAAGGGTTCTCAGTTTATCCCCAAGGGTACTGGAAATGAATTGAATGTCGCAATCTTGCTACCGCTGGCCCTGTGAGGAACTCAGCCCACTCACCGCGAGCACCCAGGGAGTATATATTTAGCTGTCTTTCTAATACTCACCCAAATTGTTCTCCTCCTTGTCCACTGCAATCCAGTCTTTTATTTTCTAATTCCCACCCCTTCTTCATGCCACCTTCCCATTCCACCCCAAGGCCGGGAGTCTGGAATGCTTTGGTGTCCCAGGCCTGTGAATCAGGTGCAGCTGCAGGGACCAAGGTAGGTTTCAGTGCCTGGGGAGAAGGGCAGTTCTTGATGGCTGAGAGTAATGTGAGTTCCAAGATAGTCATGAAGTAGAGACAGAACCAGTGCCCAAGTCTAGGTAGGACAAGCCAGGAAGGATGTACTGGAGAGAGCCTGGGGCCAAAAGGGAGCCCAAATCTGGGGCAGAACAGAGCCATGGACACTGAACTGATGAGCAGGCAGTGCCTTGTGCTCAACTCTTATGGCCACAGGCAGGGCATGCATCTAGGGTATAACGGCCAGGCCAGCGGAGAATGCCCTCAGCTCTATGACTCCCTGGCTCCACACTCTAGCCTTGATGCCACTTCAGATTCTCCTACTCCAGTAATGCACTGGAACCTGCTTTGCCGATTTGCTGAACTTGGTGCACACGCCTACTCTCAACTCAGTAGGTTCTTCCCTTCCCTCAAAGGGCCTGTGATCATGGTAAGAGATGCTCCTGCCACCTACCTTAGCCCATTGGTGCCCCACTAAGGGGACCACCTCACCCGGCCTCCCTGCTTGGCTGGGGCAAGGGCTGCTGGACACTTAAGTCAGCATCAGGCACTGTGCCCAATGAGACCTGAGCTCAGACAAACAGAAGGAGGCCAGCCTCCAAAGGATGGAAACCACTTATCTGCACAGAGCCAACATTTCCATTAATTTAGCACACTGACACCCTTGTTCAGTGAAGTCTTTAAAAAGAAGATGAGGCTGGGCGCGGTGGCTCATGCCTATAATCCCAGCACTTTGGGAAGCTGAGGCGGGCAGATCACCTGAGCTTAGGAGTTCAAGACCAGCCTGGCCAACATGGTGAAACCCCGCCTCTACTAAAAATATAAAAATTAGCCGGGCACGGTGGTACATGCTTGTAATCCCAGTTACTCTAGAGGCTGAGGCAGGAGAATGGCTTGAACCCAGGAGGCAGAGGTTACAGTGAGCTGAGATTGCACCACTGCACTCCAGCCTAGGTGGCAGAGTGAGACTCGGTCTCAAAAAAAAAAAAAGAAAAGAGAAAGTAAATGGGATCTGTTTTTTGGCTGTGTACATTAAGGAAGTACACAAGCAAACTCCTAAGGTTTGTCTGATAGAATATTTCACTTTACAGTTTATCTTCAGGTCAGGTCACACCAATCCAGTCTCTGGCAGAGCACTGGTGTTAAAAGGCCATAGGCCTTATTTTAAATTATTATTATTTTCTATTATTAAGCAAATTCTTATTTAATAATAGAAGCAAATAAGTGGTCTGATTCTTTCAGGCCTAGACTTGTGGGCCTGCATTAATTTGCATGGTTGAGTTATTCATGCTGTATTACAATCTAGTCTATCAATTTCTTTCTTTCTTTTTTTTTTTTTTCAAGACAGAGTTTTGCTCTTGTTGCCCAGGCTGGAGTGCAATGGCACGATCTCAGCTCACTGCAACCTCTGCCTCCCAGGTTCAAGTGATTCTTCTGCCTCAGCCTCCCAAGTAGCTGGGACTACAGGCGCATGCCACCACGCTCAGCTAATTTTGTATTTTTAGTAAAGATGGGGTTTCACCATGTTGGCCAGGCTGGTCTCGAACTCCTGACCTCAGGTGATCCATCCACCTTAGCCTCCCAAAGTGCTGGGATTACAGGCGTGAGCCACCATGGCTGACCTAGTCTATCAATTTCCTACACATTTTCCCCTCCAGATTATCATTAATACAGAGTGAATTAAAACTCTCAACCCGGGGGTGGGGAAAGGGAGTTAAATAGGATTTGAGAATTGAAGGATGATCTCTCTGCATCTTGCCCCAGTGTCCTGGATCCCCAGAATAGAAGAAAGCAGACATTGCTGCTCACCCCTCACTGCTCTAAACTCAAGAAGGAGAGGGAAATGGGAAGATAGCACAGATAAACACACCAACTCCACCCAAATGACTCAAATGAAGGCGCGTCTCAGAGTCTTGTATTTTTCTGAAACTCAGGGCCTGAAGAAGGAGGAGCGCTGTCCAGCTGCCTGTGCTCGAATGGGAGCTTCATAAATCTCCAGAAAGCCCCTGACCCCTTCTCTTTTCACTCTGGCTCTATTTCCTTCTTTGCTGAGGTCCCCATTTGTCAGAGCAGAGGGGAATTACATCAGTCAGTTTTGAATCAGACAAAACAGAACTAAGTGGACTGCCTTCTTTGGAAAGGAAGAAATAGTGATGGGAATTTTTTCATTTTTTAAAACCAAAACGAAACTTATTCGACTTATTAGGCAGCACAAAGTAAGCTAGAGAAAGGTAGTCAGGATTGTAAAGTACATGAAGCGGGCAGCAATGTGAACACTGGATGGAAAGGGGGCTGGGTAGGAAAGCAAGGGCTGGGACTCAGCCTCATGGTTCTCCCTCCCCCCCTGCAGGTGAGAAGAGACACGCTGAGAGTCAGCAACACCAGCTTAGGGATGTGCAGGTGTGAAAGTGTGTGGCTGTTGGGGTGCACGTGCACATGCTGATGCACGTAGTAGGTACTGTGTGAGCAAAATTGGCTTCAACAGAAAGGAGTCCAGGATAAGAAAGAAAAGGTGGATGAAGTAGAACCAGAAAATACTCTGGGGACGGGAGTCGTGGTTCATGTCTGTAGTCCCAGCACTTTGGGAGGCTGAGGTGGGAGGACGACTTGAGCCCAGGAGTTTAAGACCAGCCTGGGCAACAAAATGAGATCCCTATCTCTAAAAAAAAAAAAAAAAAATTAGCCAGACATGGTAGCATGTGCCTGTGGTCCCTGCTATTTGGGAGACTGAGGCAGGAGGATTGCTTGAATCCAGGAGATTGAGGCTGGAGTGAGCTGTGTGATCATGCCACTACACTCCAGCCTGGGCATCACAGAGAGACCTTGTCTCAAAAAAATATATAAAAATAAAAAAAATAAAGGGAAGAGAAAGGAATAAAGAAAAAGAAAGAGAGAAAGAAAAAATAAGGAGGAAAGAGAGGGAGAGAAAGAAAGAAGGAGGGAAGGAAGGAAAAAGAAGGAAAGAAAGAGAGAAAGAAAGAAAGAGAAAGAAAGAAAGAAAAAGAAAGAAAGAAGAAAAGAAGAAAAGGAAGAGAAAGAAAGAAAATACTCTGGACAATAATAATGATAATGATAATAACTATGAAGGAAAATAATTGATGAAACAGCATATGCTGCATCCATTCATTCTCTATATAGCATGTTCTAGAAGCTGAGGAAATGGCAGGAAATAGTGTCTGCCTTCATGGAGTTTATGTTCAGGTGTAATCTATGTCAGGCATGTTACACACATTATTGCATTTATGGACTATATGAGGTGATTTCTATTATCCCCATCCTCTAAATGGTGAAACTGAGGCACAAAGAAGGTTCAGTAACTTGGTTGAGTCTCACAGACACAACTGAGTAGTGGAGCCAAGATTTGACCCAGGTGTGCCGGACCCCAGAGCCCTTGCCTTTGACCTCCTAGCGGGACGCATCACCCCTAGCTGGCAGGAGCACACGGATGGTGCCTCTTCAGGTGTTCAAAGGGACAGACACTAACAAGATTCCAGAGGGTGTCCTAGAGCAGGGGGCATGTCTCCAAGGACCAAGACACCCACTTTCTCCGTGATCCAAGCATGTGGGCCAACTCCTGTAGCAGAGGGGTTCTGTATCTCTCTTTTTCTTTCTCTCATTCTTCTCTCTGTGTTTTTTCATGTCCTGAGCAAAAGCCCCACTGGTCCTGCCTTAGTTAGTTATTAGAACTCGTTAGACAGATCATTTTCTCTCCTGGAACCTTGGTCTATCAATCTGTTAAAAAGCGGGATTGGATTAGTCGGTGTCTGAAATCCCTTCTAGCTCTAGAAGGGATTATTATTATTATTATATACTCTATTATTATGAGGAAAATTCAATTTTTGTATTTCCTCCCCTCCCCTGACCAGGTGCCTCTTCTGGAGAGAATCCTAAGCTCAGTGGATGTTCCAAAAGAGATGAATGCCCAGGGGAGCCGTTCCCACACTGGTTCCAAGGATTCCCTTCAAAGATCCTCTGATTTTCTATGAGACCTTTCCTTTTGGGAAACAGAGTCCTTGAGAGCCTGCAGCTCCAGAGAGAAGCAAGCCTGGGCTTGGCCTCTGGATGCAGAGGAGGGGCTGAAGTTGGGGGAGAGGCTGCTGGCGGTCAGGATGGAGCTAGTCCAGGCGGTTGCCTGTCCTCTTGGAGGTACAGAGCTGGGGTAGTCCCAGAAAAGTTCTAGAAAAAGTGAGCCTAGGAGAAGTGGAAGGCAGTTGGGGCCAATCTGAGGCCCCAAACTCAGCGCCCAGGAAAGCAGGTACAGTTCAGGCCCCATGGAGGGTGGGCAGGGGGGATTCT
Organism: Macaca thibetana thibetana; assembly: GCF_024542745.1. Lineage (NCBI taxonomy): Eukaryota > Metazoa > Chordata > Mammalia > Primates > Cercopithecidae > Macaca > Macaca thibetana. The sequence goes on from NC_065579.1 coordinate 88,666,635, forward strand.
GGGAGGATCCAGCTAAAACATCTGAGAGAGAAGGGATGTGTTACCAAATGGTAACATGCTATTCAGCAAGGTGGGACGGGTCCCAGCTTTTCACCTTAACCCTGGCTCACTTTGTATTGCCTCGTGGCCCTCCTGGCCTGTCAATCGCGCTAATGTGAGCTTTGTCAACTGGGAAGGTGACCCAGCCGTGTGATCCAGGCCAGCCCCGTGGCTAAATGCAGCTAGAGTCCCTGATAAGCTTAGGCAACTTATTAAGTTACACAGGAAAAGTCGAGATGGAATATTAATTCTGCACACCTCTTCTCTCTGCCCAGGGAACCTGCCTTCCTGGGTTTCAGTTTTCAAAGGATGAAATAGATATGGCGATTTCATGCTTAATTAAAGGAGAAGGGTGCTCACTTCGAGTCTTTTCAAAACCATTTTGATTCTGAGCTCAGTGGAGCCAGTGGAGACCCAGTCACCATCTGGCATGAAAGGTGTTAACTCGGAGTCTCCGGTCAACTCTAGACATCAGATCCAGAAACAAAGAGAATTAATTTCGGAGTCCCCCTCAGATGCCCCTCCTCTCCAGCCTGTAAGTTGAGAGCCTCTGTATTGACTTGCTAGGTATTAAAAAGTTAGGTCTGAGAGGTCACCTGCAATGCAGAACACCAGGTGCCAGAGCTCACCCAACAGGCCAGGATTATCTTATCAGCTGGGCTGATAAAACTCATGAAAGTCTGGCCATAAGGAACAAATATTTATAAGCCCAACACTTTTCGGTCCATAGCAGATTAGGCACAGAGTGTGAGCAAGAGCAGAAGGGGGGCTGCTTCCTGATCAGAAACTCCCTGGGTCCGTCCTGTCTCATTAAGGAGAATGCATGTTTGAAAGCTGAACTGTTTAGGGACACTGTTCTGTCACATGACCTCATGCCAGCCTGGTGAGGAGGGAGCTATCTTTTTTTTTTTTTTTTTTTTTTTTGAGACGGAGTCTCGCTCTGTCACCCAGGCTGGAGTGCAGTGGCCGGATCTCAGCTCACTGCAAGCTCCGGCTCTCGGGTTCACGCCATTCTCCTGCCTCAGCCTCCCGAGTAGCTGGGACTACAGGTGCCCGCCACCTCGCCCGGCTAGTTTTTTGTATTTTTTAGTAGAGACGGGGTTTCACCGTGTTAGCCAGGATGGTCTCGATCTCCTGACCTCGTGATCCGCCCGTCTTGGCCTCCCAAAGTGCTGGGATTACAGGCTTGAGCCACCGCGCCCGGCCAAGAGGGAGCTATCTTTACCTGCATTTTACAGTTGAGGACGCCGAGGTTAAGGGAGGTTAAGTGACTTGCCCATTCGCTCAGCTAGGAAGTGGGACTTGAACACAAGTCTTCTGACTCCAGGCCTGTGTGCTTTCTACAGGCCAGTGGTGGCCTGGACTGGATCTCACTTGACTGTCCTGTAAGTCAGCAGCTCCCCAGAAGGCCCCTTCATTGCCCCAGTCTGAGGGGTCCCTCTCTCTCGGCAGAGGAGGCAAGAGAGTATCTCATGAAGAGATAAAAAGAGTGACTCTCTCGGCTGGGCACTGTGGCTCATGTCTGTAATCCCAGCACTTTGGGAGGCCGAGGCGAGTGGATACCCTGAGGTCAGGAGTTGGAGACCAGCCTGGCCAACATTGGTGAAACCCTGTCTCTACTAAAAATACAAAAATTAGCCAGGTGTGGTGGTGAGCACCTGTAGTCCCAGCTACCCTGGAGGCTGAGGCAGGAGAACGGCTTGAGCCCAGGAGGCGGAGGTTGCAGTGAGTCAAGATCGTGCCATTGCACTCCAGCCTGGGAGACAGAGCGAGACTCTGTCTAAAAAAAAAAAAAAAAAAAACAAGAGTGACCTCTCCAGAGATGGCTGAGGAAAGCTGTAAGATAGCCCTGCCCCCAGTGACATGCAAACCTGGAGTCTAGGGGTTTGCAGTTGATTCCTTTGGGCCTACAATTCTTTCCTCTGTATTTATTCTCCCTGGGAGAGGAGATTAAATGCAAATGTATTTGGATGAATGGCCTGTGGTGCCTAGGAGGCGTCACTGATTGGCTTTCCTCTTGTGCTAATTGTGGAGAGGGGCTGGGTGGAACCTGGAGGAAACCCCCTCCCTCGGGGGCCTGGGTTTTCTCCTCTGCCAAAGGAGAGGTTGAACTAGATGATCTTAGGGGTCCTTTCTGCTCTGACCTCTCAGGCACGATCTCCTGGGACTGGGAGCCCCATAAGCCCTTCTCTTTGAATCCTTAGCAACGGGAATGGAAGTGTTGTGGAGGAAGCAGCTTCTACGCTAAGAGGAGAGGCAATGAGTAGCTGGGTCAGGAAGCAGCCCAGGCGGGGGCTGCCTGGAGGTGAGTGCAAACATGTTGGAAGGCTGGGCTGCAAGAAGATAAGAGATGAGGCTCGAGAGATAAGCAGAAGCCAGATCCCAAAATGCCTTCTAAGGCTCTGTCAAGGAGCTTGGGCTTTATCCTGAACACTATAGGGAGCCAGAAAGGAGTAAAGGTTAGGAAGTGGTATGATAATGTTTGTGTTTTCGAATGTTTCCTCTGGTGCAAGTGTGGAGACTAGATGGGGAGGGGGGTGGGAGAAGGAGAAGGTGGTGGGAGAAGAAGGTGGTGGGAGGAGAAGGTGGTGGGAGAAAGAGAAGGTGGTGGGAGAAGAAGGTGGTGGGAGAAGAAGGTGGGGTGGGAGAGAGAGACTCCAAGTAGGCTTAGTTCTGCTTCCCACTCCCTTCCTCTGACCTAGGCTGGCCTGGTTGTGATACCTACACTTGCAGGGGCAATGACAATGGCTACCATGTATAGACATGTATGTGGTGCCAGGCACACTGTGGGATATGGTACATGCTTTGTCTTGTTTAAGCCCCATAAGAACCCTATGAGGAGGCCGGGCGCAGTGGCTCACACCTGTAATACCAGCACTTTGGGAGGCCGAGGCAGGTGGGTCACCTGAGGTCAAGAGTTCAAGACCAGTCTGGCCAACATGGTGAAATCCCATCTCTACTAAAAATTAAAAAAAAAAAAAAACAAGCCAGGCGCGGTGGCTCAAGCCTGTAATCTCAGCACTTTGGGAGGCCGAGACGAGTGGATCACGAGGTCAGGAGATCGAGACCATCCTGGCTAACCCGGTGAAACCCCGTGTCTACTAAAAAATACAAAAAAAAACTAGCCGGGTGAGGTGGCGGGCGCCTGTAGTCCCAGCTACTCGGGAGGCTGAGGCAGGAGAATGGCGTAAACCCGGGAGGCAGAGCTTGCAGTGAGCTGAGATCCGGCCACTGCGCTCCAGCCTGGGCGACAGAGCGAGACTCCGTCTCAAAAAAAAAATAAAATAAATAAAATAAATAAATAAAAATTAGCCAGGCGTGATGGCAGGAGCCTGTAATCCCAGTTACTCGTGAGGCTGAGGTGGGAGAGTCGCTTGAACCCAGAAGGTGGAGGTTACAGTGAGCTAAGATCACACCATTGCACTCTAGCCTGGGCGACAGAGTGAGACTCCGTCTCAAAAAAAAAAAAAAAAACAAAAAACTGTGAGGTAGAAACTCTTTATCTTCCATATTTTACAGATGAGAAAACTAGGCTCAGAGAGGCCAGGCATCTTGCCCTGGGCCACCCAGCTGGCAAGTGGTAGCACCAGGACAGGTGTGGCTCATTCCAAAGCCCCTGGCTGTGACCACGGGCTGCCCTGACTCCTGAGATGGCCATCGGCACACACAGTCATCCTACACTCTCCAGTGGCAGGAGGAGGTTCTGTTGGTCGGCTTCCTACAGCAGAGGGGCGTGAGAGCAGTTACAGAACACGTGCCATGTGCTGTGGATCTCCTCAAAACAAGCTTCAGGTTGCATCTGGAGAAGTGTGAGGCCTTTGGGAGTGTTTGGGCTCCCAGGGCAGGCTCATCCTTGGCTGACATGGGAGGAATAGAGCTGTGTCTGGGGCAGGCTCTGGAGCTCGTGACCTGCCCCATCCTCCTCTCATGTGGAGGAAACCTTGGACCTTCATGAGCCATTTCCCAATCCAAGAGAAGCCCAGAAGTCCCACTTTCCAGAGGCTGGAAAACCTACTAGTAGCTCCTTCACACTTTGCCTTTCCCTAAAGGGGAAGCAGCGCCCTGTGTGGGGGCTGGGAAGGGCTGGAGGGCATCCCAAGGTGGTTAGAGTCAGGGCAGTCCTCCCTGAAGGTTGGGCTGGAGGAGAAGGGAAGAGTCTCATCTCTGATCCCCCAAAGTCACTGGAGACACTCAAATGAAGTAGTGAAATTCACCCGCTTCTAGCCAGCGGTAAGGAGCAGGAAGTTTACTTTGCTGAGAGCCAAAGTGTACGCTTCTGATCTGGCACAGCCATAGGCAGCTGGGTAACCTTGGGAAAGTTCCTCCCCCACTTCCTGCACCTCAGTTTCCCCATGGGAGGAGGTGAGTCTTAATGCCCCCTTTTCAGGCTGGCAGGCTTCATGGCCCTGGTCAGCCACTGGGGCCCATCCAGTCTCTTAGAGGCACTCTGGAGTGGGGCAGGTAGGTGAAGCAGCTAAGGGCCAGCACCCTGCCCCGCCCCACCCTCCACCTCCAGCCTTGAAAGGACACTAGCTCATCTGGCTTTGCTCTGTCGGTTGGAAGAAAGGGCTGGCTTACACCTGCAGCAGGGCACACTGATTAATTTATTTTGCATCACTTTGCATTACCTGGCTCCAGGGCCTCCAGCTTGACATGCAGATTTATGTAAAAGAGACCCGACATGCAAATGAACCAGGCCTGTGTCTTGTTTCCATCACAGAGAGGGCTGCATCACTGGTTCCTGGCCCAGCTGCTCTTCCCCAGGCCCACAGGTTCTCACAGCTGGTGAGGTGGAGACATGGGGCCGTTCTCCCTGTGCTGCCCCTGCTTGGAGCCCAGGCTAGGGCAAACGTGCACTTGACAGTGAGGCTAGAAAAAACGAGGTTAGAAATGCACCCTCCCCAGCAAAAGCGCCTGGCTGTGTTACTTGACGAGAGAGACACAGAGATGAATAGAGAGAGAGAAACACGCACGACAAGACAGAGAGAGAGGCAGAGTGAAGGGGAGGAGGACAGGATCCAGAGGGGTTCGGGAGATTGGTGTGTCCATAGAATAAGCACAGAGGAGTGGGACAGGGCGATGGACAAGCTCAGAGTCAGAGTGAAAAGCCAATGGAACAGAGACCAGGAGGCAAGGAGATGCAGAAAGAGAGATGGGGACACCATGAGGGGGCTGCTGAGGGAGGGGGTGAGACCCAGAAAGAAACAGATTTCAGAGTTGCTGCGGAGGAATGAGTGAGGATATAGCAACAGCCTGCCTGTGGGGGGAAGTGAGGGAGGAGTTGGTGATGATGACAGCTTGATGCTTGGGAGTGGGGACCAGGAGCCACAGGCGGAAGTGACGGGAGAGGAGTGCAGGGAGACACCCGAGCTGCCCTCTTGGAAGAACTAGCAGTGGCTTGGCTGCCGTCAGTGCCGCCGCCTACCTCCTAAACCCTTGATTTATATCCGTCTATCTATATTTATACACACACATATCTATAGACATACGCACATGTATATAAACTACACAGGCATGCATTGGCCAGGAGAAAACATTCTGCAGCCATCAGGCTCTAGAAAGAGAGCTTAGGGGGTTATCTAGGACTGCAGTGTGTCTGTCCTAGAACAGCAAAGACTGGGCTCTACTTCTGCAGGCCCAGAGAAGAGTGCACCCCCTCACCCCTGGCTGGCTCAGCAGCCAGTACCCCTCGGTGCTAGGATGCTGCTTCCACACCTGTCTGAGCCAGGGTCACCACTCTTCCTCTTACGAGACCGAGAGAACCAGCTAGTCCCCTTCATATGCACAATGTGAGCGGGAGAGGAAGCAAACAAGCAAACCAAAAGAGAAAGCAGAAAGCCCTTCTTGCTCCCCAGACTCCTTTGTAGGGAAATTGACTTTCTGGGAGGAGGGAGCCCAGGGCAGGCCCTGGGTGGGTGGTCCTGGAGTGCAGTGGGGAGATGGCTGGGAAACTTATGTGGCTTTTGGATAATCTCTCCTCTCCCCACCCCCCAAACAGGAGCCCAGGGAGTGGGAGGAGGCACATTTCTTTTTTTTTTTTTTTTTGAGACGGAGTCTCGCTCTTGTCACCCAGGCTGGAGTGCAGTTGCACAATCTTGGCTCACTGCAACCTCCGCCTCTTGGATTCAAGCAATTCTGCCTCAGCCTCCCAAGTAGCTGGGGTTTTAGGCATGCACCACCATGCCCAGCTAATTTTTTGTATGTTTAGTAGAGATGGGGTTTCACCATGTTGGCCAGGCTGGTCTCAAACCCCTGACCTCAGGTGATCCACCCGCCTCGGCCTCCCAAAGTGCTGGGATTACAAGCATGAGTCACCTTGCTCGGCCAGGAGGGACATTTCTTAAAACCGAGGATGGTGGCTCTGAAGGGGCCCTGAGAAACCCCACAGGCCAACGCCATCCTCCCCCAGAAGGGAACTGCGGCACAGAAAGGCTAGTGTAGAGGTGGGCTGAGGGCCTTTCGCTACGCAGCTCTGCTTTCCTTGGGATGGCCTCCTTGGCGTTAATGACCTCCCCACCCTGTCTCTGATCCCCTGAGCTGCCCACATCAGCGCTGGGCACACTCATAGCTCCTTGGAGACTGGCCGCTGTTTTCCCTCAGAGACAGATGACCTTCATACACATTGTGAAAGTTATAGGCCCAGATTCTTCTGTACACTTTTCACCGACACCCCAGGAAGACCCGGGGCCCACGGTGGGTCATCTTTGCTGTCTCACTTGTGAATACCTGCCAGTGTCCCAGTAGATGAAGCCGACAGAGAGTTCAGGCCCAGTGAGGGTGTGTCCCATGGGCCACGGGATCTCACCTGGCAGAGATCTGCTTTAAGATGTCATCTGGAGCCAAGGTCATCTCCAGAATCTCTCCCCACATGTAGAAGTGAGATGTGTCTCACGTAACTGCCTGAGCCTGACCCAGTCTACTCGTTTCAGCCAGAGGTCATCTGGTGCCACTCTGGCCCACTTGTGGCATGACCTTTGGGTCACTCTGGCCAGCTTCAAGGGTCATCTTTGTGTTAACCTCCAGCACAGTGGTTTTTACCTTCTTGAGGTGAGAGACCCTTTGAGAACAAGATTAAAACCCCATAATGCTGCCCAGATCCACAATACTTTGCACACAATATCAGGGGATTCATGGACTCCCGGAAGCCCTCAGTCTAGGACAGACCCAAGGGTCCATCTGGCATCTTTAGGCCTTGGGAAGCTGGTGTCCATGTGTGGAGGCCCCAGGACCCTACTCATTTCAGAGGGAAATCATAGCCCTGACAAGGTGGCATTCCAGGACACTTCCCACAGAAGGTCTTCTTTCCCCTTTTCTGCCTCAGAGATTCCTTTCTAAGCAACTATTCCTCCCATGCTGAAGTCAGATGTCAGCTTCCTCCATCCCCTAGCTACATTTCAGGGTAAGCTCAAATGACATACCATCCAAAACTCATTTCTAGGCTGGGCGTGGTGGCTCATGCCTGTAATCCCAGCACTTTGAGAGGCCAAGGCAGGCAGGTCACCTGAGGTCAGGAGTTCGAGACCAGCCTGGCCAACATGGTGAAACCCTGCCTCTATTAAAAATACAAAAATTAGCCAGGTGTGGTGGCACGCACCTTTAATCCCAGCTACTCGGGAGGCGGAGGCATGGGAATTGCTTGAACCCAGGAGGCAGAGGTTACAGTGAGCCAAAACTGTGCCACTGCACTCTACCCTGGGGGAGAAGAGTGAAACTGTCTCAAAAAAACAAAACAAAACAAAAAAACCCGCCTCGTTTCTAGTTTCCCTTGGACACCCTCTCTCAGCCCCTCCCCAAACCCCCTTCCCACTAAGTCCCTGAACCTGACTCCAGTTTGCTCTGTCTCCTGCCAGGCTCAGCTAAGCACCAGGTCCTGAGCTGGCACCCACAGATGAGCAGAGCAGATGACACTGAGAGCTGGTGAGTCCTGTCCCCTCAGCAGCCAGCACAGACAGTGGATGGCCACATGCTCAGAAAAGGACCTCAGAGGGCACGAGTGATGGAAGGAGCAGAGAAGCCTGGAGAGAGGCTGGGGCATGGGGAGAGCAACCAGGCAGGGGATCCTCTCTGCGGATCCCAGACCCTGTTCTCTGCCTGCCCTGCTTCCCAAGAGCTGCTGATGGAGGAAGTCGTACACTCCAGGTTCTGGGCCTGGCTCGAGATGCTGAGAGGCCTCTGTGAAAGGGAAGAGATGGGAGGGCTGGAATCTCTTGCGGGGGCAGGGCAGGGAGGGGGCATGGGAAGTTCCATGTGGAAGGCCTGGGACTCAGGGTGGGCCAGGGCTCAAAAGAGCGAGAGCAGCCGCCTCAGCAGAGAGGGGTCTAGCCAGCCCAGGGGGTGGCCCAGACGTCCAAACTGCCTTGGATGGAGAAAGCTGTTTAATCTCCCCATGGAAATCAGGAAGTTGGAACCCACACAGCTGATGGCGAGGCCAGAGGAGCGATTTCAGAGGAAAGATTAAAAGAATTAAAGTCAACTCAGAAGGGAGCAGATGAGAGGGAGCTAGGGGAAAGTGGAGAGCTCAGGGGGTGTCTGCAAGGCCCCCGCACCCTGAACCCAACTGAGGGTGCTTCTAGGGGGAGGGGGTGGGGAGCCCTGCTGAGGTGCAGTCCGTGGGTAAGGGTTGACCCTGTCATCCGTGGGGGATTCTATCGGGGTGAGAGGGAATACCACAGGGAGCTGAAGATCTTGAGAGAGGTCTAAGAGGAGATAGAGGCCAGGAACACAGTCTGAGCCCAGATTTCAAGTCCAGGCAGGTCCACTTTTGGAGGGGGGGGTGTGGGGAGCAGCTCTGTGCTGTGGGGCCTGGTCCTGTCAACTCTCCCTCCCCTCCAGGCCTGGAAACTCCAGCCCCAAACCTTCTGGCTAAGCAGGAAACGAGGGCAAGACATGTGTATGAGGGGTGGGTTTTCCTTAGCAGAATGTGTCACTGAGGCCACCTTGGGGCTGAGGGGCAGGAACAGGGGCTATTGTCCCAGGAGACCCCACATTGAGGGACAAGGACAGTCTTCTAGGCAATGGCTTTGTACTGCTCCAGGTCCAGACCAGAGAGCCAGGGCCAGAGGGTAGCTGGGGCTCAGGCATGGATTCTGGTGGCTCCTCTGCTCTGCTGTGTGCTGTAGCCACACACATGTGCACACACACACACACACACAGGCACACACACCACTCAGCCATGCTTGCTTGCTCTCATATTCTCTCTCACTCTCTCTCTCACACACACACTTAAACATACATTTAAATAACTTGCAGACGTATATTAGCAAAAACATTCCATCTGGGCTGGGATTTCTCTCATTGCTCTGAATTCCTCTGGGTCTTAACTTGAAAAAAAATAGGAAGAGGCAAAGATTTGACTAATGTTGGGTTAAGTTTTTTTTCTTTCTCCTTTCTTTCTTGGTTACCGACTGCCAAGAATTTATGTTTGTAAAAGGAAAAGAATTAACTGTGTTGATTAAGAGGCAAACTCCCTGGAAATGTTCTCTCTTAACCCTTTGGTACCCTCTCAGCAAGAGATAGGAGGGTTCTCTGGCATGGGGCTTGACATCCCTGGGCTGGAGGCCCAGAACCTTCTGGAGGGCTGCTTCTCTCCCAAGAGAGCTTATAGAGCAGAGGCAAGCTGGGCCCTCTGGCGGGCAAGCAAGTGTGTCTCTAAGCAGATGCGTGGGTAAGTGGTGTGAGTGTCTGTGTGTGAGCGTGGGTACTGTGAGCTGGCGTGTGGGAGGGGGTGTGCGCATGTGTGCACGTGAGTGTGGTAACTGCACACACGTCCCCTGGCAAATGTGGGGTGTGCTAGAACTCTCGTGGGCTGCTGGCTGCAAGGTCAAACTCCAGGGAGGGGAGAAGACCTTCACCTTGACCTAATTAGCAGAAACTGATTTGGCAGGAGGAGGGCGCGTGTCAAGGCTTAGCACAGAACAGGTGAGCAGGCGCTGGGGTGGGGAGGCCTCAGCCAAGGAAGCAGAATCTCTCCAGCAGCTGTCACCACGAGTATGCAATGACCCAACACAAGGATCACCCTGGATGCCGGTCAGTGTCCCTGCATGGAGGGGCGGACACTTCTCTTTCTCGCCCGCTCTCAGCTCCCAATCCCTTTTTCCTTCCGCAGCTTCTCTGCCCCTCCAGAAGAGCCTGGGCTGCACGGCCCCCAAGCTAGGATAGGTTTTAGCATCAGAGAGGCAGAAGCCTCTGGAAAAGGGGTCTTCTGGAGCTGGGACCGAGGGATGTGACCAGGGAAAGGGTGTTGGGGGCAGAAAGAGAAGAAAAGAGGATCTTGCTGGAGGCTCCGAGCTTCCTGTGCATGCGTCCAACCTTACAAAACTACATTTAATCCCCCGAGCCCCATGCCTGGCCTGGCTCCTCCCAGACTATTTCCCTCCACCTGGAAGGACTTTCTGTCCCTCCTTTGTTAGCCAATTCCTACTTGTCCTCCAAGCCTTAGATGCCACCTCCTCCAGGAAGTCGTCCTTACCCCTCACACTTAGCTGTCTCCCTCTTGCATGACCACACCTGGGCATAGGGGCACTGTCCACACGGTGTAAACCTTACATCCTCTGTCTGTCTTTCCTACTTGTCCTCCAAGTCTTCGATGCCACCTCCTCCAGGAAGTCGTCCTTCCCTCTCACACTTAGCTATCTCCCTCTTGCATGATCACACCTGGGCACAGGGGCACTGTCCACACGGTGTAACCCTTACATCCTCTGTCTGTCTTTCCTACTGGATCCTGCACTCCTTGAGGGTGGAAGCACTGTCTTCTTCATCCTGAATCCCCACTATCTAGTACAGTGCCTGGTACACGGCACGGCCCCAGTCAACACTTTCTGAGTTGAACTGAAGGCCTTTGACTGCTGAGAGGAGTGTTGTTAGTCGCACCATATGCTGTGATTGAAAGCGCCTTGCAGAGACGGCCCCTACTAGAACACTGACCACAGACCCTGACATTATCTACACATACATATATTTGATCCTCTCAATTTTCTTTTTCTTTCCTTTTTGTATTTTGAGACAGAGTCTCTCTCTATCACCCAGGCTGAAGTGCAGTGGTATGATCTTGGCTCATGGCAACTTCCACCTCCCAGGTTCAAGCAGTTCTCCCTGCCTCAATCTTCCGAGTAGCTGGGACTATAGGCGCCTGCCATTACACCCAGCTAATTTTCATATTTTTTTTTGGTAGAGACAGGATTTCACGACGTTGGCCAGGATTGTCTCAAACTCCTGACCTCAGGATGATCCGCTCAATTTTCTGTGAGCTCCTCGGGAAAGGATTCAGTCTTAGTCATCCCCAGGGCCTAGCAGAGCATCAGACAAATAGCAAATGCCTGATAAATGTTGAATGAACAAAAGAAGAGCCAACACATGATAAATATCTAAGAACATACACACAGTGTGTATGTATGTTTCCTCCTCTTACTGAGGCTGTAAAATGCTGTTAAGGGCTGGAGGAGAGAGAAGAAACTGCTATCAGAGCAAGGTTAAGAGGAGGGAAGAGTAACATTTGTTGAGCACCTACTATGTGCCATCGCTGCCCCAGGCATCACCCTCATCATCATCCATGAGGAAGAGATACTTACCTCATGTTACATGTAAGGACATTGAGACTAAGAGAGGTTAAGTAATTGCCCAAGGTCACCCAGCTGGTGGGACAGGTTAGGCTGGGATTCAAACCCAGGTTTATCTGATCCCGGAGTTTATGCTTCTCCCACTGGGGCCACCACTACCATGTTTCATGAAGGACATGGGTATTGAGCAGAGTTTTGAATGATAAGAGGGACATGACTTTGTAGAGGAGGATCTCAAGCCCAGGCAAGTGGAGAGGACCGAGAGTTCCCAAGAAGGATGAATGCTGGCTCTCTGCTTCTGTGTGACCAGGAAGCACCAACATGACAAGGGACAAGGCAACTGTGGAGGAAGGCAATAGAGCAGAGAGCAGTCACAGAGGCCTCTCAAAAACAGACCTTAAGGCCAGGTGTGGTGGCTCATGCCTGTAATCCCAGCACTTTGGGAGGCCGAGGCAGGCAGATCACGAGGTCAGGAGATCAAGACCATCCTGGACAACATGGTGAAACCCCATCTCTACTAAAATACAAAAAAATTAGCCAGGCACGGTGGTGCGTGCCTGGAGTCCCAGCTACTTGGGAGGCTGAGGCAAGGGAATCGCTTGAATCCAGGAGGCGGAGGTTGCAGTGAGTCAAGATTGCGCCACTGCACTCTAGCCTGGTGACAAAGCGAGACTCTGTCTCAAACAAAAACAAAAACAATAAACAGACCTTCAGCCCAATCTTGGCAAAAGGAGCTAGTACAGGAATAGTGCTTATTGGGTGGCAAGCACTGTGCTAAGCACTTTGTTAATACATTCAACTCTTAAAACAAGGCTATGAGATGGGCCTACTATTATCCACAAATACAGATGGGGAAGTGAAGGCCCAGAAGGGTTAATAACCTGCCGAGGGCACACATGCCTGGCTAATGGTAAGCCTAGGGTTTGAACCCAGACAGTCTAGTTCCGGAGTCCATGGCCACTACACCAAGGAGGAAGAGTGAGGCTAAGGATGGCCTTCGACTGGTAGAAGTCAACATCAGTCAGCCTGCTGGGCTTGAGTTTGGGGGTGTGATCAGAGTCTGGTTGGAGGGACTGTCCCAGATCAGCTCTGTGCCTCTGTGTAGAAATCCAGAGGCATTCAGGAAGAGTGCAACAGCCAAGCTGTGGGCTGCTGGAAGATCGTGATCCCCACACATTGTGCTGGTCTTGTGATTTGCTTTTTAGGAGGAGAAGGAACTTTGTACCAGAACACTAAGAGATACTCTAAACCCATGTTCAAGAGAATTCTACCCTACTTTGGAACTTTGGGTCTGGCTTCCTGGGATTCCCCCAACATCTCCCCTAACCACTCCAGAGCAGCCTCCAGTCGCCACCACCACCACCCCCAGGCCAGAAATCATCTTTTTTTTTTTGAGATGGAGTCTTGCTCTGTTGCCCAGGCTGGAGTGCAATGGCATGATCTTGGCTCACTGCAACCTCCGCCTCTCGGGTTCAAGGAATTCTCCTGCCTCAGCTTCCCGAGTAACTGGGACTACAGGTGCCTGCCACCACACTGGGCTAATTTTTTGTACTTGTAGTAGAGACGGGGTTTCACCATGTTGGCCAGGTTGGTCTCAAACCCCTGACCTCAGGTGAGCTGCCTGCCTCAGCCTCCCAAAGTGCTGGGATTACAGGCGTGAGCCACCGTGCCCGACCCAGAAATCATCTTAAAACATTCCCTCAAACAACCCTTTACGTTGGTACAACACTCATAGTCACCGAGCATTCTTACATCCTCAGCCCATGGGTTCCTCCTCCCCACATCAGCCCTGTAAGGCAGGCAGGTCAGAGATTATTAAACCATTTTACAGATGAGGAAAATGAGACAAGCTTAGTGATGTTTGCAAACCACATGGTTGGTGAGTCATGTTAGATTTAGATTTCAAGCCTCGTATGGGGAGGGGTGGGATCTGGGTTGATGTAGCCAAGGATTTGCATGAATTGGATGAGAGATCCCAGCTCCTCTGTGCCCAGAAAGTTCCAACTTGAGTCACCTACCTTTCCCTCCCCGGGACACTGCACCTTCCCAACTGAGCAGTGTTGAGTCAGCTCCCCTTTTTCCGCCTCTCCAAGGTGCTCTCAGCCATGCCCTCCTTCTGGATTTCGTAGGATCTGACTCAAGATCCACATTAGGCAGGCAGTATCTGTGGAACCTTCTCGTGTAGGGCCCACCTGTAAACAAGAGGAGGTGTTTGGAAATTATTCATGAAAGAAGAACACCATGAACAGCATTTGACCTCTTCAGAGAAAAGAGATATGCAAGTTTATATTGGTAGTGGCAATAGTAATACTCAATTACATAACAATTTCAACAACTACACCTTGCATTTCTTCCAAAGAGCTTTAAGCATTTTCGAGTTTATTAGGCTATTTGATATCATAAAAGTCCCACAAATGGGTAGTGATGGTTATTATTATCATTTTATAGATGAGAAAACTGAGGCCCAAAAACATGTCAGTGATTGCCCAAGGCCTCGCGATGAAGGAGGAGGGAGGTAGGGCTGAGTCTGTTTCTTCACGTCTCTAGGTGTTTCGTGTGTGGGACTCCTTCTTGGTGTCTGAATTCCTGTGAAGTAGGGTGTGGACAGAGGAGGTGGCTGGCAGCAGGCTCAGAGGATTTTTCTGCACATGGTCACTGAGAGACAGTGAGTCAGGCACCCTTATTTTGAGTTCAGTTTCCTCTTTCACTTCCCCAATTTCTGGAGATGGAGTTCACTTGGCACCCATTCTCAGATGAGGAGCTGGGGGTATTTGCACAGCGGCCCCTGAAGATTTTCGTGGTAGTGGTGATCTGGAAACGGTGGAGGCACACACTCCTATCCTAAGACTCCTCCTGTTCTCCTGGTCTACCAATCACCCCACCAGGAGGGGGGTCCTTGCTAGCCCTGTGTGTTACCACGGCCTCCTCACTGTTTTTCTGACCACAGGAGTCTCGCTCTGACTCCCAGGCTGGAGTGCAGTGCCACGATCTTGGCTCACTGGAACCTCCGCCTCCCAGGTTCCACCGATTCTCCTACCTCAGCCTCCTGAATAGCTGGGACTACAGGCTTGTGCCACCACTCTCAGTTAATTTTTCTATTTTTAGTAGAGACAAGGTTTTGTCATGTTGGCTAGGCTGGTCTCAAACTCCTCACCTCAGGTGATCCACCCACCTCGGCCTCCCAAAGTGCTGGGATCACAGGCATGAGCCACCGCGCCTGGCCTGACCTCGGTATCTTTCTCATTCAATCCTCTCCATGACTGGCCTTCCGAAAGCTCTCCCTCCACCTCTCAGAAATTGTCAGTAGAATCCCATTACTTCCGGCCTCAGCTTGGCACTCAAGGCCCCACCCAGTCAAGTCACAAACTACCTTCCCACCCTTGGCTCCTCCCTCTCATCCTCCTCTTGGAGCTTTATCTTCAGCTAGACTGGAGGACTTGCCTAGACATGCTTTGTGTTTTCCCAACTCCACAGTTCCCTTAGCTTGGAAAGCCACTCCCACCCCCTCTACCTGCTGGATTTCTATGCAGCCTTCAAATCCCATGAAAAATGTCACCTCTCTCATGAAGCCCTCCTTGATTCCATAATCAGAAAATCAGCTCTCCCTCCTGGGATGTCTCACGGCGCCTGGCATACAGGTCTCCACACAAGCAGTTCTCTGTGTGTTGTGGCAATGGTGTCAAGCTTTGGATGTTGGTGAAACTACAAAGACTGCAGGATTCGGCAATACCACTTGTGTGCATGTGCGTGCGTGTGTGTGTCTGTATGTGTGTGTGCAGGCGTGTGTGTGTTTGTGTTGGTATGAGGAGGGAGCACAGCTACATAAACACTTGTACGTCAGAAAGGGATGAGACACTTATTAGGTTTAGAATGTGTCAATCACTTCAGCTCTGCCAATGAGCAGAGAGCCAGATGTCTCTCTCTGAGGAAAGAGAACACTCACAATAAAGTCTATAAACACACTTGGGGGAAGAAAGAATGGAGAGAGGGAGGAAGTGAACAAGTATGTATGGCTCATTTACTATAGTCCAGGCGCTGCGTTGGAGAGGAAATTTCATGTGAGCCATGTGCTCACTTAACCCTCACCGTAGCCGAGAGGTAGGAATCTGCCCCTGTTTTGTGGTTGAGTACTGCTTTGGGTCAGGTTCTCAAAACGCAGGCTCTGGGTGTGCGGGGTGACTGGGAGCACTCACGGAGCAGCCCCGCTGGGGAGTCATGAAGGCAGGCTGGGGCGGAAGGAGAGGCTGAACGGCAGCAAGGCTGGTGTGCTGAAGCTTGGGTGGCCCTTCTAAGATGTGCCCCTATTGAGGGGATGGGGTTCTTGTGCCTCTGAGAAGGGGAAAACCCAGGCAAGATGGCTGCCTTCAGTCAAGGGTGGCTCCTGGAGGGAACAGCACCCACTAGACGTACACTGTGGATTAGGGAAACGCCTGCCCACGCCACACACAGCACTGTCGGCAACTAGAAGGGGCAGGAATGGAACTCGACCTGCCTGGCTTTGAAGCCCTCAGGCTGTGTCCCGAGGCCCTGTGCGGCCTTCAGTCCATCTCAGAAATCAGCATAGGCCAGGCACAGTGGCTCACGCCTGTAATCCCAACACTTTAGGAGGCCCAGGCGGGTGGATCACCTGAGATCAGGAGTTCGAGATCAGCCTGGCCAACACGGTGAATCCCCGTCTCTACTAAAAATACAAAAATTAGCTGGGCGTGGTGGCAGATGCCTGTAATCCCAGCTACTCAGGAGGCTGAGGCAGGAGAATCGCTTGAACCCAGGAGGCGGAGGTTGTTACAGTGAGCCAAGATTGCACCATTGCACTCCAGCCTGGGCGACAAGAGCAAAACTGCATCTCAAAAAAAAAAAAAAAAAAGAAAAAGTCAGCCTGGTCGCCCTGTGCCCAATGTGCACTGTCACGTATGAATGGAAGACTGCACCCAGAAAGCTCCCAGGAAAAGAACGCTCTTCCCTCTTTCTTAAAGATTTCAGGTAGATCTGGTATCAAATAATAGCAATGAGAAAGGCAGGTGTGGACCCTTTTGTTACTGATATTCTTGTTACTCTTTGGTTCTTAGTCGCATTTTGCTTTTATTTTTTATTTTATTTTTATTTTTTTGAGAAGGAGCCTCAATGCCCAGGCTGGAGTGCACTGGCGTAATCTTGGCTCACGGCACCCTCCAACTCCCGGGTTCAAGCGATTCTTCTGCCTCAACCTCTTGAGTAGCTGGGATTATAGGCGCCTGCCACCACACCCAGCTAATTTTGTATTTTTAGAGAGACGAGATTTCACCATGTTGGCCAGGCTGGTCTCAAACTTCTCGCCTCTAATGATCTGCCCACCTTGGCCTCTCAGAGTGCTGGGATTACAGACATGAGCCACCGCGTCTGACTCTTACTCGTACTTTGGAAACATTGGTAGTGGGATCCAAGTGTGATCTTTAAAATATTTAACAATCAGGTAAACCCCCGGGACACCAGAGTGGATGCTGGCAGTGTGGTACACCAGTGCATGCCCGCTGAACATTACAGCTGCTGGGCCCTAGAGGACAAGGCTGTGCTTCCCCCTGAGTGCTGCCTGCTGTGGAAGAACCCTGGGAAGGGATTTCTTCACAAAACAAAGCTGAGAGAGGCAGGTCTCCTGATTTAACTGGGCATTTGGTTCAGCCTTTGCGATGGAGGTATTCATCTGTGCTGTGGGCTCCACATTCTCCCATACCTAACCAGCACAATTTGTTATGTGAAATCTGTATGACTTTAGGCAAGGCACCAGCCACCCTGCTTTGTGCCTCAGTGTCCTCATTTATCAAATGAGAGGTTTCCAAACTCCGTTTCTCCTTCAAACAGGAGAATCTGGTGAAGCCCCCTTAGAGGAAGGGAGGCAAGTGGGCCAGGCGCAGGGCCCCCTCCCCTGCGTTAGCTGAAGTGGCTTTCTTGTATTTGTTTATGCCTCCATACGGTTTCACTTCAACCCAGCATTCCTCAACTAAAAACAAAGCTTGGGAAGCACCATGCTGCATGTGATATCCGAGGGCCCCTACTCACAGCTCTGCCGTGCTCAGCTGTGATTAGGCGAGTGGGTGAGTGGACGAAAGAATGAATGAACAGACTCTGTGTTCATAGCTAACAGAGGCCGGTCCCTGGTCACACCTGTTCTTGGAGCAGATGGCCAGCAGTCTTGGGTGGTTCAGAAATCTACACAGGGCTAGACTGGATGCTCTCCCGACATCCCGCCAAGTGTAGGGTTCTGTCTGTCTCCACCATCGCCACTAACAAGGCCTCCTCCCTTCGGGCATCTCGGATGCCACCAGGTCTGAAGTGGAAAGTCATCAGCGGCGAGTCGCCCTGTGCTTGTCTCCTTCGGCTCTTCCTATGTGTTGACTCAGCTGAAAAAAGATACTGACAACAGCACCCCGAGTCACCGGCAGGCTTGGCAGAAGAATCATTGGGTTTTCTCCGTGTCTGTCCCGGGGTGTGGCACCAGGTCTGGCTCACTTCAGTTTTCTTCCATCACAGGGAAAGAGCTTCCAGTTTTGGCCTTGTCCTCCCTCCCACCACCTCTACTTCCTCCCTTCCTTGCCTCCTTCCTTTCCTTCCTCTAAGGCAGTGGTTCTCAACCTTGGCTGCACGCTGGAATTGCCCAGGGAGACTTAAAAATTATTGAAGCCCAAAGATTCTGATTTCATGGTTTGAGGTATGGCCTAGGAAATAGAGTTTTTTTAAAGTTCCCAAGGTGATTCTAATATGTAGCCAAGGTTGAGAACCACTGGTCTGAGGACACGGAGTCGGGATCCTAATTTTAGCCTCAACTGTTTCTTAGTCTGCTGGGTTTGGAAAAGTGTGGGGCACAGATGTCTATTGGCAGTGGATGGAAGGAAAGGGAAGTGGAGAGAAACATACCTCACCCCCCGCCCCACCTCACTACCCTGTGAGACTCAGGGAGGTCAGTTCTGTTGGGTGTCCAGATGACAGCATGTGACAGAGTGGAGAGGACACCCCAGGACACAGGGAGGCTCCTGCGCGCTAAGGGCATGAGGCCAACAGCCCTGTTCTGGAGCTTCAGGCACTGCAGTTTTGGGGGCCTCAAAAGGCAACACCCTGGGTATGGGTGGCAGCATTCCCACAGGGCAGGCCTGGAGTGACTGTGGGCAGAGCCACGCGGGGAGAGGAAACTTTGGGTAAGACACAGCATCCACTCTCACTGACAGTCCTGTTCACGTGCACATGTGGGGCACTCCCAAGGGGTCCCCCAAATCAGAGTAAGCCTACAGCAGACAGAAACAAGCACAGTGAATTCTGGTCATTTTACCGATGGGAGCCCAACTGGACCTATGGATGGTGAGGTCTGGGGTCACAGATACAAGCCACAGTCAGGAAACGGTCTGGTGGCGGCAGCGGTGCAGTAAGGTCCAGCAGTTTGCCAGCCTTCTCCGACGTTGCCTCCTCGTTGGGTCAGCCGCCCTGAACGGTTTTTCATTCCATATGTTCACCAGGCAGTCAGGGTCTTCTCAACGCTAGGCTTTTCTGCATGCATGTTCTCAGTGTGGAGTATTTGCTTTACTTCCTGTGCAAGTTTTCTCTCTTTTTGAAAAAATCACATTCTCTCCTAAATTAGAAAACCTCTTTAATTGTTAGCAGGAGCTGAGGTTCTGGTCCTTGCATGGACAATATCATTAAACATTGGAAAATAAACAAACTGGAAAAGCTTAAGACATTTTCAAACCCTTTGCTTCCCAGAGGGCGTCTGGGGCCCTGGGTAGGACAAGGTTCTGCTGGCCTGGGTTTATACTGTGTTGATGACTTGACCCCTCCAGCTGTGAGAAGCCACACTGACAGCAGGGTTGTTTTTCCTAAACTTCCCAGGACTGCAAACTTGACTTGGGAGGCATAGGCGCTGATTTGCGGAGGCCTCCAGCGACTGCCCTGAGCTTCCTCCTGGGCGGGGCGGGGCGGAGCGCACGCTGGGAGGGGGCCGGTGGCTGTGGTGGTGGCTGACGGCTGCTGTAAACCATCGCTGTCCTCCAGCATGACTACACAGGGCTGGGGAGGACGGGGGAACTGTGGGAGGGGGCGGCGTGTGAGAACGTTTCTTTCCATCTTGCTGAAATGTGAGTCTAATGAAATGATAATGAGGTTGTGGCCTTTAAGCTCCATTGAGCTTCTTGCGCATTGTAATTTTACCCAGAGTGGGGCCAGTTTTTGAAATGATTAAAACTATCGATTCCTAGGCCTGTTCAGCTTGAATCAGAATTCATTAGAGGTCCAGAGGTGAGGGACATACACGTCTCCCTTGCTGAGCCAGGAAACAGACCCCATCGTGTGAGTCTCCAGCTAGCGTGGCTGCCCCTGGTGGTGCTGGCAGACGGACCAGTAATAGGATCTGTCACCCACAGAATATGTCATGAAGGTCCCATCCGTAAGTCCCAGCCCATTTTCTAGGGACTTCTCCCTCATGTTGGAAGAGGGAGGTTCTCTATGTTTAATCTTGGCTCTATTTTCTTACAGTTATTGTAAGTAAAATATCTTCTTCATGAAAAGAAACACAGAAGTGCTCCAAAGTTTTGACTCAAAAGAATACTGGAAACTGGGAGGCGTAGCTGACAATGTGGCCTGAACTTGGCCTCCAAAACACCAACTTTGTATGGATACAAAGACGGGATTCTCCCTCTGATGTTTGCCACCACTCCGCTCACTCCCAGGAGCATAAGATCGCTCCTTTAAAGTTTTATTCCAAATCCTAGAGCTGAGATAGGTTAGCATCTTAAAAAGTAACCTTCCTAACCAGGCGCGGTGGCTCACGTCTGTAATCTGAGCACTTTGAGTGGCAGAGGCAGGCAGATCACTTGAGGTCAGAAGTTCAAGACCAGCCTGGCCAACATGGTGAAACCCTGTCTCTACTAAAATTGCAAAAATTAGCTGGATGTGGTGGTGCACACCTGTAATCCCAGCTACTTGGGAGGCTGAGGCAGGAGAATTGCTTGAACCCAAGAGGCAGAGGTTGCAGTGAGCCGAGATTATGCCATTGCACTCCAGCCTGGGTGACAGAGTGAGACTTCATCAAAAAAAAAAAAAAAAAGAGAGAAAGAGAAGAAACATAACTATAAGGCAGTTAAGTCTATATACCTTAACTTTAAGAAGAAAGAAAGAAAAGGAAGGAAGGAAGGAAGGAAGGAAGGAAGGAAGAAGGAAGAAAGAAGGAAGGAAAGAAAGGAAGGAAGGAAGAAAGGAGGGAGGGAGGGACAGAAGAAGGAAGAGAGAGAAGGAAGGAAGGAAAGAAAGAAAGAAAAAAAAGAGAAAAAGAAAGAAAGAGAAAGAGAAGGAAGGAAGGAAAGAAAGAAGGAAGGAAGGAAGGAGAGACTCTAGAAGGGTAGGGCCTTGCTTAAGGTCACCTGATTCCTGGAACTTGCGCCAGGGCTGTGGTGCAGTCTGTTAGCTCTGAGAGGGGTGTCCCTGCCCAGGCCAGCTCTGAATCTTGCAAGGCACTGAACTGCCTCCTACACAGGTGGTTCCCAAGCAGTTCATATCAAGGTCCCTTTTATTATCACCCCACACCGCACCTCCAGCACCTGGGCTCTGAAAGATCTGGCCTACCAAATGAACTGCAATTATGCAGTAATAATGACTCCATTTTTTCTCTCTCTCTCTCTCTTTTTATTAATAAAAGACATATGTGACATGCCACTCAGAGCTTTCAGTGTGGAGAAAACAAGTTTCCCCTGCTAGGTTAATAGAATTCCACCCAGAGGCAGACAGTTAGCAAACCACCTTCTCGGGCTGTGGCTGGGAATCGCGCTACACTTGACAGCTGATTCCATGGCCTCCCCGGCCGCCTGCCCTGGGCCCTGAAGTCAGGGCAGACAGGGGCCATTTCAGCTGCTCACTTTTTGTGCTCGCTTGCCTTCCCGTCCCTGACGGAGTCAGCAGACCCTGACTTCTGGAGAAGCGTTACTGCGATGTGTCAGCTGCTCGGGGAGAGGCTGGAGTGATGGATTCCAAGACCTGTCAGGAGAAAGGGTTTACGGTCAGTTAGGAACCGTGAGCTCCTGCCCGTGGAATTGCCGCTGGAATTTTAATACTCTGTCTCCCTCTGTCTGGGCACTTCCTTCCCTCCTGGCCCTGCTCTCCAGGCATATGGAACAGGGCTCATGTCAGACGGTCCCAGGGAGATCCCAGGGCTTCGCTGGGTCCCAGTGTCACGGCCGAAAGCCAGAGGTGAGGCTCCGACAGGATGTGGCCGGCCTTCTTGCTGCACTGGGCCTTGGCCGGAGCCCATTGCCGGGTCACTGTCCCGGGCTCTCTTCCCCTTCATGGCAGCAGCCAGGCCCTCCCTGCATAGGCCTTGAAGGGAGAGGAAAAATGGAACGCTAGCCTGGCTTCTTGACTTTCTTCAGGCAACGAATCCATCTTGAAGGCCCACTGTGTGCCAGGCAGGGATCCAGGAGCTGGGGAAGCAGACGCAGCCTCTGTCCTCATGGCACCTCTTCAGTGCGGTGCTCGACCCCCTCCCCCATGGAAGGTAGACACAGAACAGGAAAGGGAAAAGAGTGGAGGCCACCAGGAGGAAGATTTGCAGACTGGAAAGACCTCAGCTAAGAGGAAATGAAGGCCGGGTGCAGTGGCTCACGCCTGTAATCCCAGCACTTGGGGAGGCGGAGATGGGCAGATAATCACGGTCAGGAGTTCGAGACCAGTCTGGCCAACACGGTGAAACACTGTCTCTACTAAAAATACAAAAATTAGCTGGACATGGTGGTGCATGCCTGTAATCCCAGGTACTTGGGAGGTTGAGGCAGGAGAATGGCTTGAACCTGGGAGATGAAAGTTGCTATGAGGCAAAATTGCGCCACTGCAATCTAGCCTGGGTGACAGAGTGAGACTCCATCTCAAAAAGAAAAAAGAAAAAAAGGAGGAAGTAAAATAGAAAAACAGGATCTGAAGGGGAGCCAAAAGGACACTGTACGTCCCTGGCTTTCTGATCACGGCTCACTGCAGCCTCAAACTCCTGGCCTCAAAGTGATCCTCCTGCCTCAGCTCAAGGGGCTAGGACTATAGGCATGTACCAAGTCTGGGTTTCTTGTTTTTGGTTTTTTTGGGGGTAGAGACAGGGTCTTGCTATGTTGACCAGGCTGGTCTCAAACTCCTGGCCTCAAGAAATTCTCCTGTCTTGGACTCCCAAAGTGCTGGGACTACAGGCATGAGCCATCATGCCTGACCACTTATGTCCTTCCAAAAAAAAAAAAAAAAATTTTGCCTCAGTTTTCTTAAGCTGCTTGACATTCTGCTATCATTCCAGAGCCATTCCGGCAGGAAAGCTTTTTGTTCTTTAAGAGTTGCCTCTGAAAATGCAACAGTCCCACCCCCACCATCAAAGGGCTGCTGCTTAAATTACATCCCCTAAATCCTTAGTAGGAATGCAGTCTTCTGAGAAACCAGGCCAAGAATTGGGGACCAGGGGAACCTCCAGAGGACATAGATGAGCCCCACACGCTTTCCCACCCCCGCCTGGGCCACACCCCAGTGGGAGTTGTGCTGTGAGCCTCCCGTGGCCATTGTTAGCCATTCAGAAGTGGGGTGGGGTGGAAGTCCTTCCCACAGAGGAAGGCAGGCCCATGTCTCTTGCTCTCCACTGTATCCTCAGCACCTGGTGTTGAGACTGGCACCTAGTAGCTATTGAATAAATGTTTACTGAATGACTGGAAGAAGGGTGCCATTTCCTCACCCTAGATGGCCTTTGACTATTCTAGAAGGGGCAGAAGGGAAGAAGAAAGAAACTCCTCTCCTCTCTGCTGAAGGCTTGCTCTGCCCCAGGCTCTGTGCTGTGTCCTTGTGAGGCGGGCACATGCACGTCCTCCCATCTCTTCTATGACACCTACTCCTGCCTCTGGCTCTGCACGCTGCCTCCTCTCCCCTCACCATCGCCTCTGACCTCCTCACCTGGCCTCTTTCCCCACGACACCATTGAAACACTCTGATGAAGGGCAGGGGTGATGTCCTGATGAAGCTGCTGGGAAACCCGTTTTAGTCCTTACCGGTGATGTTGGACCCTGCTGAGTCCTTCCTTGTTCTTGCACTTCTTTCCTTCCTTGATACTATCCTCCCCTCATTCCCTGCACCTTCTGACCTTGGCTCATCTGTCCCCAAATCTACATTTCTTGCCTGAAAATTACTCTTGAGCATCAGACCCTCTACATCCGATGATCTTCACCTGGAGGTCCCAGAGGCAACACATCCATGACCAAACTCAGCATCTTCCATCAACTGTTTAATTATAATCTCTGATTTTCTTCTCCTTCTCCTTCTTCTCCACTGGACTATGAGCAATCTGATGCTAGTCCCGATGTCTTGGTTATCTCTTGTGTATCCAGCACCCAAGGTCAGCCCCTGGCATATGGCGGGCATTCAGGAATGCTGAAAAATGACCAGTACAACTTAGAAGACGCAATCTCTACAGATGAGTTTCCTCGTTTTTCCCTGAAACTGCTCTTATCTGTTTGCCCTCAGGGAAGTAGCATCCCATGGCTACAACGCTCAAGCATCGAAATGGAACCTGTGAGAGTTCTTCACCCCACAGGGAACTCCTTCCACCACATTTGGGGGGGATTTGCCTTTGTATCCTAGGTTTCCCCCCCCCCCGCAACCGCACAGGGCTGGATTTGCGTATGTTAATATGGAGAACTGCAACTATTTAATGAGAAGCAGTGGGCCATGTGGGTGAGCAGAATTCCTTAGAGTATTTTTTTCAGATGTCTTAATTCACTCTCTCTTTGTTGTATTTCGGTGGATCCAGGTGTTTGCACTGAGTTGGTCCCGGTCCCCACTCCTGTCCCCCAAATCTCTGAAACCACAGATCTCATTAGATGCCAGGCTCAGCCTTGTTTCTGGACGGTGATGGCGGGCGGAGTGCTCTGCCTACCTGGAAGCAATGCCAGGATGGCTGGAAGTAGCCTACTGAGGCCAGAGAGTGCCGGCCCAGAGGTTGGGTGGGGCCGTGCCTGAGCGGGTGGGGAGGAGAGGATAGAATTCCAAAGATGAGAACCTTCAATGGAGACAGCCCTCTGGGCTTTCAGCCCTCCATCTGGGTTCCACTAAAAACACATTTTGCGTGTTTCTGTTGTTCTTAAGTCTGGGTTTATTTCAAGGGGAAAATTATAAAGAAACATCTCTTCCTTTATTTCAACAGCAGCTTGTGCTTGGGTAGAGTCTCATCTGTCTGGTCTGTCCCACCTGGAGGTAAAAGGAGTAGGTTGGGGTGGGGGTCCCAAGAGGCCCCAGGAGACCGAGGCTCCAGACTGCTTGCCTCCAATGTGTTAGACCAGTGGGTCTGTCACAGGTTCTGACCTTCCAGCTGATAGCAACACACACCGCCAGAGGAGACCCTCGGTGGGTTGAGAATGAAAGGAAGGGACTTGGGGAAGCACAGGGCAAGAAGAGGCCTGGTGAGGTGGCCCCACCTGGGAAACATCCACAGACAGGCAAGTGACCGTCCCCATGGCTGTTTGAGAGCCTTCCTCTCTGAACCCAGGGCAGCATCTGGCAGGTAGCCATCCAAGCGAGGCAGGGTTCTGCCCAGGTCAGAAGCCAGAGGCAGCATCCAGTTCTCCTAAGGATTCAGGTTCCAATCCAGCCTGAGAATCCCTAAGATGACCCAGAGGCCTTGAATCTGTCCGTACCTCAGAGACACAAAGAAAAAATGTCAGCGCTCGAAAGTCCCTTAGCCATGTAACCCACTGCCCTCATTTCACAGATGAGGAAACACGCCCAGAGAGGGAAAGCTCCTTGCCTAGGGCACACAGCGGGTCAGCGATGGGCTGGTCCTGCAGCCTCAGTTCTCCGGCACTTTTCTACTTTTCCACCCTGCTGCTTACAGGGTAGGCAAATGGCCACGTCTCCACGGAGCGATCCAAGGGCTCTCATAAACATGCCCACTCATAGACTCACACGCATACGTGCACAGAACATGTACACTGGCCCTCGGATCCCATCAGCTGAGTTTGCCAGGACTCCCCCAGACATAACCTGGGTCTCTCCTCCAGGGTCATCTTGGGCACTCAGGCTCCAGGCAGACGTGGGACTCAGGACACCATGGTAGATGGTCCTGTCTTTGCACAGAGCTGGTGCCAGACACAAAGAGAACTTGAGGCCCAGCGCCCAGGCCCCGGCCTTCACCCACCAGTGAGAAATCCTTGCAGAGCCCTCTCTTGCTCTGAGAGGGGCCTCTGCAATGACTCAAGTCGACGTGTTTGGGAAGGACTTGATTGCCCCCTGGTGGCCATATCTGACATCTCACCCCAGCTCCCCAATACCACAGTCCATTCATTTATCAAAGATGTATTGAGCCCCTGCTGTGAGCCAGGGAAGAAATATTTACCCTTGTTGAATGAATGAATATCCGCTACCCCCAAGAAGAGGTCAGTCCACTGTAGAAGACTGATATGCAAAGCAACAGTTAAAATACAGGCTGATTAGTGCTACTATAGACATAAACTTAGAATACAATGGCAGCTTAAAAAAAAAAAAAAAGAGGGGGGAGATGTGGGAGGGCGGTGTCATTCCAGCTTCTTTGTAAGGAGCCTAAGGAAGATTTCTCAAGGGGCGTGGGTTGCCATGCTTCCCGGGGTATGCATAAGCAATCAATAATTACATTAATTTGTCTAAGAGTTTTCATTTTGCCAAAAGATTCCTCTTGCATATCCTGGTTTATCCTCCCAGTAGTGCCATGAAGTATGTATAATCATCCCCATTTTACAGAGGAGGATACTGAGGCTTGGAGAAGGTAAGTGATTTGCTCCATGTCACCATCTGGTAGTTGATGACTATAATTCCCAAACTACTCCCAACTGAATCAGACTCCCACAGGGAGGCAGGTGCACCAGGCGAGGGTTACAGATGGAGGTCAGCTGCCTCCACCACAGGAGAGTTGGTAAGTTGGGGGTCTGGATGGATAAGCAGCTCTCTTCCATCTCCCAGGCAGTGGAGCACAGTTCCACTCTGGAAGCAACACAATAATGCATGGTGAGCCTCAGCCAGGGCAAATGCAACCTGGAGGGTCCTGGGTTCAGTGGTTATGTCACAGCCTCATCACAAACGTGAAACTGGTGGGCATGAGAGGCAGACGTGTAATTTCCTCTTTACTACCACCGGTCATGTGATTACAGCAGAGCTCAGGAGGGCAGGGTGAGCATTGCAGAAAGGCTGCAGCTAGATAGGATCCTTAGGGCCAGAGCAAGGTTGGAGAGTGCAACTCTAGGAAAAGCTTCATTTTCCACACCCGCTCCAGTTCCAAACACAAGCTGAAGGTCCCAATGAACTCCCTGTTAAAGAAGAATGAAAACTCTGGTGCAGCTATTTAAAAACGGGCAGGCGTCAAGTGGCCAACGGCAGTCAAGTGCAGCCAGGGCAGCGCTCGGGAAAATCATCCACCACCCTCAGCCCTGGAGAAGCAGACCTGGGGTTCCCAACACAGGCGGGCGTGGGTCCATTTAGGCTACCCCATCATCTTTGTGCCACGGAGCTAGTTCATCACAGGACCTTGCTGATTCCTTCCCCAGCACGCCTCAACAATCCCACTGCTCTCCTGAGGCCCAAGCCTTTTCACTCTTTGCTTAGAAGCCCAGCTTTGTTTCCAGACTGTTTTCCCTTTCTCTTCTCCCTACAGCCTCCCTTGACAGGGCAGCTTTAGTGTCCCTGCTTCCCAGAACCAGTGCTGCATACTCACCTGCTGCACTCCCCCAGGATGTACAGACATCTCATAAGAGTGGGGGCTGCCTCTGGAAACGGACTGGAAAAAGGTTAAGGGGAAGGAGCTTGGGGGCCAGCAAGCCCGGATGTGACAAAGCACCGAGGTGGGCTTGAATGTGAATGGCTGTGGTGGGTAGACAGTGGGCTATTGTGCACAGGAAGTTTGGGTGAGGGAGGATTTTAAGACTCTGCTGGGCCAGGTGCAGTGACTTCACACCTGCCGTCCCAGCACTTTGGGAGTCCAAGGCAGGCCGATTACTTGATCCCAGGAATTTGAGACCAGCCCGGGCAACATGGCGAAACCCCATCTCTACAACAAACAAACAAACAAACACAAAAAATTAACTGGGCATGGTGGTGCCTGCCTGTAGTCCCAGCCACCCGGGGTGGGTGGGTAGGGTGCTGAGGTGGAAGGATTGCTTGAGCCCAGGAGGTCAAGTCTGCAGGGAGCTGAGATCGCACCATAGTACTCCAGCCTGGGTAACAGAGTGAGACCCTGTCTCAAAAAGAAAAAGACTGCTGTGGCACAGGTGACTTTTACCTCTGTTAGGGTTCTAGACCTGTATGTTTTCCAGTGAGCTACAAAATGGGGATCCTAGGGAAGGGTATGTTCCAAGGGAAGGACTCAAGACACAAGATCCTTTGGACCAAAGAAACTGGCAAGAGGTGGAGGCTTTACATTTGATGGCCCTTCACTGACAGCCCACCTTGGGCCCCATGCAGTGAGGCTTGGACTTAAGCCCACCACAGCCTCACCACAGTCCTCTAAAGCCATGGAATTTAGAGAGGTAAAGTAACAAGCCCGCGGTCACAAACCTAGTAACAGTGCTAAGATTCAAACCCAGGCCTCTGATGCCATGTGGTTTTTTCACAAGAGCATCTTTTGACTTTGCTAATTTCTGGACATCATGTGGAGCCTTCCATGAAAGGGTCAAATATTTGGGAAGGCAAACATCAAAGGGAGGAAGTGCAGGTATTTTATGTAAGCGGATTGCCCTGCCATGGTGTCTGATTTCCCTGCCAGCTCTGCCCTCTCCCAGGACACACGTTCTCTGCCATGCATTTGCTTTTGTCAGTGTTCTCTGGAACTGCATTTTCCAGGACTCCGTTACTCCCCAAGCATACAAATGCCTCTCCTTCATTTTTCCTGTTAAGCAGATTTAAAGAATGAACTAAGAATCTTGGCCACCATTAATTTCACAGCTTACAATTATTTGCATCCCCCTCCTTCTTTGCTTGAGTCATTTTAAAAAGCCCTTATGATTTCCTTTAATCCCTTTTGGTAGAGCAATTCCATTCTCTTCTCTCTTAACCTCCTCTCTCCTGAACGCCCCCCCTCCCCCTGAAAGCTTTAAATAATGCAGCAAATTCTTGTTTCATTTCCTTTTCTCTGTTTCCAGATGGATTTTTCTCCCTAGTACATCCCAGGGAATCATTTCTGTCAGACGCTTCACTGGATGTCCCTTGGTCTTTACAGCCATCTATCCTTTCTCCAAACCCCACCTCAAATTGCAATTTGCTATTTTAATTGTAGTTTTTCTTGCCACACTTGGGTTTTTTTTCCTCCTCTTCTCAGTCTTCTACCTCGCTTAGATTTTAATCCCTTCTTCCAGTGCAGAAAATTCATTAAGATTTCTAGATTCCTCCAAATTTGCTTCCTTGATGTTGAATAATTCTTCTTAGTTTATGTATGATGCTGATTGTTCAGATGCTGAATTAAGTTGCTGAGCTGTGGGGCCAGGAGGCCCTGTCCAAGTGAAGACTGAATCCCCACTCTGGAGTGGAGTTGGGGTGTTCCTGGGTCTGTCTGGTCCCTGCAGTCCTGAGGCTGGCCCTCTCTAAGGCCAGACCTTGGCCCCAGGGCAACCAGCCACCTGTGCCTGCCTCCCTGGCCACCTAATGAGAGGTCCTGGGATTGTTTGTCTTTGGTTCCATGGATTGATCTTTGCAGGCTGGGCCAGGCTGGCCCTGACCATAAACCACCTGGGTCACCTGCAGCTGTTTCCCAGGTGCCTGCTAGGCCTGCGGGCTGGGGCTGCAGCTGGAAATGGGTCTGGGCAGGAAGCGTAGGGGGAAGTAACCTGTGTGGCTGGGGAGTCAATGAGGCCATCATGTGAGGGGAGGACTAGAACGCAGTTCTCTGATGCATTCCAGGGATAAAGGCTGAGTTACTCACCACGGAGAGGAACTGCTGAAAGCTGCCACCCATCCTGTCTGGGCTCACAAACCTGTCCCTGTTCTGTCTTTCGGGTAGGTATGTAGGTCAGTACTGGTGAAGGTCATTTACTGTGGGAGCATGTCAACATCAACCTTGAGTCTGGCTCAGTCAGAAACAAGGGGTGTTCTGAAGTGGCCTAAAAGTCCCTGGGAAAGGGTGATCCACTTACAGCTGCTTAACCTGGGGCAGGTCACATCACCCCTCCAAGCCTCAGGGCTGATATGAGACAGTGTGCATGAAAGGTCACTACCTGGGCAACGCTGATATTGTGATGCAGGTGACAGGAGGTGCAAGAGGTAGCATTCACTCCTTCCTTCATTGCTACCTTGTTCTTAGAGATTTAAGGCAAGAGACACAACTGGAAAGTGGACAAAGGAAAAATAATTTTGAGGATATTAAGGATAAGATAAGGTCTGAGATCGTCTCAAGTGGGAGTAAAGGAAGTAGAAGGGAGGGTGGCCCTGTAAAGCCAGGTGACCTCTACCTCCAGGTGAGGAGGGGAAGGCCACAGAGGAGGCCCTAGAAGACCTGCTACAGGATCGCTTGGAGAAGTGGGAGGGGCAGAGGGCTGCACATCCCTAATGAGCTTGCCTGCTAATCCCAGACGGTTGCTGCACTGGGAGAGCACAGGTAGAGACCTCCTGAGATGTCTGGAATACCAAATAACATGGCAGAATGTGAGGCAAATATGTGGACTTACAGAACTCTGCAAATAATCCTTTCTTTTCTTTTTTTTTTGAGATGGAGTCTTGCTCTGTCACCCAGGCTGGAGTGCAGTGGCACGACCTCAGTTCATGGCAACCTCTGCCTTCTGGGTTCAAGCATTTCTCCTGCCTCAGCATCCCGAGTAGCTGGGAGTACAGGCGCACGCCACCACACCCAGCTAATTTTTTAATTTTTAGTAGAGACGAGGTTTCACCATGTTGGCCAGGCTGGTCTCGAACTCCTGACCTCAAGCAATCCACTCACCTCGGCCTCCCAAAGTGTTGGGATTACAGGTGTGAGCCACCGCGCCCGGCCTCTCTGCAAATAATTCTGACACCTAGGAGGTGCACTTTGTATGTCACGCTTTTAAATGCAAAGGACTTGTTTCAGCATGTCTGTTACACTTCCTTTAATAGTGCAAGGGCAGTGGCAGTGCCAAGGAGTGACTTGGAGAGGTATGTTTTATGCCCCTCCTCTTCATGAATCACCCCTGCCTCCCCTCCCAAAAAAAAAAACCAAAACAAAACAAAAACAAAAAACTGACTAAAAATCATGTTTTTGACATGGGCGGGGGATGTCTTCTTGATTTTATGGAAAATGTTGAGTACAAGCCCCTTTAGAAAAATTGCTGTAAAGAATCAGTTGAAGGCCAAGTGCGGTGGCTCATGCCTGTAATCCCAGCACTTTGAGAGGCCAAGGCAGGTGGATCACCTGAAGTCAGGAGTTTGACGCCAGCCTGGCCAAGACAGTGAAATCCTGTCTCTACCAAAAATACAAAAATTAGCCGGGCATGGTGGCAGGTGCCCGTAATTCCAGCTACTCTAGAGGCTGAGGCACAAGAATCACTTGAACCCAGGAGGTGGAGGTTGCAGTGAGTCAAGATGGCACCACTGTACACAGCAAGACTCCATCTCAAAAAATAATAATAAGATAAATCAGTTGACTTCATGTGAGACAAGTCCCCAGCCCTGCTTCCAACCAGATTGCTGTTTCTAAGTTTCTCCCAGGCAGACATCCTAGAGTCCTGGCTCCAGAAGTGCTCCGCAATGAACAGAGTGACCAGGAGGTGCTGGAAGAAGGGAGAGCCCTGTGTGGTCAAGAGTTCACAGGGCAGTGGGGATTTCAGCTGGGCTGGATGCAGGGAGAGCAGGGGCAGACTTCCTTCAGCGAGGAGGGCAGAGACAAAGCCTGAGGCAGTGGGAGCGAGTCTGGCTCTTCAGGGAGACCTGGGGTTGGTCTGCTGAAAGGGACGGTGTCTGGAAAGGAGGAGTAGGAGGTGAGGATGGAGAGATGGTGGTGCCAGATCAAAGGAGGCGTAAGCGCTGGGCGAAGGAAGCAGATCTGTGTCCCTGAGCAGGACCCAGCAGGAGGCTTCCATGCCAAGGAAAGTTTGGGTGAAAATAGGATTTTAGGAACATTAGTCATATATAGAATAAACCGGAGGATGGAGGAGGACCAGTCAGGAAGGTCAATTAGGAGGTTTTGGCTGTGAGTCCTGTGTGAGATGTAAGGACCTAAACTAGCTGTGTATGGCATAGAAATGAAAGAAGAGGCCAGGCATGGTGGCTCACGCCTGTAATCCCAGTACTCTGGGAGGCCGAGGCAGACAGATCACCTGAGGACAGGAACTTGAGACCAGCCTGGCCAACATGGTGAAACATTGTCTCTACTAAAAATAAAAAAATTAGCTGGGCATGGTGGCAGGCGCCTGTAGTCCCAGCTATTTGGGAGGCTGAGGCAGGAGAATCACTTGAACTTGGGAGTGGAGGTTGTGGTGAGCTGAGGTCGCGCCACTGCACTCCAGCCTGGGAGACAGAACAGGACTCCATCTCAAAAAAAAAAAAAAAAAAAAAAAAAAAAAGAAAAGAATAAATAAGTCTGGGCACAGTGATTCATGCCTATAATCCTAGCACTTTGGGAGGCCAAGGTGGGCAGACCACAAGGTCAGGAGTTCGAGACCAACCTGACAAACATGGTGAAACCCTGTCCCTACTAAAAAACAAACAAACAAACAAACAATTAGCTGGACATAGTGTCAGGCGCCTGTAATCCCAGCTACTTGGGAATCTGAGGCAGGAGAATCGCTTGAACCTGGGAGGCGGAGGTTGCAGTGAGCTGAGATCGCGCCACTGCGCTCCAGCCCAGGCGACAGAGTGAGACTCCTTCTCAAAAAATAAATAAATACATAAGAAGTGAAATGGAAATGATGTGGCGATAGGAGGGGGCAGCCCAAGAGTAGGAGCACTGGAAGGTTACGAGGAGAAAAATGCCCCAGAAGCAGACAACATGGGGACTTGATGTTCCCAGATGTATTCCCAGAAGGGAACTAGTTAGTTAGGCTGGTTAGTTTCTGCTGTCCGGTCCTTGTTTATGTGGCACAAGAGCAGCAGAGAGATTTTCCACAAACCTCCCCTAGGAGACGGCAGAATAAGGCAGGCAGGGGTTAATATGGTCTGCAAATAAACTGCAGATTAATCCTCAACGGTACTTAATGCAGGGTAAAATGTGATAAATTATTCACATCGTACAGCGTAATAAGCAGGTTGACTCTGTGGCACCAGGCCTCTTGAGCTGTATTTTACACTTAGTTCCTCCTCTTGTTCCTCTTATTTAATCATTTTCAGAACACCTGACTTAAATAGGTGTTTCAGGTCCCATTTTTTTCCCCTGAAAAAATAAATTAGATCATAGATTCATCTCATGACATTCTGACATTTACCATCTTCTTACATTAGAATACACATGATTAGAGAGAGAGGAGCTCAGGAATTAGGTACAGGAGGAAGATGAAATACACTTTTCTTGAGGTTACCCCTTCTGGTCTTCGTGCATGACAGTCTGTTGTGCAGACAGGTTACAGGAAGCTCATTTTCATGTGGGATACAAGCCCAATTTGTGGTTAATCTGAAGGAATTAAATCTGCTATTTAGGGCTGACTGAGATTCTCTCTCCTGTGGAGTTGGTTGTCTGGGTAGAGGTGCTCATAGCCCTCCAGGGTGTCTGTAAAATATATTAAATGAATGGGGCTTTTGTAGCCAAGAGCCTCCCACTCGTGGGCAAGCTTTCAATGGTCCCAGTCCATGGCAGCCAGCTCCCCTAAACTATGGCTGGATTTCTGCCCTCCCTTCCTCAGGCAGATCTCCCCAAGAAGGGCCCGAGCCCCTGCGCGTAGAAGGCTTTTGCGGAGGGACACAGATTATGGACTGAGGTGGGCAACATGCTGAGGAGGAGTGTGTTGGAGGCGGACTAGTAAACTCAGCACTGAGACGCGGGAAGAGAGAAGCTCAGGAAGAAGAGGCCGTGTACTAGCCCCAGGCGATGGCCAAATAGTCAAAGACGTGGTCCCTGGAGAAAACCAAGCTGAGGGGGAAGGTGTGGGCGCAGGGTAACAACCAGGGGTGGGAATGAAGCTTTGGGAGAGAAAGTCAGGGATCGCAGAAAGAAAAAGGAGCCGGAGAAATGGGAAGAAGCAGAAAAGAGAATGAATGGCAGGAAGTGTAGAAGGCAGAGTCTCAGTCCGCAGCGATTCTGATGAACTAAGCTGAGCTAAGGGTAGGTTAACAGCGTTGTCATCTTTCCTCTCCCAAGCCAGCTTCTTCAGCAGGGTGCGCGCAGGCGCGCGCGCACACACACGTATATATGGTTTCTGATTTCTTTATTGCATCACTGTCTGTAAAGTGCTTGGCAAACTCAAACTGCAAAACGCAATGATGTGCTAGGGGTACCCTCTCCTTTACTTCAACTGCCAGGCCCAGCAGGACGTTTTTGATGCTTAATTGTAAATATGAGACAGATGGGGACTAATAAGGTCCGCAAAATGCTGAGAAAGTGGTGGGCTCTTTGTGTCTCAGAAGTGAGGTTTCAGTCCCCTGGGCAGCCCATTCAGCATGTCCGGTGAGATCAGACAGTTGTCCTGACCAGGAGCTGTTCCTGTGGGATGGAGCCGAGGGCTGGGAGCCGTTTCCTGCAAAGGGAAGCCTGGCAGCAAATGTTTAGAAGCAAGATTCTCATGGCTATCCAGCAATGACCTCAGACATTCCCGATTTCGTTGGGGGATGGCAGTGGCTCATATACAGTATGTTATGTAAGAAACGAGAGAGAGAGAGAGAGAGAGAGAGAGAGAGAGAGAGAGAGAGAGAGAGCAGCCCACGTTTCTCAATGGCTATGGAAAGCTGAAAACACTCTGATTTTCATGATTGAGGCAAGAAGCATCTGATGTTAACAGTGACATGTACCAAAAAGAGTGCGAATCACTGCAGGAAGAAACGCAGCAGTCTTTTGGGCGTCTGGCAGGCAGGTCCAGAGCTGAGGAAACATCATTCCCCAGCCTAAGCTGAAGTTGCTAAGAGCATGGGAAGGGCTGAGCTGTCTGTGTGTTGCCAGGCTTGGACCCACCACAGTCCCACTTCCGGCTTCCTGAGCAGTTTCATCAGAGCTTCCCTATTAGCCCTGCATAGCAGTGGCTGTTGAGCCCAATGTCAGCAGCAGGCTCTGGAATATTGCCTGTCCACCGTCAGCATGGAATGGAGGCCCCCTGCCCAGACTCTCCTGGGCAAGACGGTGCTGGGGACAGCTGGCAGCGACGTGGAGGCCTGAAATGGAGCGTTCTCAGCCATGGAGGCAGAAAGGCTTCCAGGCCCCCTTGCAGACACACATAGTGCAGCAGAGCCATGAGCTTGGGGGAGAAGTTTGCACCACTCTCTCTCAGCACAGTTCTTCTGAATGTCTTACCTAAGGTTGGTCTTTACTTCATTTGGTCAATCAAACAAAATCAATGTTTATTTAGCTGACATTTAAGACCGGCCCTCAAGGAGCTCACAGTCCAGAGAGTCCACTCTGAGGGACAATGTAACTTATCATCTCGTACTAAGATAAACGCAATGACAGATATTTGAACAAGGTAGAGAAATGGCATAGAAGAGGGGAGAAGTGATATCTGAGGTGGACTTTTGGGGATACATAATAAAAACCAGCATTCTATGCTTACCATGTTCCAGACATGGTGCTAGAGCCTTCCATCAATTAACTCCCTTAATTATCAGAAAAGCCCAGGAGGTAGGTTCTGTTATTCCCATTTTACAAAACAGAGGCACACAGGGCTTAGAAAAGTGATCCAAATTTACATAGCTAGTAAGAGGAAAAGTAGGATTTGATGCCACTCTATATATTTTTATATATATATATATATATGTATTTTTTTTTTGAGACAGGGTCTCACTCTGTCGCCCAGACTAGAGTGCAGCGGCACGATCTTGGCTCACTTCAACTTGTACCTCCTGGGTTCATGCAATTCTCCTGCCTCACCTCCCAAGTTGCTGGGATTACAGAGGCACACCACTACTGCCCAGTTAATTTTTATATTTTTAGTAGAGACAGGGTTTCACCATGTGGGCCAGGCTGGTCTTGAACTCCTGACCTCAAATGATCCACTCACCTTGGCCTTCCAAAGTGCTAGGATGACAGGTGTGAACCACCGTGCCTGTCCTGACGCCATTACATTTGACTGCCTTTCTAAGATATTAAATAATGAAGGTGTCTACCTGGGATAAGAAGTAGAAGAAAGCATGGCAGGCAGAGCAAATAGAATACACAAAGCATGGAGGCGTGAGATCACATGGCTCAGTCTTATAGGAGCAGGAAGTGTGAGAGCAGGAAGGAGTGGAATGTGAGGCTGGAGAAGCAGACGGGGTCTGCGAGGTTGGATTTCCTGCTCTCATCATGGGGCGTCATTGAAGGACTCTTAGAGACAGAGTCACAGGTGCACGTTTAAGAAAGACTACCGCCGGGCGCGGTGGCTCATGCCTGTAATCCCAGCACTTTAGGAGGCTGAGGCGGGCAAATCACTTGAGGACAGGAATTCAAGACCAGCCTGGCCAACGTGGTGAAGCCATGTTTAGTAGAGGCCCGTCTCTACTGAAAATACAAACATTAGTAGGGCGTGGTGGCCCATGCCTGTAATCCCAGCTACTCGGGAGACAGAGGGTAGAAAATCACTTGAACCCAGGAGGTGGAGGTTGCAGTGAACGGAGATCACGCCATTGCACTTCAGTCTGGGCGACAGAGCAAGACTCCTTCTCAAAAAAAAAAAAAAAAAAAAAAAAAAAAGGGAAAAAGAAAAAAGAAAAGAAAGACCACTCTTGGCTGCAGGATGATGTGGGTTGATGGGGGCAAAGGAGAACAGTTAGGAGGCTATCATAATAGTAACAGTGAAATCACTAGGTACTGTGCTAAGACAGTGAAAGGAGACATCTTTTTAAAAGGAATTTTTGGAAGATCCAATCAACAGGCCTTGGTGGTGATTACATGTGGGGAGTAAGGCTGGGGAGGTGTAGAGGAAGAGTCCTCGGTTTCTGGCTTGGGAACTGCTATAGCCACTAGCAGGTTTGTAGGAAGGGGAAGGAAGGGAACCAGTAAGTTCAATTCTGGACATGCTGCATCGGGGTGCCTGCGGGGCCCCCAAGTATGTGGAGAGCTGCAGGCAACTGGATATGCAGGTCTGGGTGGCCATTGGCCACAGCTCCCTCTTCTCTGCCCCATCCTGCAGACAGTCCCTCACTGGGAGCACAGTGACAGGAAACATGAGATGCTGGAATCTGGCGTTGGCATGGTTGAGTGTGATTAATGCAGAAGAAATGAAGTCAGTATTGGATGGCAACAAACCCAGACTCTGTTAGACGCGGCAGAAAGTGAACAAAGCGGATGGATTAAAGGTGGTAATGGATGCTCAGACTATTCACTCCACTAGACAGTGGGGATTCTTAAGTGAGTTGAAGAGAGGGGAATTCAATAAAGGCACAACTATCTTTTATTTTTAGTGTCAGCCTTTCGTGTAATACAACAAAACTTGTCGAGCAGTTACCTTATTCGTTGACTCAGTGTTTATTGAACACCTGCTGTGTGCCTGGGCAGAGCTGGGGATAAATCAGTGAACAAGATAAAAACCTCTGCCCTTAAGGAGCTTATTTCCTCACTAGGGAGGGTGGGGAAACAAATGATAAGCAAAAGAAGAAATAAAATAAATAATCTTTGGGTATCCACTAGCTTATACAACACCTTCATGCAAATTCGAAAAAGGCCACACCTGTGTGTGGGTGGAGGCAACCCTGTGCCAGGTCACAGAGCTTGTCAAGCAGAACCTGGGCTCACTCTTGCTTGGCAAGGCATCCAATCTGCACAGCTTTATCTGGTGGCCCCAGATGGAACGCCAATTGTCTGATGGAGAAAAATAAAGCAAGATAAGAGAGACAGGCGGCAAAGAGGGAGAAGGGTTGCAATTCAAAAGAAGAGGGTCAGAGAAGGCCTCCATGAGAAAATGACATTTGAGCAAAGACGTGAAGGGGATGAGGAAGTAAGCCACATGGATATCTGGGGAAGACTCCCAGGCAGTGGGGACAGCCAGTGCAAAGGCTTGAGACAGGAGCATGCCTGGCTATTTGAGGAATACCAAGGAGGCCAGTGTGGCAGGAGCAGGGAGACCAAGAGGAAGAGAGTAGGGGACTGGATGGGAAAGGCAGCTGGGGGCCAGAGAGTGCCTCCTAGGCCCCTGTAAGAACATTGGTATTCACTCTGGATGCCATGGGAAGTCTTGGAAGAATTTTGAGTAGGGAGCTACATGATTTGACTGACTTTTTACGAGCTCCATCTGGCTGCTGGGTTGAACATACTGTACAGGAGGGGAGGTGGAAGCAGGGGCTCACTGAGGAGGCCACTGCGATTACCAAAGTGAGGAGTGATGGTTGCGCAGACCAGAGAGGTGGCAGTGGAGGTGAGGAGGAGTGCTCAGATTCCAGATATATTTCGTAAAGCCCGCAGAATTCGCTGATGGGTTGGAAGTGTGGTGGGAGAGAAGGATGACTCCAAGCTTCCTGACCCAGACAATGGAAGAATGAAGTTGCCATTTATTGAGAAAGAGAAGGCTGTGGAAGGAAACACAATTGGGCGTAATGTCAAACGTTTTAATTTGAGCACTGATTTGTGAACATGAAAAATGACCCTCCCCTTAACAGGTTCTGACCCCTGCAACAACTCATATAACAGAGGACAAAACCAAGACCCAGAACAACTTGTGTAAATCTTGCCCAGCTCGTAAGTGACAGAACCAGGTTTCAAACGAATCTGTGTGCTTCCACATCTGTGCACTTTGCCCCATACTGCATTGTCTCAGGGAATTCCTGCTCCACCGAGGAAGCCACGGAAACTAGATCGTGAGCTGTCGGGAGCTGAGGTTGCGTCTCACTCTCCTCTGTAGTCCCCGTGTTGGGATTTTGTTGGAGGAACCAGCAAATAACACTCCTCCTCTCAACTTGACTTTGAAACCTTTGGAGAAATAGACACAGGAATCATGCAGATAGATAGGAAGATCGGCTTTATCTTTTTTTTTTTTTTTTTTTGAGACGGAGTCTCGCTCTGTCGCCCAGGCTGGAGTGCAGTGGCGCGATCTCGGCTCACTGCAAGCTCCGCCTCCTGGGTTCACGCCATTCTCCTGCCTCAGCCTCCCGAGTAGCTGGGACTACAGGCGCCCACAACCGCGCCCGGCTAGTTTTTTGTATTTTTAGTAGAGACGGGGTTTCACTGTGGTCTCGATCTCCTGACCTTGTGATCCGCCCGCCTCGGCCTCCCAAAGTGCTGGGATTACAGGCGTGAGCCACCGCGCCCGGCTTTTTTTTTTTTTTTTTTTTTGAGATGGAGTTTTGCTCTTATTGCCCAGGCTTGAGTACAGTGGCACAATCTCAGCTCACTGCAACCTCCACTTTCCGGTTTCAAGCAATTCTCCTGCCTGCCTCAGCCTCCCAAGTCGTTGGGATTATAGGCGCCCGTCACCACGCCCAGCTATTTTTTTTTTTTGTATTTTTAGTAGAGACGGGGTTTTACCATGTTGGTCAGGCTGGTCTCGAACTGCTCACCTCGTGATCCATCTGCCTTGGCCTCCCAAAGTGCTGGGATTACAGGCGTGAGCCACCGCGCCCGGCCCCATCAGATTTATCTTTGATCACTCTGGGGTGGAAGATGATACCTCAGTGTGTGGCCACAGTAGGCTTCCTGGTGTTCCCCTGATCAGGCAGAGCTTGGACACTGCAAGTCTCTTCCTGGAGCCTTCACCTGAAGAAGTAACCTGAATGCAATTATCCAGCAGGCCGACTGGCTCTGAGAGAGAAAGGGAGAGGAAGGGGGTGAGCTTCTCATGCTCAGATCTTCCTTTCAAATTCATTATCAGATAAATCCCCTCTCTTCCCATGGGGAGGAGTAGGGAGCGAGGCCAGTAGGGTTATTTTAGCTGCAGTCCTTCCCCATGGAAACATAAAGCACAGAAATGAAAGTTCCCCCTCCCCCGCTCCAGCACAGCCTGGCACACAATAGGTGCTCAGTGTTTAGTTTGTGTGTGTGTGTGTGTGTGTGGCTAAAATAAAAGCAGGCACTTCTACCTAGTGAACAATAGAGAAGGCATTCCTTATACACATTCACTTCTCATTATTATCCAAGAGGTAGAAATTACTTTTCTTTCCAGTTTACAAATGAGAAAGTGAAGGTTTGAAAGGTTTTGAAACTGACCTAGGATGGAGCCAGGACTTTAACCTGGTGGCTTATTGGAGTCAGAGCAGATAAGCAGCACAGGTGTTCCCCTCACTCTGCTCTGCTGGTGACGATCCCAGGCAGTAAGGACATTATTAGACATTAGCATGAAGTGCCTGGGAAAGCAGGCAAGAGAGCAGTTAATTCTGTCTAGAGCTGGGGTGGGGGTGCAGAGGCAGAGACAGGCAGTCACAGAAAGAAGATGAGAGCTGACTGGAGTCTTCAAAGACAAGTAGGGATTTGCCAAAGGGATAAGACTAGTGGAGGGAGGCGATGGTATTCTAGGTGGAACAGCTTGGACAAACATCCTAGACCTGAACAATGTTTGGGGAGTAGTGAATGGACCAGACTGCTCAAAATACAGATCACAAAACAGCAGCCCACCCTCTGAAGTCAACCTGCAGATGTGAGTTGTTTGGCGTGTACAAAATATACACATATTTAAGTTACCTCAACATTTGAGTGATTTCGTCACTCTGGACTTTTGGCTTTTCTTAAAAAACCAGAAGATAACCCTAAGTCACCCTAGGTATGTGTTCCCATATGGCCACCTTTGTTGAGCCCTAAGAAGCTACTAGCTCCTTCAGATGAACATGTGCTCCCCAGCTGGCCTCAACCCCTGCCCACTCCCCAGCACCTGCATGTTTCACCCATTTACTTAACTAGCCTATCTTGCTCCTATGGGCACTTGAGCTTGCAACCCTTGGGCTAGATGTTTGGACCAAGTTTTGAAGGGCCTGCTGTGCCATGCCAAGGAGGGGATTTGGGAGTCTTCAAAGGTTGTTAAACAGAGGAGTGCATGATGGGATGAGTACAGAAGATGGGATAGGTGGGAGAGAGATGGACGCAATATTGAAATTAGTAGGCACAAGGGTCAAACGGTTTCTCCTGGAGAATTCTTCTTCAGGCAGAAGTAGTAGCAGTTGTTCCGGGCGGGTCATAGTTGTGGACTGGACTTGGAGTTAGACAGCCTGAAATACTGTTTTTTAAAATTTTTTATTTCCATAGGTTATTGGGGAACAGGTGGTGTTTGGTTAAATGAGTATGCTCTTTAGTGGTGATTTGTGAAATTTTGGGGCACCCATCACCCAAGCAGTATACACTGAACCCAATTTATAGTCTTTTATCCCTCACCCTCTTCCCACCCTTTGCCCCTGAGTCCCCAAAGTCCATTGTGGAATTCTTATGCCTTTGCATCCTCATAGCTTACTTCCCACTTATGAGGGAGAACATACAATGTTTGGTTTTCCATTCCTGAGTTTTTTCACTTAGAATTATAGTCTTCAATCTCATCCAGGTTGCTGTGAATGCCATTAATTCATTCCTTTTTATGGCTGAGTAGTATTCTATCATATATATGCATATACACACACACACGCACACACACACAAAACACAGCTTCTTTATCCACTTGTTGATTGATGGGCATTTGGGTTGGTTCCACATTTTTGCAATTATAAATTGTGCTGCAATAAATATGCCTGTGCAAGTATATTTTTTGTATAATGGCCTCTTTTCCTCTGGGTAGATACTAGTAATGGGATTGCCAGATCAAATGATAGTTCTACTGTTTTAGTTCTTTAAGGAATCTCCACGCTGTTTTCCTTAGTGGTTGTACTCGTTTACATTCCTACCAGCAGTGTAGAAGTGTTCCCTGTTCACCGCATCCACACCAAAATCTACAATTTTTTAATTATGGCCATTCTTGCAGGAGTAAGGTGGTATCGGATTGTGGTTTTGATTTGCGTTCCCTGATCATTAGTGATGTTGAGCATTTTTTCATATGTATGTTGGCCATTTGTATATCTTCTTTTGACAATTGTCTATTTATGTCCATAGCCCCCTTTTTTTTTTTTTTTTTTTTTAAGATGGTGTGTCGTTCTGTCACCCAGGCTGGAATGCAGTGGCAGGATCTCGGTTCACTGCAACCTCCACCTCCCACATTCAAGTGACTCCCGTGCCTCAACCTCCCTGAGTAGCTGAGATTACAGGCACCTGCCACCACGCCCAGCTAATTTCTGTGTTTAGTAGAGGTTTTGTATTTTAGGTTTTGCCATGTTGGTCATGCTGGTTTCGAACTCCTGACCTCAGGTGATCCTCTGGCCTCGGCCTCCCAAAGTGCTGGGATTACAGGCGTGAGCCACTGCGCCCAGCCTGGAGGAGTCTTTAGGGTTTTCTAGGTATACAATCATATCATCAGCAAACAGCGGCAGTTTGACTTCCTCTTTACCTATTTGGATGCCCTTTATTTCTTTCTCTTGTCTGATTGCTCTGGCCAGGACTTCCAGTACTATGTTGAAGAGAAGTGGTGAGAGTGGGCATCCGTGTCTTGTTCCAGTTCTCAGGGGGAATGCTTTCAACTTTTCCCCATTCAGTATTATGTCAGCTGAGGGTTTGTCATAGATGGCTTTTATTACATTGAGGTATGTCCTTGTATGCTGATTTTGCTGAAAGTTTTCATCATAAAGGGATGCGGATTTTTTTTCTTTTTTTTTTTTTTGAGACAGAGTCTCACTCTGTTGCCCAAGTTGGAGTGTAGCATTGTGATCTCAGCTCACTGCAACCTCTGCCTTCCAGGTTCAAGTGATTCTCCTGCCTCAGCCTCCTGAGTAGCTGGGATTACAGGCATGCGCCACCATGCCCGGCTAATTTTTGTATTTTAAATAGGGATGGGGTTTTGCCATGTTGGCCAGGTTGGTCTTGAACTCCTGACCTCAGGTGATCCACCGACCTTGGACTCCTAAAGTGCTGGAATTACAGGCGTGAGCCACTGTGCCTGGCGGGGATACTGGATTTTGTGGAATGTTTTTTCTGCATCTGTTGAGATGACCATGTGATTTTTGTTTTTAATTCTGTTTATGTGGTGTATCACATTTATTGACTTGCATATGTTAATATATATCTGTATTAGAGGACCTGTATCTAGAGGGCCTGAAATAAAACAGAAGAATGAATGATCCTCCTCCTTTCAAACACTGTTACCTTCACCTCTCCAGTAAGTTCCATCTGGTCTGTTTAGAAAACAAGAAAATGGGCCAGGCATGCTGGTAATCCTAGCACTTTGAGAGGCCAAGGTGGGTGGATCATTTGAGCTCAGGAGTTTGAAACCAGCCTGGGCAACATGGAGAAACCTCCTCTCTACAAAAAATATAAACATTAGCCAGGTGTGATAGTGCACACCTGTAGTTCCAGTTCCTCAGGAGGCTGAGGTGGGAGGATCACTTGAGCCTGGGATGCAGAGGCTGCAGTGAGCCAAGATTGCACCACTGCACTCCAGCCTGGGCAACAGAATGAGACCCTGTCTCGAAAAGAAAAGAAAAGAAAAGAAAAGAAAAGAAAAGGAAAGGAAAGAAAAGAAAAGAAAGTAGGAAGGAAGGAGAGAAGAAAGAGAGAAAGAAAAGAGAGAGAAAGAAAATGAGAGAAAAAGAAGGAAAGAAAGAACAAAAAAAGAAAGAGAAAGAAAAGAGAGAGAAGAAAGAGAGAGAGAAAGAAAAGAGAGAGAAAGAACATAAAGAGAGAAAAAGGAAAGAAAGAACAAAAACTGAAAGAGAGATAAAGAGAAAGAAAGAACGAACGAACGAACCTCGGTACCTCTGGCAAGCCACTTAACTTCTTTGAGCCTCAGTTTCCTCCACGGTAAAATAGGAATAGCATTACCATCAACAGCATCTCATGAGGAAAGGTGTTTGAACACATCTGTGGGTCCTAGGGAGTTAGAGGATTGCTGGGGTTGATACAGGAAGGCCCCACATGTTGGCTTGGCTCTGAGGTGTCAGACCTCTAGAGGTGGCACAAACCACACAATAGCTGTGGTTCCTGCTGTCCTGGGAGTTTTAACAATGATACAAGCCACATCAAGCTGCTTGAACAAGAACATATGCATAAAGACTTACATCCCCTGTCTCTCCCTTTCCACCTCGTACACCCATGAAGTCTGGGGCAGGGGCAAAAGCCCAGGGTGTGGTCTGAGTTGGATTTGGCTTCTGGATTTGGGGCAGGGCCCAGGGGATTCAAATCCCCTCTGTCCTGCACACAGCATCATGGTGACTTGGGGATGAAGGCTGCACAGTCAGCCTGGCTGGTTGCAGCCTCTCAGCTCCTCCCTCCCTTCTCTGGTCTGCTGCTCCCTCCCTCCCCTCCCCCTCACTGTCTCCAGCCCTGCAATCCATCACAGCTCTGTGTCCCTGCCCTTTGTGACCGTGTCTCTCTGCAGCACTACTTTTGCATTTTGATG
Source organism: Macaca thibetana thibetana (assembly GCF_024542745.1). Lineage (NCBI taxonomy): Eukaryota > Metazoa > Chordata > Mammalia > Primates > Cercopithecidae > Macaca > Macaca thibetana. Next base: position 88,710,685 of record NC_065579.1, read on the forward strand.
TTAAAACAATATTTTACCCAATATATGACAGCACTTGGAGCCTTTGCAAAGGCCTTTCACATCTGTTATTTCATTTGATCCTCACCAGGTTGCTGTCAGGTAGGCAGGGAAGGTATTATTAGTGAAGGTGGTAGTCAAAATATTTAACAGCCCATATACGATGGGCTCAACCATCGGAGTGGATGCAGGTCTAGTGCTGGAGAGGGCCCTGGAGGCATCCTCCCTTAGTTATTGGAGCAAGGTCTGGGGGAGGGGGGCACTGGCGTAGGGACCCGGAAGTCTGGGGCAGTCCAGGGTGGCTGGGGACAGACATGAAGGATTCAGGGAAGTGGCTTTTTGCCAAGCAGTCTGGAAGCATTTCTGTTTTTTTCTTTTCTTTTCATTTCTTTTTTTTTTTTTTTTTTGAGACAGAGTTTCACTCTTGTTGCCCAGGCTGGAGTGCAATGGCACAATATCTCATCACAACCTCCGCCTCCCAAATTCAAGCGATTCTCCTGCCTCAGCCTCCTAAGTAGCTGGGATTACAAGCATGCACCGCAACACCCGGCTAATTTTGTATTTTTAGCAGAGACGGGGTTTTTCTATGTTGGTCTGTCTGGTCTTGAACTCCCGACCTCTGTTGATCTGCCCGCCTCGGCCTCCCAAAGTGCTGGGATTACAGGCGTGAGCCAGTGCGCCCGGCCTCGGTTTTTTGGTTTGTTTGTTTTTCGTTTTGTCGTTTGTTTTTTAGCAGGATTGAACTGTACCGGTGCTTACAATGGTCTCTAATCATCTGTCCAATTGTGGGGATGTGGGAACCAGGTCCAGAGAGGTGAGTGACTTGTCCAGGGTGCAGGATGAAAGGAGGGCCAGCAGTGAGGTCGCTGGACTGCTCAAGCAGAGTTTTTTCTGCCGCCCCAGAGTGTAGGCAGATGCAAAGCCTTTCTTTGGCACCTCCTCCTTCCTGACAGAACAGCAGCCTTGGACACTGGCGAACAGCACTCTTGAAATCTGATCCCGGACCTCACACTTCTCTCCACACTTCTGTCACCATGTCTTCTTATCTTCTCACTATCTCCTCTGTCTCACCCTCATGTGTCAAGACTGCCCCTGAATTCCCTCGCTTGACTGTCTCCTTGATTTCTCCATGGACTCCCACACCATCTGCTAGTACCTCGCTGGGAGCAATTTCCAGAAACTCCCTGAGGCCCTAATTCTGCTCCTGAGCTGAGCATTGGATATCTCTCAGGTGTCCTGCCAACTACCTCAAGTCAACATGTCCCAAAGGGACCTCACCACCTTTTCCTCCCAAACCAGCCCTCCCCCGTGACCTTGCTGTGCCTGTAAATGGCACCACCACTGTTAATCCTCCTGGACCACATGGACTGCCCACTGGCACAGTGCCCATAATGGCCATCCACCTACTATCGCCTAATGCTCTGGAGACCCCAGTGATCAGTTTTGAAGTCGAGACTGAGGCTGGGGTCTGGCTTCCTGCAGCCCTTGTCCTACCCTGAGATCATGACCCCATCTTCCTTTGCACTGGTGTGTTCATTTTTTTTTTTGTAAATATAATGCTATTTTTTCTTGAAATAATTCGTATATACTACTTAAAACCAAATAGCCCTACTAAGTACATAATGAAAAAACAGATTGCTCCCTGTGTCATTTCTTTTCACCTGTGATTACTACTCCTTAGAGGTAATTGCAACATATTTTGCTGTTTCTTCAGGTATTTACCTCCATTTTTCGAATGAGGTAAATGTTAATTTTAGATTTTTTCATTCTGGACATTATCTATTGATTTTTAATAAAGATGCTGTCAATATCCCATCTGTATGCCTTAGATCAAGCTTGTCCAACCTTCAGCCACAGGCAACTTGTGGCCCAGGTTGGCTTTGAATGTAGCCCAACATAAATTTGTAAGCTTTCTTAAAACATTGAGTTTTTTGTGTGATTTTTTTTTTTTTTTTAGATGGAGTCTCACTCTGTTGCCCAGGCTGGAGTGCAGTGGTGCGATCTTGGCCACATATTCTCTTAATATCATTGTAGCATGGTTTTTAGTTAAATCAACATTCAGTATGTATATTATTATGACTATGTAAATATTGCTTACAACCAAGCAACATAAGCTAGAATTATATTTTTTAAAAAAGCATTTCCCCTTAAAGTTAATAATAGCTTCTTTTTTTTGTTTTCTTAGTTTTCTATGTACTTACCACTAATTTGTTATATCTTATAGAGTAGAAATATATATAGTAAAATAAATAATGTTATCTATATGTTCTATTTTTTCCTTGGAAACCACTCCAGAAGCCTGGAGTTTTCCTGCTCCAATGTGGACTGACTGGTTGCTTTCCTGGTTTGCTACACAACTATTATCCTGGGGCTTCCTTCATTATAATTCTAGAAAGTTTTTTTCCCTCTCTCTCCTGTGTGAGTTCCCCTATTGTCTGGGTCCCGTGTCTTCTTTCATGATTTACCTTCTCCTCACATCTTTTATGAGAATGGGTACATCAGAGACAAATTGTTTGAAGCCTGGAATGTCTGAAAATAACTGTTCATGTTTTATCGACAATTTGACTTGCTAGAGAATTCTAGAAAGAAAAATTGTCTCCCACAATTTGGTGGAAATTACTCTACTGTCTTCTAGCTGCTGCTGCTTCTTTTTTTAAATCATTTTTAAAATAATTTAAAAATTTTTAAATGATTTATTTGGTAATTATTCCCCAAACTTTTCTCAGTTCCTCCTTCTGGAGCTCCTGCTTTTGTTTATATTTTACTTTATATAGTAATTTATTTGAAAAGTATATTTAATACTTATACATGTATTATTTTATTAGCTACTTTATAATATGATTATACCTTTTTGCATTTGAAATGCTTTATATATTTAATTCCACAATTTTTAAATTTTATGAATTCTGTTTTTTACAATGTTATTGAGGTATATTTTAGTTTTATAAAATTTCCCTTTTTGAGCGTACAATTTAATGACTTTGCTGGGTGCAGTGGCACCTGCCTATAATATCAGCTACTCATGAAGCTGAAGTGGGAAGACTGCTTGAATCCAGGGTTTTTCATATATTGCCTGGGCAATATATGAAGACTCCACCTCAAAAAAAAAAAAAAAAAAAAAAAAAAAAAAGACTTTTACTAAATTAACCAAGTCCTACAACCATCACCACAAACAAATTTTAGAATGTTTCCATCACCCCAGTATGATCTCTCATGCCCATTCCGGCATTTTTTTCCCAGTGTTTTCTGAACCTCAATCCTTTGTAGGTGACCTAGATTTTCCTCTCTACAAGGTTCCGCTCTTTATTTCTGATATGTTACAATGATGTGCCTTAACACGATTTTTTTTTTACTATCCTGGAAAATTTTCAAAGGATTTATTTAGTAATTATTCCCCAGACTTTTCTCAGTTTCTTCCTTCGGGAACTCCTGTTATTCTGGCATTGAGCCTTCTGGAGTAATTGTTTGATGCTTTAATCTTTTTCTTTTATTAATTCTTTTTTGTCTTTATTTGTCTTATTTTTAGGTGATTTTCTAGTTTTTTTTCTTCTAAACCTATACAACATTAAAACTTTAGCAATCTTGATTTCCAAGAGCCCATTCTTATTCTCTGAAGGTCTATTTTCTATAGCCCCTGATATTGTTTCATGGCTTCAGTGGTTTTCTAGCCCTCTAAGGATATTAAATATGCTGTTTAAAATTGCAGTGAATTATCTGTCTGAATTGTCTCTGCTTCGCCTGAGTTTTCCTCCCTCCCTGCCTCCCTCTCTTCGTCCCTCCTTCCTTCCTTCTTCTCCCTTCTCCACCTCTTCTTCCCCCTTTTTCTTCTACTGGGTTTTGCTTTAGATCCTCTCTTCCTTTCCTCACCATCCATTCATATTGAAGAGTGAGGCACTAAAAAGCTCATTGAAATCTCTGTGTGTTGGGGCAGGGCTGGTTTAGTGGTAGACCACACCTTAAGGTTATCAGGTAGGAAGCTAATGTTTTACTGCGGACTCCCCAACCAATGCCAGTATCAATAGGTCTTTCTCTTGAGCCAGTTTACCCAGCAGGACCTTCCCCAACCTCTTTCCTCTAGAGCGTCAGCCAGGCCTCCAGCATTCTGGGTGCCCCTGCTTTCCCTTCCCATGGGAAGGAGTGGGTGATTGCATTGCTCAAGAATGAGACTTTTGCCTGACCAACACGGTGAAACCCCCTCTCTACTAAAAATACAAAAAAAATTAACCAGGCATGGTGGCACGTGCCTGCAATCCCAGCTACTCAGGAGACTGAGGCAGGAGAATCATTTTTACCTGGGAGGTGGAGGTTGCAGTGAGCCGAGATCGCACCACTGCACTCCAGCCTGGGTGACAGGGCAAGATTCCGTCTCAAAAAAAAAAAAAAAAAAAAAAAGAGTGAGACTTTCACTTGATCATCCTGCTTTCTCTATGCTGCCTTTCCTCTTCATCTTCCATGCCTGGTGCCTTCCCCAAATCCAGAATCTCTCTTTCAGCCTCTCTGGAGAGTAAGGCCGTGTTTTGCAGGGTGGGATGAACAAAGCTATTCGACTACCAGGGCTGGAGAGGGGAAGCTGACTTTCAGCTCATCCTTACGTTTGCAGCCACTCCATCCCATTAACTTCACAGTTACCCATACCTCCGTTTTCTAAACTCTTCTGTTCTTATTTTTTTGTTGTTTTTCATGTCAAATTGGCTTCCTTTTTGAAAGCATCTCTACCCCTTGCCTGCCCTGCAGGCAGCTTTTTTTTCTCTGCTAAGTCAGTTAATACTCATCCAATGGGATCCTTCTTGCAAAATTCTTTGACATCATCCATCAGCTGTTGTCTCTTCTTTTGTTCTGATAGTTCTTGTGGGTTTAGACTTTACTACTTTACTGTCACTGTAGCAACAGAGTCAAACACATGGGCTTAATGTGCCAAGTCTAGGAGGGGAGAAATTCTCTCCCTGTCCCTGCTGCCACACTCTTCAGCCTGACTCACATTTCCAGTCTGGAATGCTTACTGCTCCCCAAACAAACCCAACTCTTGCTGATAACGTTTCTGGAATGTACTCCTTGTCTCCTTTCCATCAAGACTCATCTTAAGTATCATACCCATGAAACCTCCTCCAATTTACCACTGCTAAAGAAACATCTTGTCCCTTCTAAAGCTCATTGCATGTACATGTTTCACCTCTCCTGATTCATCTATGGTATGAACATCTATTGCTCTGCTATACAAGTTCTTTGAGGGAAGGGACAACAGCTTACCGTCTCTGAATCCTCTTCAGCCAGCAGCTGATCTACCTATCTATCTATTATAACAAGAACCGTAATAATTAAATGTCTGCCGTACTGTGTACAGGCATTTTAATCACAATGGTCTCTAACACCTACAGTAATTCTACAAGGTAGGGTATTAGATTTAATTTTTAGATGGACACTCTAAGAGGTTAAAGGACTTCACCAAGGTCCCATAGCCAGCAAAAGGCAGGATCTCAATTCAAGCACTGGTTTCTTTGTCTCTAAAGTCTATATTTTTATCTCAGCTGCTTTGTTTCAGTTATCTTTTTAATTTTAACATTTTATTGTTACCTTTTTATTTTTAACTTGGGTACTTAACATTTTTCTTTCACCTGTGTGTTACTCCTGCTGCTCTGAAAGTGCAGGTGCAGTGTGGTTATTTTGCTCATTCCAAACTCATGTCCCTAAAGCAAGAACTCTCAACTTGACCCTGTGGATCCATATCTGTCATTTATTGGGCATTTTCTCTCTGTCAAGCAATTAGTAACGAGTGTGGTTAAGGGCATGGGCTCTGAAGACAGGTTCAAATCCTGGCTTCTCCACTTACTAACTATGAGTTTGGGCAAGTTACGACTTCTCTAGGCTTCAGTTTCCTCTTCTGTAGAATGGGCCTTAATAATACCTGCAGTAGATACAACATAAGGTAATGGTGAGAATTAAATACATGTAAACTACTTAGAAGAGTGTATGGCACTTTATAAGCACTAATTAATGTTACCTATTGTAATCACATATTTTGTCTTATTTAACTTATACTTACACCTATGGGGTAAAAATTATTATCCTAACTTTGCAGGTGAGGAGGCTGATATACAGATGCAAATTGAGATCTTCCTGACTCTAAAAGCATTTTCTTTCTTTTCTTTGTTTCTTTTTTTTTTCTTTCTTTCTTTTTTTTTTTGAGACGGAGTCTTGCTCTGTCTCCCAGGCTTGAGCGTAGTGGCCTGATCTCAGCTCACTGCAATCTTTGCCTCCCAGGTTCAAGCGATTCTCCTGCCTCTGCCTCGGGAGTAGCTGGGGTTACAGGCATGCACCACCATGCTCGGCTAATTTTTGTATTTTAGTAGAGATGGGGTTTCATGATGTTGGCCAGGCTAGTTGCAAACTCCTGACCTTAAGTGATCCGCCCGCCTCGGCCTCCCAAAGTGCTGGGATTACAGGTGTGAGTCACCGTGCCCAGCCTAAAAACATTTTCTTAACCACTATGCTATACAGCCAGAGAGACAGATGATACTTGTGGACATCCTGCAGGCTTTTAAATTTTGGTGAACCTATGAACAAGAAGATGCTGGTCTGGACACGGGTCTCCAGTGCAACTCCAGAGAGAATGTGGGTATCATTACTGGGTAGGGATGTGCCACCCCAGGCTGGGAGTCAGGAAACCTGCGCTCTAGACCTCCCTGCTGTGTGGACCCCCACCCTCTGCACCCTCCACTGCCACCCCCAGGCCTCATTTCTCTCATCTTAGAGAGGAAGGGTAGCACTGGCCTTCTGGGGCTCCTTGTAAAGGCTCCCAGCAAAACCAGGTAACTGCTGAATGCCAGCACCATCTGGTGGCCAGGGGCCAGAACCCAAGCCCATTGCTCCCCACTGCCACTTGGTGGCCACTAATGCCATCTTAGGTTTGCCAGGCATTTCACATTAAAAAAAGAATCATTGACATGATCATATGCTCTTTTCAGCAACCTGAAGAAATATGTAGGATTTGGTACTATCTTTTCCTGACAGGAAGCTGGGGCCCAAAGAAATTGGGTAAATGGCATAGAGTCACATGGCAAGCTCACTGGCTGTCACAGCCAGGTTTAAAAGGCTCTGATTTTTTTTTTTTTTTTTTTTTTTTTTTTGAGACAGTCTCACTCTGCCACCCAGACTGGAATGCAGTGACACGATCTCGGCTCACTGCAACTTCTGCCTCCCAAGTTCAAGCGATTCTCCTGCCTCAGCTTCCTGAGTAGCTGGGATTACAGGCACGCACCATCACGCCCAGCTAATTTTTGTATTTTTAGTAGAGACGGGGTTTCACCATGTTGGTCAGGCTGGTCTCAAACTCCTGACCTTGTGATCCGCCCACCTCGGCCTCCCAAAGTGCTGGGATTACAGGCGTGAGCCACCGTGCCTGGCCAAGGCTCTGAGATATTAAAGCTACCTCTGAAATAGACTTTGCAGGCATATCGAGAATATACCAAGTACAAGATGTGTCACATAGGTCATTTAATTTAGTCTGAGCATACAACTGAGACTCAGTGAGGTTTAATTTACTCAGCGTATAGGGTGTGACAGAGGCAGGATTTGAACCCAGATTCTATGACTCTACCCAGCCCTATTTTTCTCCTCCTCAATGTCTGGGGCTGGCCCTGAAGCATACAGAACATTTAAGGCTTCTAACCTCCAGAATTCTGTTGTTCTTTAGGATTGAATCCATAAATTTTAGCTAGGCTGATAGCTATCCAGAATATAGACTTCCTTTTCCTGCCTTCCCTGCAGCTAGAAATGGACCAATGGTAAGTCAGCAGGACTGGTGTATGCAGTTTCAGAAGCTGAAGGGAGTGGGCACACCCTTCTTTGCCAGCAGCTTCTAAAACAAGTCCCAGTGACCCTACTTCCTGGAAGTCATGCCCTTGTGTAATTGCCTCCCCTGGAGTATGGGCTGAGCTTGTACTTCTAACAAATAGAGTGTAGCATAAAACAATGGAAAGTAACTTCTTTTAAAAATTATTTGTTTATTTATTAGAGACAGGGCTTTGCTCTGTCACCCAGGCTGGGGTGCTATGGTGTCATGATAGCTCACTGTAACCTCAAACTCCTGGGCTGAAGCGATCCTCTCACCTAAGTCCCCAGAGTGGCTAGTACTACAGGCATGTGCTACCATGCTTGGCTAATTTTCTGATCCTTTGCAGAGATAGGGTCTTGCTGTGTTGCCCAACCTGGTCTTGAACTCCTGGCTTCAAATGATTCTTCCACTTCAGCATCCCAAAGTGCGAGGATTACAGATGTGAGCCACCATGACCAGCCAGAAGTCACTTCTAAGATCAACTTACAAAAGACTGTGACTTCCATCTCCCTGACATTCTTGCTGGCTCTTCTTGTTTGCTTGCTTGGATGAAGCAAGCTACCATGTTGTGAGCTGCCTTATGGAGAAGCCCATGTGACAAGGAACTGAAGGCCCTCTGGCCAAGAACCAGTGAGGAACTGAGACCCTCAGTCCAACAGCCTGTGGCAAGCAGAATCCTGCCAATAATCAAGTTAGTGATCTTGGAAGAAGATCCTTCCCAATTTGAGCCTGGAGATTTCTACAGCTTGGGCCAACACCTTGGTTGCAGACTCGTGAGAGACCCAAACCAGAGGACCCAGTCAGGCCATGCCCAGAGTCCTGATTTATGGAAACTATAAGATAATGCATGCCATTGATTCATGCCTCTAATTTCTTGGGTAGTTACACAGCGATAGATAACTAATATACCTTCTTTCTTCCTTTCTTCTTCCTTGCTAATTGGAAAACGGATGTGATAGTTGGAACAGACGTCTTGGACGATAGAACAGACTTGAGAATTGAGGCCCTACGTGGAGGAACAATGAGATAGAAGGAGTCTGGGCCCTGACACAGTGATGATTTTGAACTGTCTTTCGTTCTCAGCTGACTTCAACCCTTCCTCTTTTTGTGTTACCCTTATATGTAAACAAGGCTATGTCCAGGCAAAATGGCAAAATAGGTCAAATTTGCCTCTGATATCCTGGTTGTTTCTGCATCTTCTTTACTCTTTCCTTGACCTTTTCCTCTTCTAATGCTTAGTCCTCTTCAGTCCTTGTCTAATGCCCAGTCCTGCCTAGGATCCCCTTTAAAGCTCAGATCCTAGTGCTGGACATTTCTCTCCACCCTCTTCTTGCTATTGAGTTCTGGGAGAATGCCCAGTTCTAAGTTCAAAAGGCTGATAAGTGATGTGATTATTTGCTTGCAGGAGTACAGGAGCAGTGGCAGGGGTGGGGCTGGAAGACAAAATACTCTAAGCAGATTTCAAATGATAACATTTCTGGAATCGTGAAATTATTAGAAAGAGAAATATTTTTCTTTTTCTAAGGCCGAAGGAAAGAGGGACGAGGGAAGGCATTAGAATGAATGGGTGAATGGAAAGTGAAAGTCAGCTTGTTGTTGAGAATACAAAATGGCAGAGAATATAGATACTATTTCTTTTATGACTTTGGGAAGCAATTTATGAATCCTGAGTCCCCTCTTTTTTTGTTGCTGTTCTAGTAATGTTTGGATATAAAACACAATTCTTGCTAAAGGTCAGGAGAATTTGACCTTCTGAGCTTCCATAATTTATTTCTATCATGGATCTTGTAAATGTTGTGTTTTTTAGTGTTGTCTTCCTGGCTAGGGATCAGGTACTGGCTTTCATTCATATTTGTGTTCCTGGCAACAAGCGTTGTGCCTGGCACATAATAGGTACTCAATCAATACTGGTGTATACTGTAAGGGAGATCTTTATTCCTCGATCCCGACTTTGGAAGCATTCTCAGGTTCGTGCATGTGACACCTCCTTCACACACAAATATAGGCTGTCATTGCAGAATTTGTTCATTTATTTAATACAAATTTATGGAGCTCCTACTCTGTGCCATGTACTATTCTAGATGCAGGGAGTACAACCATAAATGAACTACACAAAAGTCTCTGCTCTCATAGTGCTTATGTACTGGTGGGGAAGACAGAAACTTGACAGATAAATAAGTACACATATGGTATGTTGGATGATGACAAGTGCTATAGAAAAAAATAACACACAGGAGAGTGGTGACATGGTGTGGGGAGGATGAGAGTGGCTAGGGAAGACTTCCCTGAGGTGACTGTGGCAGAAGCCGGCTATACTCCCTAGAATTCTGTACTCCTCTACACTCCCTGGCCTCTGTCGTAGTAAAGCAGGGCTGGGTGGCTAGTGCTGGCCAATGGACTGTGAGCAGAAGGGGCACATGTCACTTTCAGGCCAAGGAATTCAGAGCCAGTGGGCTTTCTGCACCCCCTCTTCTGTCTCAGAGCATTTAGAGGCCATGTGTTCAGAAAACAGTGTCACCAGATGGAAAGAAACCGGGTGGATGAACTGGTGAGAACTGGATGGAGGAGAGAACTGCTCCCCATCTTCCTTATATTTATTGCCCTGACTAAATATTTATTGCAGTGACATTTGAGCAAAGCCCTGAAGGTGAGCGAGTGAGCCAAGTGGTTATCCTGAGAGAGGAACACTCCGGGCAGAAGGAACACGAGAGTGACAGCTGGACTAGGTTGAGTCACTTACAAAGAACCAATTTTATGTCTCTGCAGCCTGCTTGGACATTTTGACTCAATGAAGTTTGCATATGTATATATGCAAAGACTCCTGATTTTTAGATTAAAAACCCTGTACACCAGGTTTTGGTTTTGGCTTTTTAAATTATCATTATTTTCATTATTATTTATTATTTTTTGAGACAGAGGCTCGCTTGTTGCCCAGGCTGGAGTGCAGTAGCGCGATCTTAGCTCACTTCAACCTCCGCCTCCCGGGTTCAAGCGATTCTCTTGCCTCAGTCTTCTGAGTAGCTGGGATTACAGGTGCCTGCCACTATGCCCGGCTAATTTTTGTATTTTTAGTAGAGACACAGTTTTGCCATGTTGGCCAGGCTGGTCTCGAACTCCTGACCTCAGGTGATCCGTCCGCCTTGGCCTCCCAAAGTGCTGGGATTACAGGTGTGAGCCACCTCACCCGGCCAAATTATTTAAATAAGCTTGATTCTTTAGAGTAATTTTAGGTTCACAGCAAAATTGAGAGGAAGGTACAGAGACTTCTCATACACTGCCTGCCCCACGCATACATGGTCTCCCCTACCAGAGTGCTACATTAGTTACAGCTGATGGACCTGCACTGACACATCATTACATCATTATCACCCACATCTAGAGTTTACCTGAGAGTTAATTCTCAGTGTTGCACATTTTGTGGCTTTGGACAAATTTATGATGTTTCCACTATTATAGCATCATACAGAATCATTTCACTGCCCTGAAAATTGTCTGTGCTCCAACAAGCTCCCTTTTTAAAAAAGGAAAAGAGGTCAGTTTATTTTGTGATTGTGAGCAAAAAGAGAAATGACAAAGGGGTCCATCTCCTATTCTCTGCCTTTTGTTCTCAGGTACAGACATTTTTTTTTTTTTCTTCAGGAGAGATGTGGCTTATTCTAGATGCAGGGGTAATAGTGATGTCTGGGTTGAGGTCTGCATCTTTCTCTCTCGGGGAAAGCTGGAGGGAATAGAGCTGGTGTAAGGACACCATCCAACTGTGGCAGCCCTCAGTGGCGCCCCCCTTCTAGCTCCTGTGCACCCCGCAGTCCAGCCCTCACTGCTTCCCAAGGCTCTGAGAGCTCACATGCAACTTTTTTTCTCATTGGCTTAATTTCTCTTAAGACCACTTCGCAAAAGCTCCATTGTAATCACTATCTGCTCAACTGCTTTGTCTTACTTACAGGTTTAGTAAATGCAAACATTCTTCTGTCTAGGTCTTACTGACCTGTAGAAAGTTAACTGATGAATGGTACATTTTAAGTCAAAACATACTTTCTGAACCCCAAACATAGTAGAGCTTTTGGTACTCGTTCCAAAAAGAGGAAAATCATTACACTATTCTATATAGAAAAATTTCAATATATAATATGCTGAAACAAATTTTACCTTTCAAAAAAATCTCAATACCTATGTTTAGATAAGTACAAGTGAAACTTTAAGAAATTCCAGTATCACTATTTCTCAAACTTGGATATTGTTCAGATCCTTTGTAAGGGGTAAAGATTCTCACAGATATCTAGAGTTAGCTTATATATTTTTTTATAATGTTGCATACATATATGTGTATGTATATATGCAAACATAAAACTAAGGGCTCCTGATTTTTATAGATTTTATGCATCTATAAAACTAAAAAAATAAATTGAATACAAACAAAACTACTAAATGAAGAAATTCATATCTACAATTTTGATTTAATATAAGGAATGATATTTTGCTGAAGCCAATATTCACATGAATATTGTAATACTGTGTGATGACTCAATTCTCCCACTAACCTTTGTTAGTGCAGCGCACCACAATATAACTTGCCTATAACTTGGTGTGACCACATCATTTGTTTTAAAAATCCTTCTCCGTTTTTTTTTTTTTCTCACAAGTCTGTAACAATTCACTCACGGCCGGGCGCGGTGGCTCAAGCCTGTAATCCCAGCACTTTGGGAGGCCGAGAAAGGCGGATCACAAGGTCAGGAGATCGAGACCATCCTGGCGAACACGGTGAAACCCCGTCTCCTAAAAATACATAAAAAAAACTAGCCGGGCGAGGTGGCGGGCGCCTGTAGTCCCAGCTACTTGGGAGGCTGAGGCAGGAGAATGGAACGGAGCTTGCAGTGAGCTGAGATCCGGCCACTGCACTCCAGCCTGGGCGACAGAGCGAGACTCCGTCTCAAAAAAAAAAAAAAAAAAAAAAAAAAAAAAAAAAACAATTCACTCAGTACTATTTGCCAATCAGAAATCCAGCAGTGAAACTGCATTCCCAGAATAACTATAAAGGGCTGAGAAATTTATATAGATATTCCACTCCAATAGGAATTCCATACAGGTTAAAATGAGAGACCGTTTCATCTATCATATTGGCAAACCTTTTTTTTTTTTTTTTAAGATAAAATAAATGCCAGCGGGGGTATGTGTGATGGGCACCCTTGAGCGCTTCTGGTGAGAATGAAAACTGGCCTGACATTTCTGGAAGGCAGTTTGACCATGGGTATTCACAGACTTAAGAGTTTTCAAAGCCTTTGAATTCCACTTACAGGTTGGTAGCCTAACGAAGGAAATAATTTTAAAATGCGGTCAAAGATTTATGTATAAGGATATTCATGGCAATGTTCTTGTTAGCAGTAAAAAATAGGAACTCCTATATGTCCAAAAATAGTGGAATAATGGAATACATGAAACTATATCATTAATAATTATGTAGCCATGACAAATAATATTTGTGAACAATTTTAGTGATGGTGGATAGTGCTCAAGATGAAAAAAAAGAGGATGGACTATTAACTATATATCCTATAAATATATAGAATACACAACTAAATATGCAGCTCTATTATGTCAAAAATGTAAATATGCAAAGAAAAAGATCCAACAGAAATAAGCCAAAACAATGAGTGCCTTTTTTCTGGGATGTGAGTAATTTCTGCTTTAAAATATTTCCTGAATTTTCCATGTTTTCTACAATAAGCACAAAATTTCTTTTTATTATTAAGGCAAACAGCCCTGGAAAGGATAGCATTTGACATTATTTACTGCTGTGAACAGAGGTACATAAAAGGGCTGTTACTTTGGAGAGTTCTCACAGTCAGTCTGGACCATCCTAAAATATTCTTTATTATAAGTTGAAATCTGCTTCTCTGCAACATCCATACACAGCTCCTAGACTTGCTTTCTTTCTACAGCTATCCAGAATAAGTCTATAAGTGTTGCAGAGATATTTCAAAGGGTCAGTTTTTTAAAGTAATGGCAAAAACCGCAATTACTTGTGCACCAACCTAATAGTTACCTTTCCACTGCTCGCCCCTATGACCCTGCTCTCCCCTACTTCTGCCAATTCCTTTTCCTCTGGATACTTTCAAAAGTTCTCTGTCACACAGGCTTTCTGGTCTCACCAGCTTGCTTATCCTTCTGTAGACAGTCTCCAGTTTAATAACTTTTCTAGAAAAATGTGATATTCAGAACCAAAGGCCGGTTTCCAGCCTTCTTAAGCACTGCTATCATCTTGCCACTCCTCTGCCCAAGTTCCTCTGGAGGCTCTTACCAGAAGAGCAGAACGCCCCAGCTTAGCGTGCAATGTCCTCCTGGATCTGGTCCCAGCCTTTCCAGCCTCATATCCCACCACATCCCTAATACACACTATACCAGTGTCTTCAAACTATGGGTTGTTCTGCATCACTGAGTACTGAAATGAATTCAGTAACCAGCACTTAAAAAAAGAGAATAGAATGGAATAGAAAATACCAAGTTGCATTTTACATTCTAAGGGCAATTACTGTCTCAACATTATCTATCTATCTATCTATCTATCTATCTATCTATCTATCTATCTATCTATCTTACCTACCTACCTACCTACCTATCATGCACACTCACACATATACGCATACTGTGTGTATTTTTATACTAGGCCATGGCTGAAATGTATTTTTTTCTTTTTTTTGAGTTGGAGTCTCTCTGTTACCCAGGCTGGAGTACAATGGCATAATCTTGGCTCACTGCTACCTCCGCCTCCTGGGTTCAAGCGATTCTCCTGCCTCAGCCTCCCGAGTAGCTGGAACCACAGGTGCATGCCACCACGCCTGGCTAATTTTTGTATTTTTAGTAGAGACAGGGTTTCTCCATGTTGGTCAGGCTGGTCTCAAACTCCTGACGACCTGCCTCGGCCTCCCAAAGTGCTGGGATTGCAGGCATGAGTCACCGTGCCTGACCTGAAATGTATTTCTTACTGTGAGGAATGATTAAAAGAAGGTTAAAAGCCACTGCCCACACCACGGCTACATCAGGCCAGTGACTAGTTCCCAAACTTGCTTCATACTACCTGTGATCCCAGCCTTCCCTCAGCTTGGCATTCTCCCTGCTCTCTGCTACTGAAATCCTTCAAGGCCCTGACAAGATACCACATCCTTCCTTCAGTGTTTCAACTTTTCCCCTTGTCTGTGATCTGAAAATGGTGGTTCAATTGTCTTTCTTTATATTACTCAAAACAGCCTACTTTGTATTTTGTTATGTCTGTACACTGAATTCTCAGACAATAAATATCTGGAGGGCAGGGCAGTGTCTTACCCATCTTTGGGTTCTCCGAAGGCCCAGAAGTCTAGTGAACCTGGCTGATGCTCAAAAATGTCTACCCAACCGAATGCTTTCTGTATCTCCTTCTAAGAGTATCTTCTGGTGTTCTTCCTCCTATTTCCTTGACCATAGCCCCCAGCAGGCCTAAAATCTGTGTCCTGGGGCTAATGTTACCTACAGTGATGACTCTAGAAACGAGTCTCTTCTGAAAGCTTTCACCTTTCTTCAGGAGCAATAAGAGAAATAAGCATATGTTTTTATTTATTTTTCAGAAGTTTCCTTTATTTGACACTATGTTTCTCCTATATTTTTGGTGTTAAGATGTATTTTGGGGAGCAATACTGACAATATATTAGAAGATAATAATTGGTTTTTTAGTATGTGTATGCCTGTTGTCCTTATTTGACAAAATAAATTGGCAATTCTGTGTTCATCTTTTTCTTAAAAAAAGCTAAAAAAAATTTACTGGTCGCAAACTCCAAAAGGCAGGGAATCAGTTCCCCTTCTGGGCTGGCTGCAAGTAAGTTCACTTTCTTAAAGGAGGAGCTTTCTCCTCTCACCTCAAGGACTGCTATTTATTCGTCCGCGCTACTCTTTCCACGTTTCCATTCTCTTGGTCTTCAAGATGTGAATCACCGGTTTTTTCCGTGGGGGAAGCCAGTATATCTCTGGCCCTTTAAATAGGGGCGTGGTGAAGAGGCGCGGACCGCCCAGGAGGGGGAGCAGTGTGAGGAGAAAAGCGGAAGCGAGGCCAGTAGTGGTAGGTAGTGCGCGTGCGTGAGGCTAAAGCTGGGGTGCGGTCACGTGGGTCAGCGGTCCAGGGCCGGAATGGCTGCAAGCTCAGGTAACGAGTTTCCAGAGAGCGGGCCCGTGGGCAGGAGACAGGATTGAGGGGCCGTATTCAGGGTAGGAGGAAAGCGCGCGACAGGTCTCTGAGCCTCGGCGCCTCCTCCCAGCGCGACAGCGGCGCGACCTCGGGGAGCGGACAGAGCAGCCCCTGACGGGCCGGGCGGGGTTGATTCTTGAGTGGAGGGGCGTGTCCTACGTTGGCCCGGAACTGGGTCGGGCAATTTCCACTTACTGGTTCCAAATGAATGTGAAAATTCAAATGGGCTTAAGTAAAAAGGGATTTATTGGCTCCAAACATGGAAGGGGTTGGGGTATCACTAAATCCAGTGACTCCAGTGATGTATTTGTGTGTCTCTCCCTTTCTGCAAAGGACCAGTAACCCCTCAGTTCCCTATTTCCTTTGCGACTATAATTGCAAGCCTCATTCTGTCCTGTTACAGTCCTGCGACAATTAGGCTGAGGGACTGGGGCACCCGCTCCTCCGACTGTGAGCCTAGGCGGCGGGTGTCATGCCCCTCCCCACTCCCGGGCGGAGCAGGTGTGTAGCCCGTCTGTCGGGCCTGGAAAACAGGTGTGGACCCCTTTATCCTCCAGGGACTGATATCAGGGTGCCTGAGCCTGAGGCTTAGATGGGGTATGCACGTCTTAGGATCGGTGCGCACCCTGTGAGTCTGGTTCCAGTTTGTCTCCACGTGCAAGTTGTGCACCAGAATGAGGGCAGCAGGATGAAAGGTGGACCTCTAAAGTTCGAGGCTATTCCTGTGCCTTGGCCTGTTCTTCGTGCGTGGCACCTGGGGAAGGAGGAACACAGCTGCTCAGAGTGTCTGGGTGTACACAATGGGAGTGCTTCACAGGATAGGGTGGGAGGAGGTAGGATCCGTGAGAGGTTCCATGGCCGTGGGTTATCAGGAATAGCTAGCTGGGGAGCCTTCTTTAAATAAACAGACCCCGTCCACTTCTTAAATTCTTGTTAGAACGAATAGGAAGACTTCTGTCCTCTGCACCATCCACCCTCTACCATACTCAATTTTCCCGTACTAAAAAACCCAAAACCCAAGCCAAACAAGCATGGATGTTAGCTTGTGGTGCTAAATCTTATTCCAAATGTCTGCGTTTGGGAGATAATTACATGTTGTCTGTGTATGTCTATGTCTGCCTGTGTGTGTTTGAGGTTTATCTAATATAAATGTGGATGGAGAATCTGCACGTTTGTGTAAGATACGGGTTTGCTCATGGTTAAATTCAAGCAGAGAGTAGGTATTGAATCCTCTGGCAATAGCTGGCCTGTTCTGTAGAATATGCAATAAAGATAAATGGAAAAAAAAATTCGTTGAACTGTTGGGCTTTATATGGTCAAAGAGGCATATGTGAGAAAATTCTTTCCAGAGCTCTTAACAGAGTAATATGTTGATTTTTTCCTTGTATTTAATATATTTCCTTCGTATCTGGACCATTGTCAGCAGATAGATGTTTTCTGTCTTCCAGAATATTGGGACATGTTGGTGATTCTTAGCTGTATCTCACTCTTCCATTGACATTTCAACCAGTGTGACACAAAATGTCAGTTATGTATGTGAATGAGAAGTAAGATCTTTTGAACTTAATAAAGTATGTTTAACTTTGGATCTATTGATAGCTTTTATAGAGTTTAGATGGTATATTCTCTTGATCCACAACTTTAGGTGCCATCTGTACATAGTGGTAAAATCAAACTGTTGTATTCTTAACTGAATCTTGAATGAATATTTGACTTATCTTCACGCTGTATGACATTATTAAACGTGTTCTGTGTATTAGCAAGGAACTACAGCTTTGCTTTGGATTTTTCACTGTTATGAATTTCTTAGGTTTACTCTAATAGTAATTACACTTTTTTTAGTCAAAGATATTTCTGTTGCAAGCGACAGAAAATTCAAATGGGCTTAAGCTAAAAGGGATTTATTGGCTCCACACCTGGAAGGGGCTGGGGTATCACTAAATCCAGTGACTCCAGTGATGGAGTACTTGCGTGTGTCTCCCTTTCTGCAAAGGACCAGTAACCCTCAGTTCCCTATTTCCTCTGCAACTGTAATTGCAAGCCTCGTTCTGTCTTGTTACAATCATGGGACAATTAGGGGATACATTCTGAGAAATGCATAGTTAGGCAAATTTTGTCATTGTGCAGGCATCATAGTGTGCTTATACAAACTGAGATGGTATAGCCTACCACACACCCCGAGTATGTGGGATGGCCTATTGCTCCTAGACTGTAAACCAGCACAGCATGTTACTGTACAGAATACTCTAGGTGGTTGTAACACAATGGCCAAGTATTTGTATATCTAAACATAGAAAAGGTACAGTAAAAATACAGTTTAAAAGATTAAAAGGTAAGTGCACCTGTATGGGGCACTTACCATGAAGGGAGTTTGCAGGACTGGAAGTTGCTGTGGGTGAGGTAGTGAGTGAGTGGTGAGTGAATGTGAAGGCCTAGGACATTACTGTACACTACTGTAGACTTTTTGAACACTGTACACTTAGGCTACACTAAATTTATGAAAAATTTTTTTCTTTCTCCAATAATAAATTAACCTTAGCTTACTGTAATGTAACTTTTATGTTACAAACTTTTAAAAAAGTTTTTAACTTCTTTGTGATAAAACTTAGCTTAAAATACAAACACATGGTACAATTAGCTGTACAAATATATTTTCTTTATATCTTTATTCTGTTAGCTTTTTTCTATTTTAAAATTTTTTAATCTTTAAAAACTAAGACACAAACACATTACCCTAGGCCTGCACAGAGTCAGGAAGGTCCCACTGGAATGTCTTCAGAGGCAGTAACACATAGGGAACTGTCTTACGATAACAGTGCCTTCTGGAATACCTCCTGAAGGACCTGCCTGAAACTGTTTTACAGCTAACTTTTTAATTTTTTAATAAGTAGATGAGTACACTTTAATGATAAAAAGTATAGGATAGCAAATACATAAACTGGTACATAGTTTATTGTCAAGTATTATGTACTGTACGTAATTTATGTGCTTAGCTTTTATACTACTGGCAGTGCAGTAGGTTTGTTTACACCAGCATCACCACAGACACATGAGTAATGTATTGCATTACAACAGCTATGACATCACTGGGCTACAGGAATTTTTCAGCTCCATTATGTGTAATCTTAGGGGACCATGGTTGCATATGTGGTCTGTCATTGACCCAAAACGTCTTTTTGGGGCACATGACTGTATATAAGTGCATAAAAGATGTGACTGCAGACAACTCCTGTGTTATGCCATCCAAGGTTAAGCACCCCAGAATAAAGAGAAATTCCAGAAGGACCTTGATTGGCCAGATAGGACACAAGAATGTGATGTGCCTACTGTTCTGCTCCCGTAGCTAGGCAGATAGGGTACTTGATTGGCAGCACCACCAGAATCATATGGTTGGAATGGAGGAGAAGCAGTTGCCCTCCAGGAAAGATGGCAGAGGTGCTGGGGTGTTTTATCTTTATTTTTTCCGTTGCAATTCAGCAAGATGCTTCCAGTTACTTCTTGCTCTTAAAAAAAAAAAAAAAAAAGAAAGAATAAATCTCTTGTGACACTACATCCTTCTTGGTACCTAACCAAGAGAAATTGAGATGACAGTTAATTGCAAGTTAATAAAGAAGGCCATCATCCACTCAGCCTTTACCTAAGTGGAATCGTATCTTTTGCACATTTAACTTATAAGAATTTACCTGCATCAGTTACGTAAAGAAGAAAAGGGAATATATTTCAGCCTACACAAGGCCCTTATGCCTTTTAGAAGGAGTTCTTTGGGGTTGAAGTGGGTCTGGAAAGAGATTCTCATGATAGTGGAGACAATATTATAGAAGCTGGAAGTGATCATTTTTCTCTGTTATTCATTTCACTTATTACCTCATACACTTATTGATTTAAAACTGATCAATAAAGTTAGAATTTCTACATTATATATTTGTAGACTTAGTTCATGTTACTGTTTTGTGTATTGTGATAGGGGATTAGATTTTTCTTTTCTAGACTGGAGCTGATTGTGTCTGACAATTCATAGCAGTAACTTAGCACTGTATACAGGAAGGTCTTAGGCACTGTTCCTTCCCTTTTCTTTTTAACATTTTAAAATCTGTGTGTACTTATGATCACTGTCGTCATTTAGACGTTCACCAACAGAACAGAAAGAGAAACAGAGTTTGGGCTTTTTCATTGTGGCAATTCTGGCATTGTGAGCTACAATTACCTAAATGTGCCTTCTTGGAAAGAGATTCCAGGGTCAAGTAAAGCAGCCCATCCCAGTATATAGTAACGTTGCTCTAAATAAGGTCTGTATCTAAAGGCCATGAGTAAGGTGAAAATTGAGTACCCTCAAAGTACTCCAAGAGGGAGTCATATCAGAAACTGACAAGTGTTGGGTCTCTCAGGAAGCCCAGTACAGCCAGATCTTGTTTTTCCATGTTGGAACTGCATGGCGTTTGTTATTTTGAGCACAGGTGACATGAATTGCTTGGGTGTGAGGCATGTGAGAACTGAGACATAGAACAGCAGCTGACCGTCTCGTATTCTGTGCTCACTATGAAGCACGAAGTTATTGAGTGGAGGTATGCAGAGTCTCTGGCTCTATGTGAATCACTTCTTTTTCTCTCCTTCCTGTTGCTGAAGGTAATAGATGAAATCCTGTAAATTGAATGGAAGTATGGTACATTTCCACTGTATTCATCTTGGCCTCTAGGCTGAATTAACGTAAAAGAACATAAAACATCCGAGATTGTGGGGTTTGCATCATGTTATAAATGAGCTAAATGATTTAAAAATATCTCTCCTAGATGCAAAGAATGGAACTTGCACAGATGGAGGCGTTTTGGAGTAGTGTAACTAACCATACTTTATATTACATGACCAGACTGCTATTTGAGATTCTGGAAGCCAGTGATGCAGTCTTGCTTGGGTATTTACCTAGGGAGGGAGGGATGGGTGGATTGATCAGCTACTGTGTCATATTGGCACAGGGAATAGAATGGTGAACAAGGCAGATCTGGTCTTTGCTCTCCCACGGAACCTGCTTTCCAACTGGGGGCAAGGAATGGTGGTTTAGACAATGAGGAGATGATTACAATGTGGTAAGTGTAGTAAAAGAGGAGAACAATGTTATGGGTGCATATTAGCAGGGAACATGGCCTAGTTGAGCAGCGCAAAAAAAAGCGTTTTCTAAGGAAGCAAAGTTTTAGCTGATAGTTGATAAATATGACCTGCAGTGGTTGACAAGCTTGACTACATATAAGTAATATTCATTTATAACTTGGCTTACTTATTATGACATAGATTCCTATATGCTGTGAGTCAAATAACATCCTCTGGAGCTTAACAATTACAAGTAATAACACATATATTTAATTTGCAACACAGATGTTGTTCCTGTCTCTAATTCCCATGTTAATCAAACATTTTTCGAATGTCTCCCTAGCTGTGCAAGCCAGTAAGCCCAGTGTTGTGGAATATTCAAAGAAGCATGGCCCCATTTTTATTATATAGCTGGGGAGAAAAGATAGTCCCGTAGTAAGTTCACTAATGAATCAGTATGAGGAAAGAGCCAAGCCACTGTTTTAAAAGTAGACATGTTTTCTGAATTCAGAGGATGGTTAGGGAAGGAAGAGGTCATAGGCAGATCCAGTTTGAACAGTGCCTGGAAGGAAGAAAGGAAGTTAGATAAATGTAGAGAAAAAGGAAAGGGAAGGGAAGGTGAATCAGCTCGAGCAGACATGGAGGGAAAGTGGAAGCTATCCATGAAGGACTCTTAGTGCAAAAATAATAAATTCAATTGTAAGGGAAGAAGCCAGAGGGATCCGCTCGTGTGATAACTGGAGTCACAGGCTTAGAATTTGGGATTTTATCCTGGAGGCATTGGGAATCTGTTAAAAATAAGTCCACTTGTGCTGGGCACAGTGGCTTACACCTGTAATCCCATCACTGTGGGAGACTGAGGCGGGCAGGTGGCTTGAGCCCAGGAGTTTGAGACCAGCCTGGCCAACATCATCTCTATGAAAAATTCAAAAAAATTAGCTAGCCTTGGTGGTGTGCGCCTGTAGACCCAGCTACTTGGGAGGCTGAAGTGGGAGGATTGCTTGAGCCTGGGAGGCAGAGGTTGTAATGAGCTGAGATCATGCCACTGCACTCCAGCCTGGGTGACAGAGGGGGATCCTGTCTCAAAAAAAAAAAAAAAAGTCCGTTTGCCAGAGGAAGGTAATAGAAAACTAATAGAAGTTAACTCACTATTGCATTTTTTTTCTTTTACAAAACAAACCACAAAACAAAACAAAGGAATGAAGAGAAATGCTTGGATTGGGAAGGCCAAAAATCAAGTTTGCATGTAATGTTGTTACTATATCATGATTTTGTGATTTTTTTTCTAGCATTATATAGTAAATAAAAACTTGATTCTATTTCATTGTAATGTGAAAAAGTATCTCATATGATACTTTTAGGAGGAAAAGAATGTCAGAGAATTAAATAGGCTCGTGGAGCTTGAGAACAGTTAGGAATAAATGTTTGCCGAGGTGAAAACTGGTGAGAAGCCAGGCATGGTGGCACAGGCTGGTAGTTGCAGCTACTTGGGAGATGTGAGGTAGGAGGATCGCTTGAGGCCAGGAGTTTAAGGCTAACCTGGGTGACATAGCAAGATTCCATCTCTTAAAAAAAACTGGTGGAAGTTTAACTTGGCCTCATATAGGTCACACATTCTAGAGTTCTTATTCAGTTAGCCAGTGTCATAATTAAGTCATTGCTGTTTATATGGCACATATCTTTTTTTAATGGTCCTTGAATCTATTAAGTGGTTGGGAATAACAAGAGGAAATAACAGAATTATCAAGATGTCAGATAATCTTATGTCTGAACTATTAAAATACTCGTTTATCAGCACTCAGAAGAGGACAGCGTACTGGGTAATTGTGATTCCGTGACATATATTTCTTATCAGATTAATCTGATTTCGTCCTAAGAGAGATTAAGAAATACTTCATGTAGCCTGTTTTGTTATGTGCAAGTACTGTCTGGTATGGCATCCCCTTAAGAACTATAAAAACACTAGGTCACATGATGGTTGGGTGAAGAACTAGTTGTAGAATTGCATCCCAACAGGAATTTATGAGTGGTTCATTATCCACCTTTTACTGGGATAACATTTAAGAGATAGCTGAAGCAGGATCGGTATCAAGTGTGAAATATTAAGCATCATATATTAAGCATTTCATCATTGGTGCATATATTGGAATGAAGGGCCTACTTAATAAACACATGGCAACACCAACCCACAAGAGAAGGGTTAATATTTCAGAATGTTGGATATGTGACCAGAAACAAATTAACTTATATTTATTAGTACAGTTGACCCTTGAACAATGCAGGGGTTAAGGGCACTGCCCCCTCAACCAGTGGAAAATCCGAGTACAACTTGTGACTCCTCAAAAACTTTACTACTACTACCTACTGTTGACCAGAAGCCTTACTGATAACATTAATGGTCATTTAACACATATTTTTTGTGTTATTTGTATTGTATACTATATAGTTACAATAAAGTAAGCTAGAGAAAAGAAGATATTAAGAGTCTAAAGAAGAGGAAATATATTTGCTTTTCATTACGTGGAAGTGGATCATTATTCAGGCCTTCATCCTTGTCTAAACGTTGAGTAGGCTGAGGAGGAGGAGGAGGGGTTGGTCTCCCTGTCTTGGGTGGAAGAGGCAGAGGAAAACCCACCTGTAAGTGGACCCTTGAAGTTCAAACCTGTGTTGTTCAAGGGTCAACTGTCTATTCATTTTCTATTGTTGCCGTAAATTACCGTAAAGTTAGTAGTATAAAACAATGCAGATTTATTTTACAGTTCTCATTAAAATTAAGAGGTCAAGACAGGACTTCAGTCCTTCTGGAGGCTCTAGGAGACCATCTGTTTCCTTGTCTTTCGCAGCTTCTAGAGGCTGCCTGTATCCTTGGCTCCTGAGCCCCGTTCTCCATCTTCAACGCCTGTGACATGGTGTCTCTCTGATTCTACTTCTCATGTCACATCTCTTTTTCTGGCGTTCTCTTCTGCCTCTCTCTTCCACTTTCAGGGACCTCTGTGATTACATTGGACCCACCCAAATCATCCAGAATAATCTTCCTGTCAAGGTCTTAATTTAACCTGCAAAATCCCTTTTTGCCATATCAAGTAACATATTCATAGTTTCTGGGAATTAGGACTGTCACTCTTGGATGCCTTTATACTGCCTACTACAGGTAGATTTCCAGCTCAGGTACTTTCTGAAAAATTCACAGAAGCTGCTCATGTGAACTCTCCTTTTGAAAAAATGTGAGCATGATGACATTTTGATTCATCAGGTCTCTTTGGTTTGGAAAAACTGACTAAAATGAAGAAAGGAGTAACTGCTAGTAAGTGACAAAAGAGGGACTTGGGAAGGGGACGTAGTTGGCTTCACTAATAAAACGTAGACTAATGTTGATGTTAAAAAAATCCAAAACATGATTTTAGAATGAGTTAGTAACAATAAGACACTTCTGTTATAATGAAAGTTTTTATTAAGTGTCTCTGTTGTTTTGGTGGGGGCTGTGCTACTCTTAGACAAAACCCCTACCATTCAGCTCATGAAGAACTGCTATGATACCCAGGATATTGTTCTCATATGCTTAGCACTGGCTAGACCTATACAAAAATACTGGATTTTGTTTTAGAATCTTTAACTTTAGAAAAATTTGAAAATCTTGAGGTTTTAAATATAATAGCTAATATCTGTTGAAAATTATGTCCAGACATTATTCTAAATACTTCATTGTCATATCATTTGTTCCTCACAGGAGCCCTGCGAAATAGGTAGTTGCATTCATAAGAGTCAGGACTCCCAATTTTATGTGCTAAAAGAAAGGGGGAAGTTGGGAGAGTATATGTTGGCTTTTGTAGCCAAACTGCCACAAGGCAATGGGCAGAGCTAACTTCATAGAAGACTAGAATCTGAGGTTTGAATAATATCAGGACTTTCTTCTCTATTTTGTTTTTTTTTTTTTAGAGACGGAGTGTTGCTCTGTTGCCCAGGCTGAAGTGCAGTGGTGCAATCTTCTTGGCTCATTGCATCCTCTGCCTCCCAGGTTCAAGCAATTCCCTGCCTCAGCCTCTTAAGTAGCTGGGACTGCAAGCACACGCCACCACGCTTGGCTATTTTTTTTTTTTTTTTTGTATTTTAGTAGAGACGGGGTTTCACCATGTTGCTGCCCAGGCTGGTCTTGAACTCCTGAGCTCAGGAAATCCACCCGCCTCGGCCTCCCAAAGTGCTAGGATTACAGGTATAAACCACTGTGTCCGGCCTCTACTTCGTTTTTTAGATAGGTTTCATTCTTGCTAGAGAATCTGTACCTAGAACCTAGTTCTGTCAATAGAGGTACATCTCCAGTGACAGATGCTTAGCAAGTGTTTAGTTAGGTGTGTGTTAAGTGAATGATTTCTTTTCTGCAGAAGAGAGCTGGGTGGGGAGTGTGGGATCTGCTCAGCTGCGTTATTCGTTATATAGAGAACAGGAAATACCTGTTCCTCATCAGTTCCATTTTAATGAATCCTGGTGAAAGACTCTGGCTATCACATAATCCCTTTTACCAAAGGATTTTTGACCATTAGCCTCTACAAGAACACATGGTTTGAAGGAACCCTTCCCAGAACAAGAGGCGCTGTTCTGAGCAAACAACCCAAAGTCCACAATATTCCATTTTAATGATATAGAAATAGAGAGGTTCAGAAAAGGTAAACAAATTGACCAGGGTTACAGATGGGATGTCATAAAGGCCAGATTCAGACTTTATTTATTTATTTTATTTTTTGGGGGGTCAGGGGTGGGGATAAATGTTTATTTCCTGGTCATTTCTTTTTTTGAGACAGTCTTGCTGTCTTGCCCAGGCTGAAGTGCAGTGGCGCCATCTCGGCTCACTGTAAGCTCTGCCTCCTGGGTTCACGCATTCTCCTGCCTCAGCCTCCCGAGTAGCTGGGACTACAGGCGCCTGCCACCATGCCCGGCTAATTGTTTGTTTGTTTTTTAAGTAGAGATGGGGTTTCACCATGTTAGCCAGGATGGTGTCGATCTCCTGACCTTGTGATCCGCCTGCTTTGGCCTCCCAAAGTGCTGGGATTACAGGCGTGAGCCACCGCGCCCGGCCTACTTCCTGGTCATTTCTAAGAAAAGTGGCCACAACTGCAGACCTGAGTTTAATAGACTCTTTGGCTTGTGTTCTTTCCACTTTGCCACCACACCCATCAGTAAAAGGAGTTCTGTGAAATGAAGGACAGAAATGGGGCAGGGTAGCTTGGCGGGATGAAGTCTTGAGGGAGTGCTTGATCACCTGACACTTCTTCAGTGTGATATTGGGGTTCACAGATGCTAACTTGTTATATGGTCTTGGAACCTCTTAATAACTCCAGATATGAGATAAAAAGAGCTGGAAAAAATTGTTTTTCTTTATGAGTTATTTTGGAGAGACAAATATAAAATGAATCATTTTAGATTATTAAATCATTTAAATAAATATTATTTTGCCATATGGTCTTTCCCACTATTTTTGAAAAATGTATAAGAATAAAAGTTAATAACTATCTTTAGGAACCACTGAAAGTGAATTAGATTGCTTGTGTTTGTAAATAGTTGTTAAATAATGCAACCATTTTTGCTTAGTGGTACAAATAGGAGTTGAAAGACTTTATTAAAAAGTAATTTGTCATGAGCCAAGGTCTTTGAAGAAATGCATATAAACATGAGTATTGCTACTGCATTTGGGTTATTGCAAAAGGAGCCCTATATTTAGAACCTGATGATGTTGGAAAGATACTTTAAAATGTTGCCAGGCAAAGAGTGGCCTCAGTTATGTGTTCTAGGAATGTGTTTGATAGCATGTGTTTTATAGGACATGACCCTATAAACAGAAAGCCTATTTTCTGTAGCATGTGAAAGAAATTAGTTTGTATTTGGTAATATACCAAATAGTGTAATAGCTAGAAAAGTTGGTTTCAGCTCTTGAAAAGTCAGTTTCATGAGTCCATGATTTATACAAAGTAACAATTCATTTCTTTTAATATGATAAAAATGAAACATGAAAGGAAGTGAAATTGTAGGTACTAAAATAATGAGCTTCATTAGATAAAATTGTCAGTGAATTTTTGGCATATTGTTTAAAAGCAACTAATCTCAGTTCACTTTTTAAAAAATTAGTTATTTCAAGCCAGGCACGGTGGCACATACCTGTAGTCCCAGCTACTCAGGAGGCTGAGGCCGGAGGATGGCTTGAGCCCAAGAGTTGGAGGCCACGTTGACAATATAGTGAGATTCCATTTCTTTTTTTTTTTTTTTTTTTTTGAGACGGAGTCTGGCTCTGTTGCCCAGGCTGGAGTGCAGTGGCCCGATCTCAGCTCACTGCAAGCTCCGCCTCCCGGGTTTACGCCATTCTCCTGCCTCAGCCTCCCGAGTAGCTGGGACTACAGGCGCCCGATACCGTGCCCGGCTAGTTTTTTGTATTTTTTAGTAGAGACGGGGTTTCACTGTGTTAGCCAGGATGGTCTCGATCTCCTGACCTCATGATCCGCCCGTCTCGGCCTCCCAAAGTGCTGGGATTACAGGCTTGAGCCACCGCGCCTGGTCGAGACTCCATTTCTTAAAAGAAATTAAGTGACTCAGTAATTGCAAGCCTTTTTTTTCTGCCTTCACTAACATGCACAATCTAATTTGCTAAGAGAAACTCACTACAGCGCAAGGGTTGTTGGTGGTAGTGGTGTTTATACCCACTAAGGGCAATATGTAGTTTGAAAGAGCTTTGCACTGAGAATTTTGCCAGTTGTTTGGTACTGTGAAAAACATCTAGTTTAGAAAACAAAATGATCTTTATTATTATTATTATTATTATTAGGGCATTGTTTGTGTTTTCATGTTTTTGCTTTATTCTAAACAGATAAAGCTAATTGGACTTTTTAAAGTTAGGTCACTTGTAGCCTAGTTGAAACACAACGTAAAATCATTTAAAAGCAAACTTAATTATTAAACTTACAGTAATATTTTAAGTATATTTTAACTTTCTAAAAATGACAGTTTTGCAAGTAAACCAAATTATCTGTGATTTTTGATATAAGAGAGATCTATCATTTAGAGCTGTGAAATAATAAAAAGCTGTATATGTTTCTAGTTTTCTTTAGTATCTCATTTTTCTCTGAAAGTATCCATGTTTCTCTATGACTAGCTCTCTTTCTAGAACTCTCTGGTAGGCTATGGAATTATTTTATCTTGGGGTCATTGTTGTTTCCTTTAATAAATCTGAACCCCTAGGTTTGCTTGTGTTGTATTAAATAGCTAGTTGTTCATCCCTCGTGTTTCTGCTAAACTCCCAGAGACATCTGTGGCCCTGTGCAGAGGCCAACAACAAAACTGGTTTATATGCTTATTTCCAGGGGAACTGGAGCACTACCCTGGGGTTTGGAATGTAAGGAAGGCATTAATTGCAGCTGTTGGCCCTGATTTACCCTTATGCTATTAGGTAAATAAATCTAGTTGGTACCAGGTCTAGTGGCTGAGCCTATTAAGTTATCATTATCACCAGTTTCATGACTTTGGGTGGTGGGCCACTTCCCAAAGTCCTTGAGCCCAAGTTAGGTGTTCCTCCTTTATGCTCTCATTGAAGCCCTCTCCCAATAACATACCCTGTACCCTGCTATTAATTTCAGTTTGCCTGCAATCAGATGATTAGGTGAAATCTGACCAAGTAAATCTTTGGAATGTCTAATTGACAAGGAGGAAATCTAAATTACACTTTGCTTTTTTTTTTCTTTTTTTCAAAAGAGATAATCATTCAGGTCTTTGTGAGCTAAGGCCAAACTAACAAAAGAACACTTGCTTTGATGGACTGAATACTGTTATTAGAAGTAAATATGGAAAATGAACCAGACCATGAAAATGTGGAACAGAGCCTCTGTGCCAAGATGAGCGAAGACGAGCTGAATAAGTCCTTCAATCTAGAAGCTTCACTTTCAAAATTCTCTTACATAGATCTGGACAAGGAACTGGAGATCAAAAATGATCTGGTAAAAATTTCAACTTTTGTCAAGTGATAATGTTTAACCAGTGTTGGTTAGAGTATGCTTTGTGACCCAGAGACTCTAAGTCTGTCGTTTTTGCATGGGTTAATAGGAGTCTGTGTATAATTTTTTTGTTTGTTTGTTTTTTGCTTTTTTTTTTGTTTTTTGGATACAGGGTCTCACTCTGTTGTCCAGGTTGGAGTACAGTGGTGCAGACATGGCTCACTGAAGCTTCAACCTCCTGGCCTCAAGTGATCCTCCTGCCTCAGCCTCCCAAGTAGCTGGGACCACAGGTGTGTGCCACCACGCCCACCTAACTTTTAATTTTTTTGTAGAGAGGGTCTCGCCATGTTGCCCAGGCTTGTCTCAAACTCCTGGACTCAAGCACTTCTCCCTTCTTGACCTCCCATGTGTGTAGTTTTATGAGATGACATTACTCTTCATTTGTATAGTCCATTACAGTTTATGAAACAATTTGATTCATGTTGTCATTTGAGCTTCACAACTCTCACAACACTCTGATAATCCATTGTGTAGATGAAGACACTGGCATGCAGCTATGTAAATGACTTATCAAAGTCACAGAGCCAGTGGTAGGTTCCTTATCTTGCACAGCATTTTTTTTCTCTCTTTGATTTAATATTATGTTAATGGGTTTCTGTGAGTATGAGGATATTTAATGACAAGTTGCTTGACCTAATTATCTCTCACCATAATTTATGAAATAACTAAGAAATATGATGTCAGACTTTTGCTTGTTGCTTATGACTTATGTCTAAACTTAGAAAATTAGGGGTTTTCTTAGATGTTGTTTTGTCATGTTTAAGAAAGCAGATGCAGAAGTCTTTCAACAGAAGTTTTCTGGAAAGTAGGCTGGGCGTAGTGGCTCATGCCTGTAATTCCAGCACTTTGTGAGGCCGAGATGGGCGGATCACTTAAGGTCAGGAGTTCAGGACCAGCCTGGCCTTATGGTGAAACCCCACCTCTACTAAAAATACAAAAAAAATTAGCCGGGTGTAGTGGCACGTGCCTGTACTCCCAGCTCCTCAGGAGGCTGAGGCAGGAGAATTGCTTGAACCTGGGAGGCAGAGGTTGCAGTGAGCTGAGATCGCACCATTGCACTCCCGTGGGCATCACAGCGAGACTCTGTCTCAAGAAAAAAAGCGTTCTGAAAAGGGCTGTCAGGATAGTGCAGTTAGTGCATATATGTCCTTGATAGTAACTGAATGTGTAGATAGGAAAGGAAATCACTCTGTAGTCTTGACTTGATTATTACTATAGATTTTTGAGTTGATCATTTTGGTGGTAAGTTTGTCTTTTAATTGATGGTGATTTTAATAAACTGAAACCCCTCACAGTTATAAGGGGAAGGGCATCATTTTGTGAGCATTATATTTTTTCTTTGTTTAGATTGATGACAAGGAGTTTGATATTCCTCAAGTTGATACTCCTCCAACACTGGAAAGCATACTAAATGAGGTAAGTGAATATTAATGATTACTGTCATTTCGTGGCATTAATCTTAATACTTTTTGGATTAGTTATAAATGCACCTAGATGCGCACTATCCAGTAGGGTAGCCACTAGTCATGTGTGTCAGTTTAAAATTTAAATTAATTATAATCAAATAAAAATTTAATTCCTTGGCTGTACAAGGCACATTTCAAGTGCTCAATAGCCACATGTGGCTAGCGGCTACTATGTGGCTAGGGGACAGCATAGATAAAGAGTATTTCCATCATCACAGGAAGTTCTCGTGGACAGCAGTAGTCTAGATTGTGAGCTTCTCAAGGGCATAAACCATCTCTTGTTCATCTTTAGTCTCTGTGCTCAGAACAATGCCTAATACTTGGCAGACTTTAAAATATATTTTATTAAGTGAATTGAGATGCAAAATTTATGTCGCTTTTGAGGTTTGTATTATGTGTTGCTAATGGTTAAGTTTTCTCTACCACTGATATTCAAATAGCTTGTCCTCTGACACTAAAGAACATCTTGCAACCTTATAATAAGCTTCATCACTCTTCTACATGAAGAAAACTAATCTTTTATAGTTTATCTTATGAATGCCATTCCTATTGAAAAGTTTTTCAGAGTTTTGAAATGATGTTATTCTTTTCTGAATTGGGAGATGAAAGGCTTTCTAAAGAGGCTCTGTGAGAGTCCATGGTTGGTGAAGCACGCCTGTTTTATGTACCCTGCATCTGCTGACAACCCTTCAGCTCAGTCTTCTTCATCTTTTAAAACCTTGCTTGGGACTTCCCTTGGAGGTTTTAGCTTCTAATTTGAGAAAGACCTTGCAATGTATAAATCTATTTCAAATCCGCAGTTATGTTTTCCAAAAGATAAGGACCCAAAAGTTCCCCGACGAAAATGCCCACGTATACCAAAGCTCTGAGTGAGTTGGGCCTCTGTCTATCCTATTAGGGTTATAGGCAACACTTTATAGGATACAAACTACTTTCTCTGTCAATTGTGCCTTTTATTTTTCTCGTATGGCTTTTATTTCTATGTTTTATATCAGTTTGATGTTGCTGTTACTTTGAATGTATTTTAACTTTGAATGTGTTTTAACTTCAGAAGTGTTCTATATGTTCTGTGTGAAGACTTAGGCATTTTTAGTTTTGACAAAGAAGGCTTTGGTCCATGAAAGAATATTCTGTTACAGTGAAATGTCCTTTATTTACTTTCTAATATAGAGGAAATCTTTCATTTAGAGGTGAGAAGATTAATTTTAGTCAGTTTTGTTAAAATGGCCTTAATTGCATCCTCATTTCAATTATCTTATTAAGTGTAAAATAAAAATAATCTTAGAGGACTGTGTATAAGGCCTCGTTTGTACATCATTATATAATATCAGCAAAGAAAATAACGCTCATATGGATGAGCTGTAGTTCATAATGAAGGAAAACTGTTCTTGCACAATAACTTTCTTATCTATGAGTAACAGTAAGTATAGTCATTAGTGGTTTACTAAGAAGATAACACTGTTATCATCCTCAATAGTAGTTTGAGTGCCTAGTGTATTTGGGTCATGGTGTTAGATGTTGGGGTTATAAAGTGCAATATGACTATCTCTGTGCTTGAGAGGGAAATGAGGCTGGGAAGTGGCCAGACTTTACACCTCCAGGGAACCAGGCAAGTCGTAAGTGGAAGAAAACATAGTTCAAATTGTAGACCATTATGAAGACTATAAGGGGGCTGTGGGGAGTACTAAAGAAAATGACTGAAGAGAAAATGAAAAGGGCCGGAGTAGAAAATGTAGATAAGCCCTTTTCTCAGGATATGTGGATGCATATATTCTATAATGTTCATTAATATCAACCTTAAGGGAGACTGGGAAGAAATGGACATCCAAGTTTGTTTTTGTTTTTTTGTTTTTGTTTTTTTGACATGGAGTCTTGCTCTGTCACCCAGGCTGGAGTGCAGTTGCACGATCTTGGCTCACCGCAACCTCCACCTCCCAGGCTCAAGCGATTCCCGTGCCTCAGCCTCCCAAGTAGCTGGGATTACAGGCGCCCGCCACCACGCCCAGCTAATTTTTGTGTTTTTAGTAGAGACAGGGTTTCACCATCATGTTGGCCAGGCTGGTCTCAAACTCCTGACTTCAAGTGATCTGCCTGCCTCAGCCTCCCAAAGTTCTGGGATTACAGGCATGAGCCACCATACCTGGCCAATACTTTTTAAAGTAGAAATGTAGAGATTACTGAGACATCCTAGATCTCAGAATTTAGGGCATGAAATAATGTTACTAGATATTGCCATCCTTCAAAACTATGCTTCTTCTGAGATTTTAAATTTTGAAATTCCATTCTCTAACTATCACGTTTTTCCCTTATTCCCTTCCGTTGAACCTGTGTTTTGGCCTCATTAAGATCAAGTCTTTTGACCCTTTCTAATCTCCCAGTCTCTGATAATAGTCCTGGGTTTACTTCAATCCTGCTATTGGATTGTGCAGCCAGAAATTTCTTTTGAACTTTTCATTGAAGTATATCATACATAGAGGAAGGTGCACAAATCATAAGTGTACAGTGTGGTGAATGTTAACAAACTGAACAACCTGTGTAACCAGAATCCAGATAAAGTAACAGAACATTAGTAGTACCCCAGAAGCTCATCTTGTGTCCTTTTAGTTCCCAAACCCAGAGTAATTACTACTGTAACTTCTACTAGCGTTGATTACTTTGCCTGCTTTGAACTTCATATAAATGGAATTATATAGTGTGTAGTCTTCTGTTTCTGACGTCTTTCCCTTAGTATTATGTTTTTAGATTTGTTCACATTGCTGTGTAAAATTCTTTGTGAATATACCTTTATTCATTCTCCTATTGATATGTATTTGTGTAGTTTCTAATTTCTGGCTACTATGAAGAGTGCTGCTGTAAATTTTCCTATTCGTGTGCTTTGGCATATACATACTTACACATATTTCTGGGTTTTGTCTGTTTTCATTTTGTTTTTTTTGAAACAGTCTCACTCTGTCACCCAGGCTGGAGTGCAGTGGTATGATCAGGGCTCACTGCAACCTCCTCCTCCTGGGTTCAAGTGATTCTCATGCCTCAGGCTCCCGAGTAGCTGGGACTACCAGCATGTGCCACCACACGTGGCAAAGTTTTTTGTATTTTTATTAGATACGGGGTTTTGCTATGTTGGCCAGGCTGGTCTTTAACTCCTGACCTCAGGTGATCTGCCTGCCTTGGCCCCCCAAAGTGCTGGGATTACAGGCATGAACCACTGTTCCCAGCTTTATAAACATTTCTGTTGGGCATATACCTAGGGGTGGAATTAGTGGGTCATCAGGTATAGTTATATTCAGCTTTAGTATATATTGGCACAGGTTTTCAAAGTGGTGGTTTGATATACACTTCCAGGAACAGTGTATGAGATTTCTGATTACTATATCCTTGTAAACTTTTGAATTTTTCTGTCTTTTTCACTTTCATTCTTTTTTTTTTTTTTTTTTTTTTTTTTTTTTTTTGAGACGGAGTCTCGCTTTGTCACCCAGGCTGGAGTGCAGTGGCGCGAAATCGGCTCACTGCAAGCTCCGCCTCCCGGGTTCACGCCATTCTCCTGCCTCAGCCTCCGAGTAGTTGGGACTACAGGCCATGCACCACCACGCCCGGCTAATTTTTTGTATTTTTAGTAGAAATGGGGTTT
Organism: Macaca thibetana thibetana; assembly: GCF_024542745.1. NCBI lineage: Eukaryota > Metazoa > Chordata > Mammalia > Primates > Cercopithecidae > Macaca > Macaca thibetana. The sequence goes on from NC_065579.1 coordinate 88,744,928, forward strand.
CACCATGTTAGCCAGGATGGTCTCGATCTCCTGACCTTGTGATCCGCCCACCTCGGCCTCCCAAAGTGCTGGGATTACAGGCGTGAGCCACCGTGCCCGGCTTCACTTTCATTCTTAACAGATGTGTGGTGCTATCACATCATGGTTTTAATTTGAATTTCCCTAAAGACTAATGAAATTGGGTACTTTGACATATGTTTAGATATCTCTTCTGCGAATTGCTTTTTCTTATAATTAGCCCACTTCTGTTGTTTTATTTTTTAAGTGATTTATAGGAGTTCTTTATGTATGCTAATACAAGCCCTTTATTTGATATACATATTGCATCTTCTTTCTTTCTGTACATTACCTTTTCACTCTATTAATAGTTTCTTTTGAGGAGCACAAGTTCTTAATATAGTTCAGCTTATTAAAAATTTCCATTTGTGTGCATGTGTGTGTCCTATTTAAGAAAATTTTTCCAATTCCAAGGTTATGATGATGTTACCCTATTTTGTTCTAACATTTTCATTGTTCCTGTCATATGTAGATCTGTAATTCATCTGGAATTTTTTTTGGGTGTGTTAGTGTGAGCTATGAGCCAGCACCATGTACTAAAAAGAGTATTCTCGTCTGGTGTCACTTTTGTTATAAATCAGGTGGATATATAAATATGTGTGGATCTGAGTCCATTGGTGTGTCCATACTTGCCTCAATCTCACATTCTAGTGATTGAAACTTTGTAATAGGTCTTGGTATCTGGTAGTTTAAAAACTTTCAGCTTTAATGTTATTCAAGATTGCCTTTTTTTTTTTTTGCATTTTCATGTAAGTTTTAGAATTAGTTTATCAGTACACACACACACACACACACATATACACATACGCATACACAAATCAGCTGAAATTTGAAAGGATTGTGCAGTTTTTTTCACATCAGTTTGGGGATAATTGATACTTTTGCTGTGCAGCAGTAGTTTTAAATTCAGTCTTGACATCTTCACTTCTTTTTTTCTCTTCACTTTTTCTTTCACTTATCTTGTAAGCCTGGCTTAATTCATCTGATCCCTTTTCTTTAATTATGTCCCCAGACTTTTTAAGAAAATCAAATAACATTTTGATTGACTCTCTTGTTTAAGATCTTGATGCTGCCATACTTATTTCTGAATTATTTCCTTCCCTTTTCCTACAGCAATTGTTCCAATCTTTACAGCACTCAAGCAACATATTGTCTTATTGCCAGTCCTAACCCTGTTCTTAGAAGACCTATGTGTAGAGATATCTGGAAAGCAGTTATAAATTTGGACCTAAACCTTGAGAAATGTTGATACTAAAGACACAGATTTTGGAGTCATTAGATAACATGGTTCTTAAAGCTATAGATGTGGGTGAGCTTACTCAAATAGGAAGTACATGAAGTAGGAAGAGAAGAAGAGAGCTTAGAGTATAATCCTGAGGGACAATCATATTTAAAGGTTGGGCTGAGAAGAAGCTAGCATGTGACTAATAGGAGGACACATAAATTAGTGGAGAACCAGGAAGGAGAGATGTACGGAAAACCAAAGGAAAAGAAAGTTTCAAGATGTAGGGAATGAGCCAGGCGTGGTGGCATGCACCTGTAGTCCCAGCTACTTGGAGGCTGGAGTGGAGGATTGCTGGAGTCCAGGAATTTGAGGCTCCAGTGAGCTGTGATTGTGCTGCTGCATACTGGCCTGGGTGACAGGGAATGGTCAACAGGGTTAAATGATGCCTGGAGGACAAGAACACACTAACAGAAAGCAGACCAGTAGATTTGGCTAGTAACATCAGCAAGGTTGGTAGGAGCTTGTAATGAGTGGAGTCGAGGTGGTGAGTAGACATTAATCTCTCAAGCACATTGATTGGAAATGGTAAGGCAGAAGGTAGTGCAGCTGAAAGAGACGGTGAGACATCATTCTCTGGTATTTGTCACCCAGAATCAACTTGTGCAAAGCCAAGTACCTCATCCTGCTTTATCTGCCATTTGTCTGCTTTCTAGTTTCAGTGAGTAGAATCACCCTTTGCCTAGTTGTAGAAGCTGGAAACCTTGTACTCTTCTTTGACTTCTCCCTTACCTCTCCTCCCATCCGTACCCCTACTCAATCCCCCATTTCAATGGTAACCAGAGACGTTTGATTTTTTCTCAGTAATGTGTTTCATCATTCCCTCTGTTGACCTCTTCTGCAGCTTCTTAGGTTGGGATCTCCTGTTTCTCCTTGATAGTGCAATGGCCCTCTTACTGGTCCTTAAAGTCTTCTTGTTCCCCCTCATCCATTCTTCATACTGCCCCACTTATCTTTCTAAAACATGGTTCCCATCATGTCTTTCCACTTCTTAAAAATGTCAGTTGCCTTCCCACTGCCTGCTATATATAGTATACTGAATACTCATTAAATGAGTACTGGTTATGTGTCAGGCATTATACTAGGCACTAGAGGTACAATGATGAACAAGATAGACATGGGCCCTGCTGCCATCTAGTGTAATGGAATATAAGGCTTTTTATGGTTTGGGTACCAGCTTATCTTTCTAGGGTCATCTCCAGCTTCTGCTTATATCCTCCAGACATTTTGGACTACTACTTTTCCCATGGACAAAATCTGCATTGTGAAATCACTGAGTCTTTCTGTGCTGTTTCCAACCCGAATGCCTTTCTGCTGTCTGCTTGTCATATTTTTTTATAGTAGACTGTTTATAGTCAGATGGTGTTTGTTTTCTTCAAATGAGCCATTGGCTGTTAGTTAACTGCTAACTCATCTGTAAAAGCTTGATTTTTAAGAAATATTCTATAGCTAACAGTAATCTGCATAACGGCTTCTGCTTCTTCCTGCTACAAGAAAGAAGTTTTTGGGGTGACTTCTTTGTAGAAAGAAATAGCTATCTAGAATTTAATACTAATAATTCTGTATGGTGCCTTTCTGGTCAATAAGAATGCATGGAATGGAGGTGAAAGGCAGAAATAAGCACTTGTGTGCTCTGGAGAAACCCATTAATACCTGTCTTATTTCATAGAGTATTTGGATTTTGAATGTATTGATTTATCTTCTTCCAATTTAGACTGATGATGAAGATGAGTCTTTTGTTCTTGAGGATCCTACATTGTTAAACATTGATACTATTGATTCTCACTCCTATGATACTTCATCTGTGGCAAGCTCAGACAGTGGTGACAGGACCAACTTAAAGAGGTAGGTATTCATGTGAATCATACTTGCTTACAGTTGAAGTATTTAATTGTTTCAAATGTAAATATTGTACTCTATTGTACTTTTTAAAGTACAATATGGTCTGTTAAAGCCTTGCATAGGAAGTAGAAGGGATATAATATCTTGAAGATTTTGGCACCATTAAGGAAGAAGGTAAAAGGGTAGGTGCTATGACCACTTCGGTAGGAAGCCATAATGATAGCCAGGGACTCCCGGAAGCAGGAGAGCCCTTGGAGGAAGTACAGATTAAACCTGGCACAGTGTCTGTGGTGGAAACATGCAGCTCGGTTCACTACCCTTCTGTTCTGCGCACCCTCCCGCACCTCCCTGTCATCTGCATTCTCTAAGATCGGCCTTCCTTCATTCTCTTGGAGTGGGTTCAGAGAATCACAAAGATGATTAAAATTTCAGGAAAAAGACTTCTAAACCTAAATAACTTAAATTTGGGCTGCTTTTCACCTTCCAAGTTCTTGGAGAGAATATGAAAAGGAAAGAGAAGTGGAGAAATCATAAATACATTATTGAATTCATGTGTAACTTTAATATTGATAAAGTGATCTGTTTTTCTTCTTCAATTTTGCCTGGGTCAGTGCTCTTTTCTTTAGGTTATCTCTTATGGGATAGGGGACGTTGCTGAACAGGACGTTATGTTAACCTGTTCAGCAATGTGTCCTTCAAATAGATAACTTAAATGTTTTTGATGATCTGGTTACTACCTGCTTAAAAGATACGGTGTCATTGGCCAGGCGTGGTCTCTCACGCCTGTAATCCCAGCACTTTGGGAGGCTGAGGCAGGCGGATCACGAGGTCAGGAGATCAAGACCATCCTGGCTAGTACGGTGAAACCCTGTCTCTACTAAAAATTCAAAAAATTAGCTGGGCGTTGGGGCAGGTGCTTGTAGTCCCAGCTACTCGACGGGAGGCTGAGATAGGAGAATGGCATGAATCTGGGAGGCAGAGCTTGCAGTGAGCCAAGATCGCGCCACTGCACTCCATCTTGGGTGACAGAGGGAGACTCCATCTCTAAATAAATAAAAAGATATGGTGTCACCTTGTCACCTACAAGATTAAGTCAGAACTCCTCTGCATGGCCTCCGTCTGGGCCATGCTTACTGTTTTGACCTAATCTCTAAGCACTCGTACTTCAGCCCTCCTAGTCCATACCTTTTGTGTGTGAATACCCCAGACACACTGCACACCTTTACATCTTAGTATTTCTGCCCATGCTTTTTGCCTGACAAACTCCTAGTCATCCATTAAGGTCAAATTAGTCATCTTCTCTTTTCTACAGCTATCCCTAATGTCCCCCAAATAAACAGAATTAAACTGTTCTTCATTTGCATTTATATGGCACTTAATTCATATTTCTAGTGTAACATTCATTCTTTAGAGTTACTTCTCAGCCTCTCTAAGCTGTGAGATCCTTGACAGTAGTAACTGTGACTTTCTTATTTTTGTATTCCCAGAGCATACTTCTAGTCATACAGAGTAGGTGCTCAGTAATGTTGGGTAAAAGTTTAAAAGTTACTTTTTATATGAGGATGAGTAGAAGGGGGATTTGAGGAAGTGGTTGAAGAATGAGAGTTTGGTCATAGGAGGAGCAGCAGCGCAGGAAAGGTGAGCAAGGGTAAGAAGGCAGTAGGGTAATGTAGACTTGCAGGCCGGAGCAGTGCGCTGTAGATAGCCTTCTGGAGAACGTGAGAACCTACTGTCGCATTTCCTAAGGTGGGCATGGAGCAGTTTGAATCGTGAGAAAGGAATGGTGATTTGATTCATTTTCCTGCTTGTGCTTCTTTGAGGTTCAAGGCGGGTTTAATACATTTTAAGGTGGGATTGTTAGATACTTCATACATCTTTTAAAAACAGATCTCACAAATAACATACAATGTTGTCTTCTGCTTTTTGTGCGTGTGTGTTTTCTTTCAAAGCATTGGGACCTCGCCTTTTCACTTTTTTTGGCTGTTTTTAAATGTTTTTCTTTATTTTTAGGAAGAAGAAATTACCTGATTCTTTTTCACTCCATGGATCAGTTATGCGCCATTCACTTTTGAAGGGAATTTCTGCCCAGATAGTGTCTGCAGCTGTAAGTATTTTGTTTTTTTCCCTCAACTTTGTAACCTGCAATGGCATAATAAAGTAGGAATGAGCATAAAACAAAATACAGCACTTCTCTTGGCCTGAGGCTTAAGAAAAATAGAATCTGGCTTTCATGGTTTTTGTGTGACATGGCTACACGTCTTGACATAGAAATTAGTGCAGCCATGAAAATAAAGTTCTGCTCAGAGTCTAGGCTGTGCCTAAATGAAATATGGCAGCAAGCCGAAAATAAATACTATCTGCCTTTTCTTTAAATTCCTTTTCAGTTTAGTTGCCATCTTGTGTATTTGTTGAGATTCTGTGTTTGGTTTTTTTTTTTTTTTTTTTTTTTTTACTCTTTTCATATGGAGAAATGATTGATCAGAATCTTTTACAACTTGAATGATTTTTTTACAATTCACAAAAGTATTTTCATGCCCCTTATTTCTTTTATTCTTACAACTTGGAAAGTAGGTAAAGCTGTTTTCTATTTTACAAATGAGAAGCTAGGCCCAGAAAGGTGATAGTAACTTGTCTTAGATCATTCTGTTAGGAGGTAGCAAGGCATTTATTCAAAACTGGGGTTTCTGGCTTCAAGTGTAGTGCCTCTGTTGTGAACTGGAGGTGGCACTGGTGAATGCGACGAATGTGTGAAATGGCTGGAACAGAATATTTGTGGCCTTTTTTGAAAATTATGTAGAGCACTGGGTTAACGTAAACAGTATTTAATGGTCCATAGATGGCAGACTTTTCGTTTGACACTATCAGACTTTTCATTTGACCTCACAGCTGGTAGTTTTATGTAGTCTTTCAGTTTTGGTTTTCTGAATACAATGTATAGATTCTATATATAATGATAATGACAGATTTATACTCCAGGAAGTTTGATGTGTTTTTATGTTCTTTTTGGGGCATTTAATCGGCATTTTGCATATCCAAGTTGGACAAGAAATAAAAGTTTGGATTTTTCACGAGGGTGAGAGATTGATACAGAATTACGAGATACCACAATTGCATTTCAATTTTCAGGTTTATCAGAAAAAGCCCTTAGTGCAAATACCAAAAAAAAAAAAAGTATTTACTATAACAATTGGTGTATCCTGACCTAGCTCATATATCATGAAGTAAATTTAAATAGAGAGATGCTCAACAAGCAATGGAGGAAACCTGGGCAATTGTTTTTCCTCTTTTAGGTGGAGAGTAACTCATATTTGCTAGAATGGGAACCACCTGTTGAGGATTACATTTCCATGACGTTTTCTGAATTTAATCCTTATGTAGGTGATGAAATTCATTCCTTTCAAAATCAAGATGAACCAGAACAGTCATTTGACCCACCTGTGCAGTTTTAAAAATATTTTGAATATTGGAGACTGAGCTAAAACTCAGACTCTGAACAATGATTAGATAAATCTGTTATTTAAAAGGGTTTCTCCTTCCCCTTGAAGAGGAGGGGAAATTCTAATAAATCCCAGAGTGTTTGCATTCTGTTTTTATTTCATTGCTATGGCTGAGCTCCTTTGGTATGTTAAAATGAAAACTGCCTTTCCTGTGACAGTCATCATACGGTGCCTTCCTATTTTTGGATTACCAGCTCAATTTAAATTGCATGCTTTCCTGTGATGGTTGGTTTATTAACATGTAAAGCTAGTTATATTTTTGGATATTTCTCCCTGAATAATTGCTCAATAGCGCCTTCAGCCATGTGGTTAGTGATGTTATGAGGGCTGCTTTGGGCCTTGATCACAGTTTTGGGGTTCATGCATGGAAAACGCTTAGGAGAGATGAAATTTTTGCAGTTGTGAAGCTCGTTTTTTAATTTGGGATCCTTTTCAAAGTCGTATGACATGTGACCATACTTTAATTCAAAGTAACTTTTTTTTTTTAAGGATCTTTATTATTTTTACGATCAACTTTAAAATACTAGAGATAGCTTATTGTAGTGTTTTTTTCAAAATGCGTCCGCTGTATAACAATCTCCTAGGGTACTGATTAAATTGCAGATTCCTGGGGCTCACCCCAGACCTACAGAATCCCAGGCATACAGGCATCCCAGGTGATTCTTATGCTTTTTAGCTTTTGAGACCCACTACCGTTAGATATTGCAACACCAGTACTAAAATTCTGTAATCTCTACAATGCTTCCAAATATCTGTGTTTTTTTAGCTTTTGAAGTCAGGCGACTTCTGATTTCATTATTCAGGCTCTATTTTGAATGTAGAATAGGCCTTCGAATAACATCATTTTGTTCAATGTCGTTTTGTTATAATGTTAATGAAGAAAAAACAATTGGTTTAAGTTGTTTTGCTTAAAGTCACAGTTTTCAAGAACTTACTGACAACATTAAGTGAGGTCTTACTAGAGTTTATGACCTTTATCTGCTGTCCCATTTCTCTTTTTCCCTGTCTAGATGCAAATTAATCATTTATCAACTATGTATTACATGCTTCTTAATTGTCGAGCATTATGTTAGGCATGTTTGACACACAGATATATATACACTCAAAGTTGGATAGATGCTGCTATTTGCAAGCTCTTTGCTACTACAGTACTGTATCACTACAAACTCTTAGGGTTATTTAAAGCTATGTAAGCATAGAATTGATACTCTTCCATATTTATCTGATTCTTCACATTTAATTTGATCCTCAGGACAGCTCACTGAGGTAAATAGGGCGGTATTTGCTATTTCTTTGAACAGATGAGGAGACTAATATTCAGAAAAGTTAGGTGACTTTTTGAATGCCATGTAGTTACCGGTAGGGAGGTGGGACTAGCACTTCTTTATGTTTTAATTTCTTATGCTTGAGAACTGACTTAATATACCCTGTTGGGGTTTGTTTAGAGGTTATTGGGTAATTGCTAGATAGGAAAGTCCTACTTAGTAGTAGAAACATCTTTAGCATGTTTACTTTTCTCAAATCTTTATGTACTGCTACTGTTTTGACCCCATAGTACTTATAGTTTATTCAAGTACAGAAAATGGAACATCTTTCCTCTTTTTCCTTTGCATTTCCGTTATAATCAGTACCCTCCCTGAGGCATCTTACTTCGTAAAGGCACTTATATACTTAGTAAAATAAAGCAATCCTCTTTCATGCCCTTTGTATTTTGTTGGTATATATAGCTTTTGTGATTTCTCTTAGATGGGGGCAAAAATAAAGGTTCCACCTCTAATCTAAATTGATTTGGACCAAAGTGTATGTAAAGCAAGAGCCTTATACCATTTTCTGTTTTAAAAATGAGAATATTTTTCAAATACTTTCTTAAAACTTTCATTTAGGACAAAGTAGATGCTGGATTGCCTACAGCAATTGTAAGTATACTTGAACTTTTTAAAGGTAAGCTTTTTATTTGATTGGGTTTTCTTAGATTTATTGTTACATGGTTCAAAATATTACATAAGTTATTATGGTAATAAATTCATAAGTCATTTTACTACCAGTAATCAGGCTTAACATTTGTCCATGTTGGGCGCTTTCTTTTTTCCTAATTTTTTACTTTTTAGAGTTTTGTTTGAGAAGCAGATAATGGAGTAATACTAGCCTTCTCCAGGTTTATTTGTTTGTGGTACCACCCTGCCCAAGTAAATTTACTTCTTCTGTGATTTGGCTCCCCTTCCATAAGGAGTGGAAAGCATCATTTGATAGGATCACTTTGTGGTAAATAGCACATTTAACAGCTCTGGATTCCGTTGCCAGGCTTGCCAAATAGAACTCTGCTGCAGTATTGTAGAGAACTAGGGAATATTGAAAACATACTGGTTCTCTCTCTTCTTGTCTTCCTCCAGTGCCTTTTTAGCTTTCCTTTTAGTCAGTCTTTGGTAAGGAAGTGGGTGAGTTTTCAACACTTTGGATGCCTTTAGGCTCCTGTGGATAAACTAGAGAATTGTGTTCTCATCTCTTCCCCAGGCCTTGTAGGAAGCTCTTGGTTGGGTAGCATAAGTGCCTCTTACTTTGCCTGGACCCCTGATTTTTTATTTGAAAGTTGCTTTAGAGGAAGCTAAGTGGCATGTTATTGCCTATAATGTTGAACATATGATATTTTGATAGTGTTACTCCTAGAGTAAATTTAGAGGGATTCTCAGAAATAAAATGTCCTGAGTTTCATTTCCCGTTTTGCCTCCTGGATGAAATTCTTCTTATTTACAATAGTTTGTATGTCATCTGGTGCCTAGAGGAAGGAAGGCCAACAAATTCAACTCTGATTATTTCAAGATTCTTAATGTAGTATCTTAAAATGTAATCTTCCCTTTTGTTTTCAGGCAGTGTCCAGTCTGATAGCAGTGGGTACATCTCATGGATTGGCTTTAATATTTGGTAAATTTTTTAAGTGCTTTCCTGCTTTTAAATATTGTCCTTTTGGGTTTTATAATGTCCTTTAATCACAGTTTATATAGTGTACTTGATTTTCTTGAACAAAACCAGAAAAACTTGAAAAGTAGCAGTCAATATTTTTATAGCTAAAAATTATTTGACTCACAGCTTTGTTTTGCTGCTTATTGCAAGTTTGTTTTCTTCTTCATGAATTTATAAACTGTCATATCTATTGATCTCTCTGCAAACCTAGACACAAAGAATAAAGTTGAGGGGAACCTTGGGTTATCATCTTGTCTGCCTCCGGTTGTTGGTGGTGGGAATTTTTGATTCTGAATCACGTTCCCGTAATGGGTATTCTAAAAGATCTTCCGGAAAACAGGCTTTCTCAGTAATTTTCAGGAGCTCTCACTGACAATAAGCTTTTTTTTAAATTTCCAATGTAAATTGCTCTAAACCGAAATTTTTTTGGCCTGTAATCACATTGCTTTCTTGGTTGAAAGAGAACTAGTTTTATTTGTATAGTAGAAGATAGTTGTATTTTCTCATTTTTTTCTACCTGAGACTAAATGACTGTAGTTTCATTAAACCTTCTTTGTTTTTGAATTCAATGTATGAATAGAATATTTTGTTCTTTTTAAATTAAAAAACTATTAGATTTTTGTGGCCGGGCATGGTGGCTCATGCCTGTAATTCTAGCACTTTGGGAGGCTGAGGCAGGTGGATCATCTGAGGTCAGGAGTTCGAGACCAGCCTGGCCAACATGGTGAAACCCTGTGTCTACTGAAAAAAATTAACTGGGTGTGGTGGCGGATGCCTGTAATCCCAGCTACTCGGGAGGCTGAGGCAGGAGAATCGCATGAACCCAGGAGGCTGAGGTTGCAGTGAGCCGAGATTGTGCCACTGTGCTCCAGCCTGGGCAACAGAGTGAGACTCCGTCTCAAAATAAATAAATAAATAAAAAATAAAAAACTGTTAGTTTTTTTGAGGGGTCATTTTTAGTGTTCTCTTCTGGATATTAAGTTGTTTCATCTCCCTTAAATGAAAGACTTGATGACACTGTATTTAGTAAGGAATCTACAGACTATTTTATATGGATTACCTGAGAATTCTTAATAGCAGAACCACAATTTGACTTCTGTGGGGCCTTGCATCCTTATTTACTGTATAAGTGGATAACTAGTTATTTTCTGTTGGTTTTGAATGATTTGACTTACTATTATGAATTTTGTATTATGACAAAAGCTTTTTAAAATGTAATTGTAAAACCTAGTCTTTTCAAAGGCAATTGAGTTAAATAATAGAGTTTTATTATTTGGGGACCAGAAGAGTAGAAACAAAATTATAATTCCCTTGAAGGAATTTAGAATTGGTTGAAAAAGACTTAAAACCTAGATAGTTGATATATATTCATAGTAGAAAATATAGAAAATATAGATGAGCAAAAAGTTGAAGATATACCAAATCCTGCCATCCAGGAATAATCCCTAACATTTTTTGTATGTAACCTTTTAGTCTTTTTTTTCTGTACTTGTATATATGTATCTATACATCCTCAAATGGGATCATGTTAATTTGTAAACTGCTTTTCATGATAATGAATATCTTTCCATGAAGTTATATATTTTGTCTGTAACATTTTTAATGGCTACATAGTATTCTATTAAATGGATTCTTCCTAATTTACTTAATCATTTCCTACTATAAGACATTTAAGTTGTTTGTAAACGTATACTACTGTGATGAACATCTTTGTTACTACATTTCTGTGTCCATGATTACTTTTTTAGGACAGATATTCCTAAAAGTGGAATTGCTTGGATTAGGAGATGAACATTAAGAATTTTGATATGTATTATCTAATGGCCCTCTAGAAAAGTTCTATCAGCCTTCTCTCCTATCAGGTGTTCAGAATGGTGGTCTTCCTGTGGGGCATAATTAATGTTAGATAAATAGAATTTTGGGAAAGAATCTTAGGTCGTTTAGTTCAGTCCCCTTATTTTACTTCTGAGGCTGTTGAGGACCAGAGAGGTTAAGTGACATGCACAGAGCCAAGTTCAGCCAAGTTCATTGAGGAATGCTGAATCCTATATAAGTGTATTTCCACTATTCTAAGCAATTCTGCTATCCTGAGAGAAAAGGAGGCCAATTCTAAGATAAGAAGAAAAGAATAAAAGAACTAAGGTGAAGGAGAATAGATTATAATGCATATATTTGTCAGCAAATTGCATGTTAATTTTTTGTTCCCACTTACCAGTACTCATTTCTCACCTCTATCTGCTTTAACATCCTTTTCTTGTCAATGTTATAAGAATATGTGACTGCTTATAATCAAACTCAAGTATAGCTTAGTGCAAACAAATTAAAATGAATACTTTACAAACAAAAACTAACAGAGGAAAAGACAACATTGTCTTTTGATACTGTCTTTAATTTCCTTGGGCCTGGTTCCTGATTTTTTTTTTTTTTTTTTTTTAAGACCCAGCACCTTTCCTGTAGATATGAGAATAATCTTTCATTACAGTCTCATGGAAAAGAAAGTATGTCAAAGTGAACATTTTGAGAAAGAATCATAATATTCTGGTTGTGCTTTGGGTATTAATAGTGTGGCTAACAAATTTTACTCATTACTATTTATAGGAATCAGATGTTTGGACAATGTGTTTTAACAAATAGATTAAAATATGCTTGAAAGCCTGGGAACAAATGGCAGAGTAATAATACTATAAAGTGTCTAGAGGCCTGGGTTAGATCTCATCTCTGTTAAACATCTGTGTTGATCATAGGAGAAAGTGTAACAGGAAGAGCTATACTTGTTTAAGTACTATATGTTTCTCTTTGAAACAGAGGCCCAGGTCATTAAGATAGAAACTATTATACGTTTCTTGAAGACTGATGTTTATTGCCTCTTCTTAAGTAATTATAGGCATATAGCTTTTAAAAAAATATGTTGGTACTTACCTTATACAGAGTCTCAAAAGTTCAAATCTTAATAAAGATGTTTCCCCATCCCAGGGGGCCTTAGTTTTCCTCTTTTTTTTTTGGTTGTTAGTGTACTTTAGTAGATTATCTTTTTGAAATTGTTTTTGTATTTATCTCACTTAAACATGGATTTACTTACTTTGCTATAATGAGAGTATTATGGATTTTTTTTTCCCATAACCATAGCTGAGCATAATCATAAATGCTAGAGACATCACTTAATCACATTTAGTATCATTCCCACAGATAACTAAAGCTTGTCACGTATATTCTTGAAATTTTTTACCTGCCTTTTCTTCGAACTTTTGAACTGATTTCTTGCTTTTCTTTCTCTCTCTTGATCTTTTCTTCATGGATTCAAAAGGAAAAGGTATAGTAAGTAATTTTAGTTTGCATGAATGATTTCTTTTCTTTTGGCCTTTTTAATGTTAGAAGAATGCTACCAATTATAGTCAGTGTCCTCTTATGAAATACTTATTGGAAAAAAACCAGCTAATTGAAAAATTAGTTAAGCAGGAAATTGTGAAAAACTATAAGTATATATATACCTTCAATGTTTTAACTGAAAATACATAAATTTTCATTTATCCTTGATCTTTTGTTGTAGTCCCAAACTTTTTCTTTGAGTTTGTATTTGCCACTTGGAGTCCTGAAATATCTTTTTTGGCATAAACTTTATCATTAATGGGTCATGCAAAATTTGCCATTTTAAGTTTTAAAAATGAGGTAAAAGCTTAAGCACCTGTGAATCAATCATTGCATGCAAAATCCTGTTATATTATGAACACCTTATTTTGTGACAGTTTTGTAAAGAAACTCATCTTTACCAAGTTTTTCTAAACCATCCATTTAATGTTCATGGAAACAACAGCTCTTTCTTTTTCACTCTGTTTCATTAGTTTATTTACTGTTTAAGTTTTAAAGTACAGTAACATTACAGTGGCATGAACAGGCTTGGGAATGAACACAGCTGACTCATAGTAAGCATCAGCATTCTGGAAGATATCCAACTAGCCATGGGGATTCAGTATGCCCTGGCTTCAGTCAGTAAGCCTTACAGAGGGAAGGAGAACTTGAATTCTGCGAGTTGGTTTGATGGAGGTCAGGTAAAAGTGCTTCTGTTGTTTTATGATCATTGATGAAAAATGTTTCCTGATTAGATCTTTTCTCCCTTGATCCTAGAGAATATTTTAGTGTGAATAAAGGATAAGAAAAGGCCAGATGTGGTGGCTCACGCTTGTAATCCCAGCACTTTGGGAGGCCAGGGTGGGCGGATCATTTGAAGTCAGGAGTTCAAGACCAGCCTGGCCAACATAGTGAAACCCGTCTCTACTAAAAATACAAAAATTAGCCAGGTGTGATGACACGTGCCTGTAATCCCAGCTACTTGGGAGACTGAGGCAAGAGAATTGCTTGAACACAGGAGGCGGAGGCTGCAGTGAACCGAGATGGTGCCAGCCTGGGTGACGGAGTGAGACTCTGTCAAAAAAAAAAAAAAAAAAAGGATAAGAAAAGAGTAGCATTAAAGAATAGTGAATATTGGCCAATAAAGGTAGAGTTCCACACACACAATTAAATTGGATTCCTGCTAGGATATAGGTATTTCCTTCTTTGATAGTCTTTAGAACTAATTAAAACTAATTGAGGGTAAAGAAATAGAAGATTGGGCTAATTTTGGTATATGGAAAGAGTTAACAGAAATTCTTGAAGTATGTTCAAATTTAGATTTTAGGGCTATTACAGACTTTGTACATTATTTGTGACTTTTCTTTGCTATTCAGCATGTTATTCTTAAGTCCAGAATATGCTGAGGAGATCTACTCTAAGCAAAGTGTACTTTGAAAGACATACTAATAAAAGATACAGATATAATTCAGGGCAATGCTAAATAGATGTGCTGTTTGTGATATTTGGCCTTCAAGTTGTCTAAATTAATTGGTAAGCTATATTACTGTCATAAACAATAATTCCTTGCATTTGTGCCATTTGATGATTTTCTAATTTTTCATAGGCAAAACTCTTTGTCGACTCAGTGAAGTTTATAAGAAAGGTGATAGTCTCATTTCATATTTCTTGCCAGGGTAACCATTATTAAGACCCACTGCAATTTTTTTAAAACACAAATTTGACAGTACTAATCAAATATACCTTTATGTGACTTTGAAATGAAATTAGATATACTGTTAATTTAATAACTTTTTCCAACTGTAAACAAAGGAGACTTCAGAGAGGAGGAGGAGAATAGAATTTTTCCTTCTAAATTCATGAAATCCAAGAGTAATCTGGAGTAGCTCTCATTTTCACCTTCTGTCCAGGTCATTTTGTTCTTTACATGTATCCATGGAATTTAAGTGTTTTGAAGAGGTTTTATGTTTATTTTGCTCAAATATCATTTCCCAGAATTGTCCAGAATTTTCTGGACTACAGAATGTTTAGTTACTCTAGCAGGAGAAACCTCTTCAATGAGACTGCTTTCTTCTTTCCATGGAAAGTCTACCTTTTCTGAATTTAGTCTAGATTATATAACAGCAAGTTTGTTAAAATGGTACTATAAGAATAGAATGTATGAAGAGGAGTGGCCAGCCATGGTGGCTCAAGCCTGTAATCCCAGCACTTTGGGAGGCTGAGGTGGGCGGATCACGTAAGATTGGGAGTTTGAGACCAACCTGACTAACATGGAGAAACCCCGTCTCTACTAAAAGTACAAAATTAGCTGGGTGTGTTGACGCATGCCTGTAATCCCAGCTACTTGGGAGGCTGAGGCAGGAGAATAGCTTGAACCCAGGAGGTGGAGGTTGCTATGAGCTGAGATCGTGCCATTGCACTCCAGCCTGGGCAACAAGAGCAAAACTCCATCTCAAAAAAAAAAAAAAAACAAAAATGAATGTATGAAGATAGTAATAAGAGTTTGATAAATATCTTTATGGAGTCAAAGTAGATTACATTTGTTACACTGTCCATCATGTCTCTCACCATCCCTGCTGTTTTTTTTAAATGTATATATGAATGTAATCTATAGATTAGTTTGTGATGAGCACTTAATACTATTCAAGGGACACTGAATTGGTTCCTTGGTGCGTTATCTTACTTTACTCATTTATTCCTCTTAGCAACACAGTGAGATAATGGGCATTTTCTACATTTTACAGATGAAGATAGGGAGGCTAAGTGAATTTAAGTAACGTTCCTAAAATTACCAAGACATGCTGTAGTTGTAAGGCTCGTAACTATCCGTGGGGTAGGGGTGGAATTAAAATCCAGGTGTCTGGTTTCATAGTCACGATACCTTCTAAAGGGACATTATAAAAACAACAAATACATTGTAAAAAATCAAGAAAAAAGTTGAGAATGTTTCCATTAACAGATTTGTGGGCTGTGAATTTAATCCATATTTCAGGAATGGCTAAGATTGATAATTTACTTCCCTGTCTTAGCTAGTTGATGGTATGTGGGAACAGTAGTCAGGAAGGCATGGTCATGTTTGGTTTTTAATCTAGAAGTTATGTCCTTTTCCTTCCCTCATTTCGTCCATTGCCACTCTTTTCTATTTCCTCTTCATGGTACCCTTACTCTCTTTGTTATCATATCCTCAGTTCTCCTGTTCATACTTCCTGTGCCTGAAATAGTCTGATATAAAGTATGAACATTGTTAAATTAGAAAGTAGTAGTGAGAGTCTTTACGTATTGGTGAATCAGAACTCTGTGAAGTTTGGATCTCAAAGCAGGGACTACAGAGGATCTTGGTAGTATGCTGCTTAGACATCGCTCTGTGCCTGGAAGGCAAGCGGTCCAAACTCCAGGGTATGAAATTTCATACCAACTCTATCCTTGTCCTCTTACTTTCAGTCCATCTGTTAGCTATACATGTGACCCAGAGTAGAGGTATATATGGGATACTATTGCCCAACCATCATATCATGACAGTTTGCAAATTAAGATATGTGGAAAATACACTAACTATACAGGGTGGCTCTGATGAAATAAGGATCATGCAAAACATTACTTTAAGTAGGTAGTTTTGGAAGAGCAAAATAAAATGTGATGTTATATTTAGAGTCAGGAAAATTATAGAATAAAGGGAAGTTTTATAATTTGGATTAAATCAAGGAAGGGTGAAAAAATTGTAAGGGGGAGAACAGTCAGGATGTATTGAAAAATATCTGTAGTTGTAAAACTCTAGATGTGAATAAAGACAGTAACTTTTAAAATACATCAGACCCTGTATATTTATGAGTTTTATTCCTTTTCAATGTTCACCTTGGAAAGCTAAAATCCAAAATGAGTGAAAAAAATCAAGTATGTTCTGTGTGCTATGTAGTTACACTCATTGTTTCAGAACTCTTTTTTGGGAAGGGGGGATTTCTATTTAAGTCTGTTTGTGAGCACAGAAAAATACTCTTACAGTATTCACTTTGAATGGACAAAAGGACTGACCTCATATTATTCCTTAGACCTGAGAATGAATGACTGTGTCTGATAACTAGATTTACTCTTATAGAAGGAGAATTGGCAAATGTGAAAGCTTTTCAGATGATTGTCAGATGCCTTCTAAGCACAAGGCATTAATCAAGGTACTTTGGGAGTGTTAATTCAGCCATGATCTTAGCCCTCAGAGAGGTCATAGTGTAATAGGGGAAGTAAGACATACCCCCAAATTTGCATGTAGATAATTAAGAGAGGCACAAACAGTGCTGGGGAAGTTGAGAAAACTCCAGGTTGTGGAAATATGGTGTTTTTTGCTTTTTTCTAAATAGTTATATTTTGTAGGCATGCCTTCTGACATTTAAATTTTTAATTTCATTGTTTTCAAGTATGTATAATAATGAACTCTAGACGCAATAAACATTGCCTAGGGGAAACCCTAGAGAAATTTCTATTAATTATTAGATAGCAGAATTTAATAAATATTTGAGTGCCTCCTGGAGAAATCAGAGGTGATTAAGGCAAGATCCTCGCCCTTATCAAACTTAATCTAATAGATATTTGAATTACTTGCTTTTAGCTTTTTGTTGTTGTTTTTTGAGACAGAGTCTTGCTCTGTCGCCCAGGCTGGAATGCAGTGGCATGATCTCGGTTCACTGCAACCTTTGCCTCCTGGGTTCAAGTGATTCTCCTGCCTCAGCCTCCCGAGTAGCTGGAATTACAGGCGCCCACCACCACACCCGGCTATATTTTTTATATTAGTGGAGATGGGGTTTCACTGTGTTGGCCAGGCTGGTCTCGAACTCCTGACCTCAAGTGACCCTTCCTTCCTCAGCCTCCCAAAGTGCTGGGATTACAGGTGTGAGCCACCATGCCCAGCCACTTTTAGCATATCAAATTTTGATGTTTGAAATAATTTTCTGAAGTCGTTTAAATGTTTACTCTATAATTTGCACTGTTAATTTGCTTAGTAAATTTTCTTTATGGATAATATAAATGTAAATTTCACCCAAATTCTAAATTAAATTTCTTGAGTTTTGAAGTTTTGTAGTTATTTTAAAAGACGATGGTATTCCCCATAACTTTGCATCTTAAAAATAGCAAGAAATACAATTCTGGGATGAGACAGATGACGGTTTGTTTAAGGAGATACAGATTTCATATGCATTTTTTGGCTTATCGTTAGCATTTTATATTATGCTTTCTTGTAGATCTTTTTTTTTCTGTATTCTTTTTTTTTTTTTTTTTTTTTTTTGAGACCGAGTCTCACTCTGTTACGCAGGCTGGAGTGCAGTGGTATGATCTCAGCTGACTGCGACCTCTGCCTCCCGAGTTTAAGTGATTCTTGTGCCTCAGCCTCTCGAGTAGCTGGGACTACAGGCGTGAGCCACCATGCCCAGCTAATTTTTGTATTTTTAGTAGAGATGGGGTTTTACCATGTTGGCCAGGCTGGTCTCGAACTCCTGACCTCAGGTGATCCACTCACCTTGGCCTTCCAAAGTGCTGGGATTACAGGCATGAGCCACCACGCCGGCCTTATTTTTTTCTGTATAATTCAATGCCCAGCATCTGCTAGTTGCCCAGTAAATAGATTTAAAAATGAATGTGACTTCATTGTCTGCTGCTTTTGATTCTTGTCACTTCCCAAGTCTTTGAAAGCATGCCTGTACTAGATGTATTCACACTCTTGCATTTCTTTCACTTGACTTTAAAAACTGCTTTCTTTAGATCAGAATCAAGCTTTGCGACTCTGTCTGGGTAGCACTAGTGTTGGAGGTCAGTATGGCGCTATCTCTGCCCTCAGTATCAACAATGATTGCTCAAGACTTCTTTGTGGCTTTGCTAAAGGACAGGTAAGATATGAACTTCCTTTAATTCATAAGACAATGTTAAAATAAGATCAATTAAAAAAAACTAATATCTTAGATCAAAGACCACAAAATATGTGTTATGAAGTAATATGTTTGTAGAGCTAACCAGAGATTGCTGAATCTGATTTTTGTCTTGTTCAAAATTTTACTTTATTGTTATCAACTGATCCAGAGTCTGTAATTTTTTTATATCCTAGTTCATGTGTCTATTTGGGTAAATAATTTTTGTAAACCAACCAGGGGTGTTATATAAAATGTACTTCCTTACAGTCATGTAAATAATGGAGGCTGCTTTTTAGAAAGATTCTGCATTCCTGGATGATGATTTTTGCATTTTTTTCTACTTCTGAAACTGGCAATAGGTTATGGTTTTTTTCATCTTCCGATTTATACATCCCTAGCTAGTTTGGCAGTAAGGCCTTCCTATACTTTTTACCAGTGCTAAACAGATTGACTTATTAGAGAAATATCTTTTGTCTCTCAGTATGAGAACATTTAAAATCTAAAGGGAAAAGTAGGATGGACAGGATGAGGGGTAAATGAAGATCGAATAAAGGCTCAGTGCTTTAATGGATCTGCAACCTTTAGGTATGTTTTAACTTTATAGTTCTTTGCCTGCAATGTTTATAGTCAAGGAATAGATTATCCCAACCAGAAGACAGAATACTTAAGTCCAAAAAAGAGTAATAAATTTGTTTTTAAAGCACTTAGTTGTCTTATAGATCACCATGTGGGATTTGGCCAGTGGAAAACTTCTAAGATCAATAACAGATGCTCATCCTCCAGGAACAGCAATATTGCATATCAAGGTAATAGCTTTATTTTCTTTTTCTAATAATTTTTTTATTATGCCTTTGTATTTATTTTAAAGTAAATTTCTCTATATTGATAATCAGAGTCCAAAAAATGTATTTAACATGAAGCTGAACATTACCTCATAAATAGAATCCGTAACATTGAGCTGTCTTTTATTTGACTAGCCCAACGTGATGTTTTTCCAGGTTAAAACTGGAGATGGGCTAGTATGGAAATATTCAGCTTCAAGTTGTACTGAAGTCTAATAGATATAGCGGCAAAAAGGGCAAATTGATGTGTTGCTAGACTAGAGTTTGGCAGTAAAGACGGGCAGCTCCCTGCTAAAACTCATATGGAACTCTTAAAAAGTCTTTTTACCTTTGTTTAGTTCATCCAGATTTTATTGCTGAGGTGGTGTGCTCTGTCACCCTTTTTTGGGAGTTGCCTGAGGTTTAAGGCACAGATTGTGAAAGAACCGAGGTTTGGATTATGTTTAGAAATGAATCTATTGGTTTATTTTCTTTCAGGCCTCTAAAGGGAAAGCATTAAGATCCTAGTCTTGGCTTTCTCCTTACAGGCCTGAAAAAATAAACTGACTTAGGTAACAGATTTCATTTATAAATACAATGTGAATGTTGATTATTCCATGCTGTCAAGCTCATGTTCAGAAGCATAAAAGGTAAAGGATTATAACTAGAAAAGTCTAAAATCAGATCTTCTAGATTTTAATCATGTACACATTTTGTTGCTTAGCTCTGCAGAGCTCTGTCATCCGTAAGTATCCTTTTTAAAGTCTGGAAGCATCTGGAGTTTGTATGTCTGTATCTAGGTTAGTTACAAAAAGTCTTCTGTGACAGAGCAGCGTTGAAGCATTTAGTAACAATGAAAACAACCAAGACAAGTAAAAAAGTAAAAGTGGAGAGAATTTCCAGAGCATTATGGCAATATATCTTGACCTCTTTTCATATGGCTTGTGCCGACTTTTAATATGTTATAGTTGTTTGTATATAGGTCTTATCTCTCTTAGTAGATGAGCGTCTTTGAAATCACAATCTGTTTGTCATTTATTTTTGTGTTTTACCCATAGAAGCTCTCAATAAGTACTTGATTGAAGGAAAAACTAGATGGTGGTGTTTATACAAGAGCAATCCTTTTGCAGAGAAAAATATTGGGAGAAAGAATAAGAAACAGAAGAGATAAAGGCAGAGAGAAAAGAGAAGAATGCAGTTGAGATAAATAATATGTAGTAGGAGCCATCGTGTTGCCTGACAATGGTGATGAAGGTGGTACATGTAGTAATAACACTGGAGTAAGATACATAGGGTTGAATATTTCTGAAGTCTTCTATTGACATCAACCACTTGCATTTTAATACTCCTACACGTTGTTCTTCAAATTTAAGCCTGTATCTCATCAATAACAATTTGAAATTTCATTCTTCATGGGTATTTATGTGTATGTGTGTATTTATATGAATGGACTACTGTACTAATTTTTATGTACATTATAAAGCATATACACAAGAAATAGAAGATTAAACAAATACAAATTCTGTTATTTTTCCTGCACTCCGGTGGACCATTTCATGCACATACTTAGGGTATATGCTTCTCACTCTGGCAACTGCTCATCTAGGCCGTAAGAGCAAAGTTTTGGGGTTTTTTTTTTTTTTTTTTTTTTTTGAGAGACGGAGTCTCGCTCTGTCGCCCAGGCTGGAGTGCAGTGGCCGGATCTCAGCTCACTGCAAGCTCCGCCTCCCGGGTTCACGCCATTCTCCTGCCTCAGCCTCCCGAGTAGCTGGGACTACAGGCGCCCACCACCTCGCCCGGCTATTTTTTTGTATTTTTTTAGTAGAGACGGGGTTTCACCGTGTTAGCCAGGATGGTCTCGATCTCCTGACCTCGTGATCCACCCGTCTCGGCCTCCCAAAGTGCTGGGATTACAGGCTTGAGCCACCGCGCCCGGCCGTTTTGGGGTTTTTAACTATGCATGTGTTTGGGTAAAGGAAGAAGAATTTTACAGTGGCCTCTAGTACCTCAGCCATCCGTGACTGAGGACCTGAGGCATGCCATTTAGGATGGTTCACCAACCTTTGAGTTTAGGGAGGATAGTCACTGTAAATGGCACAAGTTCACTTTATTCCATTTTGTGTCCTGCAACATTGACCATACTTCAGGTCACCTTAGGACTGTCTGTCATTGTGAACATTATTTATTATTCTGAGTTTTCTAAGTTAGGTAGTGATAACTGATGTATTTGCTGTGGAAGAAGATCAAGGAGGTAGCACATTTTGGGAAGAGTTGTATATGAAAAGTTAAAATGTTTTAGATACAGTGGACTTACTTTTCAGTTATTCAGAAGACATATTCAGATAAGTTTCTCAGAGATACCAAATATTTTTTAGAGTCGCTATTCTTGAAAACTGGGCAGGTGCAAATGTAACCAGAGGATTTCATTTATTTAATAATAGCAAGTTACAAAAAGTTATTGTAAGAATCCAAGTACAAGAATCCAAGAACTTTAGAATTTTTATCAATCATAGTTTGTATTTTTCTTTTATCCTGATGAAAGGTGGTTTTGCTTTTTGAAAGCCTCTGTTTTTTTTTTAAAGATTTTGGACCATTATTACTCTAAATAAAGGTAAGTTTGTATGTTTAGAGTAATGAGCACTAAATCTAGTTTAGGTTATTTCAAAAGCTGTTAAATGTGTATATTGTAGTTTTTCAAAATTGTATAATTTTTTCCTTCTTAATACTTGACTGTTTAAAAATCTACAAGAAAATAAATTCCTTCTCTGTTTAGTTTACAGATGACCCAACTCTTGCAATTTGCAATGACAGCGGAGGCTCTGTTTTTGAATTGACATTTAAGTAAGAGACTGGTGGACATCTGTTGACAAATGAAAAGACTAGCTCTGTTTAAATGATTTGAAATTGAACATGAAGAGGTCTAGAAAGCCCCTGTAATTGAGAGTAGACTATGATTGTGTATTACAATTAGCTGGGAAGGCTTATATTAATAGAACAAACAGAGTTCTGGGCCTGGTCCTCCCGAGTTTTATCTCAGTAGGTCTGAGTTGGGATTCTAGACTCCTATTCCCCGGGAGATTCTTAATGTGCTGTCAAGCTTGGGACCACTCTTCTGGAGTAGCTCACTAATTTTGGTTTAGGCTGAAGGCCCAGTTGATTATAATCATAATGGGCAGGTGTAAACAGGTTTTTAATTATCTTAGAATTGCCATGTTTGCTCTTTAAGAGCAAAGACTGTATAGACATATCAAAGAGCGTTTAAGAAGCAGAGTTTTTTGAAAAGTAGAACATAATATTCATTGTGTATTATGTTTTCATAAGTTCTCCAAGGTTAACAACTATCTTTGTTTCTTGTGTTTCTCATAGCTTCTAACAATGCTAAGCACAAAGTAATTTCTGAAAAAAACATACTTCTTATTCAGTTAATGTTTATTGAGCATCTCCTATGTATAGGTATTTATCTAGACCCCAGAGTTGTAACTGTGAACCAAGCAAAGTTTCTGCTCTAAGAGAACTTACATTCTAGCTGCAGTAAGGGTAAGGAAACAGCAAACCAGCACATAAATGAAATCACTTCAAATGGGTCTAAGTACTGCGAAGAAAACAAGACAGGGGATAACGCTAGATTGCACTTGAGGATGATTCTGGAATGCCTTTCTCAGAAGGGGCAACATCTGGAAAAATACCTGAATGGTGAGCCAGTCAACATATGCACAGATCTGAGGGAAATATTCCAGGCAGAGAACATTCAGACACAAAGGCTTTCAGGTGGCCACAAACTTGGCCTGCTAGAGCGATTGAAGAAAGCAGGCATGGGTTGAGTGTGACTTTGTCAGGAACACAATAGTGGGAGAGGAGTGAAGGGAGGAGCCAGATCATATCCTTTTAAGACATGGGAAAGAGTTTGGATTTTATTTTTTATGTACAGTAGCAAGCCAGTAGACTGTTTTTGGCAGAAAAATAAACGAATCTGACTTGTATAATAAAAAGATCATGCTGCAGTCCTGTGGAGCTTGGATTGTTGGGGGTTAAGAATAGGAGGTAGGAGGCTATTAAAGTGGGCCAAGCAAGAGATAGTAGTGCCTTGAATCATTGCTAAATTGATTCTGAATTTTCTAATTACATTTTCAGGAGAGTGATGGGAGTGAGAACCTGTGAATCTAGATGTCTGTTCAGTGGTTCCAAGGGTGAAGTCTGCTGTATTGAGCCTCTGCATTCTAAGCCTGAGTTGAAAGATCATCCCATCACACAGTTTTCATTATTGGCCATGGCATCCTTAACAAAAGTAAGTGCATTTAGAAGTTAAAACTCAGAACTTTTAGAAACTTTGAATACCAAATATTTGAAAATTACAAGGTCAATATTGAAAACATATTTTTCTCTTAAAGATACTGGTCATTGGATTGAAACCATCCTTGAAAGTATGGATGACTTTTCCCTATGGCCGGGTGAGTAAGTCCCTCCATCTTATTGGCCAAAGGAAGGACCATGTCAGGAGGTTGAGAGAGATGACTTGCAAGGGGCGAATTCTATGAGATTGTCAGAAAACTAGACAGGATGAAAGTCAGTGCTCCAGAGATCATTAGCTGGACTTGCCTTAAGGTGATCAAGGCATTATAAGCTGATGACCAGCACAGTGTCCTAGGGATCATGAGATCTTGTACTTTTCTACATTTATCGCTTTAAGCTTTTCTCTCATAGACAGCATACAGTTGGCTTTTGTTCTTAACCTCAACTTGACAGTCTCTGTATATTGCTGTCCTGGCACTCTGTGGTCACACCTAACTTCATGCATTGGAATTTCCTACTTCATTCAGTGTCCTTCTGAGGGCAATAAAATTCCCTTACCAGATTTAAAGTTGAAGGATAAGTTGATTTATTGAGTCCAAGCCTTGATTTTCAGTGTTTAAAAGATACTTATTTTTACATGGCTGCGGTGCTGAGACAGGCTTATACTCACTGTCTGCAGCTTTGGCACTGAACTGTGGATAGAGTAGACCCTACTGTCATATGTGCTGTAGATTGCTACTACATGTGCTGTCCCTGGCTTCTGCCTCTGGTATTTTACTTTGGAGGATGATACTTCCTGGCGTGTGTTATTTATATACCAGTTTTCCCTTTCTTTTCTTCTTGGTTATTTTCAGAGTTGTGATCTTCCAATGTATATATGAGGAGAGGTATTGATAGGATGGGATGGAGATTAGTGGTACAGAACTCTGGCTGGTGCAGAAAGCATCCCCTATGGTGAAGGAACTCACTTTTGTTTTCCTGTTGGTACCCTGTGTGTCTCTGGGCCCTAGGGGAAGCAGGTCTATCCTTTCAGATGGCAAAACTGGCTTAGATGGCCATTAACATTTGTTAGATTAGCTTCATTGGCAAATTCAGATTTTTTTTCATGGTAGTATGTGTTTGCTTTTTTAAAATATTTTTATTGGTTTTTTTTCAACATTTTATTATAAACATTTTCAAACAAAATTGAAAGAATTTTACGTTGAATACTTGTATAGCTACCATCTAAATTCTATATATAACATTTACTGCCCTTTATTACATATCTGTCCATATACCCATCCCTCTGTCCACTTATCAAATTATATTTTTTATGTATTTCAAAGGAAATTTCAGAAACCAGTATTCTTTCCCCTAAATATTTAGCATACATATTATTAGCTAGAGTTTAATACTTCTTTAGGTTTTTCCTTAGGTGTAGAATCTACATACAAAGAAGTGCACAGATCTTGAGTGTACATTTGCTGAACTTTGACAAATGCTTAACACTTTTGTAACTCAAATTCCTATCAAGGTGTAGAACATTACCATGAACCCAGAAAGTTCCCTCGTGACACTTCCCAGTTAGTTCTTGCTTTACTGAGAAATTGGAGAAAGTTTATCAAGGAACACTAGTCAGATGCTGTTTTTAACCACAGTTTTCTCTTTGTCCCCTTGTTTATCAACTGTGATGATGTTTTTTTTCCATCTCCCTACTTAGATGGATCCTTCCAGTGTGCCACTGCTGGCCTGGCACTTTGTAGCAGTGCAAAATTATGTGAATCCCATGCTTGCCTTCTGCAGAGGAGATGTCGTTCATTTTCTATTGGTAAGTCCTAATATGATGCTACATCCATTAGAAAGCCTCTTGTAGTTTTTTTTATTCATCAATAATTTAATAATGTGTCAAAGAAATTTGTGTTACTATCATAAGTCTTTGGAGAGAGTGCAACCTATTTTATTTTTATCTGAGGCTTTAATGATTAGCATGGGAAAAAGGTGATCACTCTCAGCTCCATAACCTCTCATGGTTTATTTCTCAGCTCCATTTCTTTGACAAATAATTAATGGTGTATGTAAATGTATAAAGGTATGAATGTGAATATGTGTTAATGTATGTGTAACTACATATGTGTGTATTAGAGAGCAAGTATCATTGAGCACCTGTTGTGTCCTCTACACTGTGATGGGCACAAGTAGCAATGGAAGGAAGGAAGTATACAACGTAATTTCATCTTTCACACAGCTTATAATCTTGTTTGAAAAGCAAAATCAGTATGTTCATTATTACTACAGAAAATGGTTTAAGGATTGAACTATGTGATGAAAATCAAGCTGATACAAATTCAGAGTACAAAGTGATTAGTATGGACTAGAGAGGGTATTAATGGCTTTATGAAGGATATACTGCAACTACTGCAGGAAGGCTGGGTATGCATATTGTTGGAAATGAGATGAACTGAAGTCACAGAGGCAAGAATGTGCCTTTGTATTAATAATCTTTTGGGTTTCCTAGCTCAGTGAAGCAAGTTCACTACTGTCTACCTACTTCCTCCAGCCAGAAACTTAGGAGTTACTTTTCAGTTACCTTTCTTTCTTCATATGTGCCCTATCATCAAGCCCTATTGACTCTACCTCCAAAAATCTCTTGAATTTCTCCTTTTTTGTCTCCCCCATTGCTCTTTCCTTAGTCTAAATCATGTACATGTCTAGCCTGGATTCTGCCGTAGCTTCCTAACTAGTCTCTGGCCTCAGTGCCTTTTACATATACTGTTGCCTCTGCCAGAAAAGTTCTGTGCTATCTTCCATTGTCTCCCAGCTCATGATTAACATGGCCTTCCCTGACCTCTGAACTAAGTTAGTTATATACATCTTTTGATAATACTCAGCACTTAAAAAAAAAACAAAAACAAAAGAGGGGCGAGGTATTGTGGGTCTCCAACTGAGGCCCAGGCTGACTCTCTAACTCCTGGCCTCAAGTGATCCTCCCACCTCAGCCTCCCAAATATTGGGATTACAAGTGTGAGCCACTGTGCTTGGCCACATTCAGCACTTTTTAAATTATTTGTCTAATGTTTTTCTTTGCCACTAGACAGAAAGCTCCATAAATCTAGAGACCATCTTTACTGTTATATTTCCAGCCACTAGGACAGTGCTTTATATTGTAAATAGTCAATAAATGTTTATAGAATTAATGACAAAGAGAAGGTTGTAGTGGAAAATATAATTGAATATATGGGGTAGATTGAGAGTAGGGGTTGGCAAACTGTGGCCTGTGGGAAAATATGGCCAATTGAATATATGGGGTAGATTGAGAGTAGGGGTTGGCGGGTTTAAACTGTGGACTACAGGCGCCTGTGGGCCAAATCTGGCCAGCTCCTGATCTGTTTCCCAAAGTGCTGGGATTACAGGCTGAGCCATGTCTGGGATTATAAATAAAGTTTTATTAGAACATCCCCAATACAACATTTGAGAGTCCCGCCTTCAGTTTCAGCTCAAAACATTGAAATATTCCTTCATCATTTTCTCCCCAATCAGTCTCTTTTCAAATGTTTCTTGATTCTAAAATGCAAAGTCAGAAGTGGGATGTTTCATTCATATCCTTCAGTCTCTAGATCCAATATGATGAGAAGACTTATTTTTCCTTGAAAGGTGTCATCCCTTAACTCTCACTGCAACTAACCATCTTTGTCTAAACACCTTATACCTGCCTTATTGAGAAAAACCTTTAATTTTTCTCCTGCCTTCTGTATGTATGCTTTTTGCTACTTCTAGACTGATCTTCCTAAAATGTCACTTTAATCACATCTTTATGACTTTAATTACTTAGGAACCTGTGATGACTCCATTACCAGTCTAGGCCAATCATTATTAATCTAGATGAGGGGTCAGCAAACTTTTTGTGTAAAGGGCCACACAGTAAACATTTTAGCGTCTGTGGACCATATATTCTCAGGAAACTGAGAAAGAGTAGGTGACTGCCCTTGGTCACATGGGTATAATAGTGGAACTTAGAATTAGACATATGGCTCTAGATCCCATGTTCATTTTACCACAGGATCCTTTCTTAAGGAAGAAGTGATTTAGTGAAATGAAGGTGGGTGCACAGGAAGGGCCCATGTTAAGTGGTCTCAGATTTCTGTTAAAACATCAGGTGAGGTCACCACTGTAAGTGATGGGGCCAGAAGACAAAGAGAATTGTGACTTAAAGGGAAAGACATCTGTTATACTACTATGGGGACTGTACAAGAAAGCCCAGGTTGAATTGAATGCCATGAATTTCAGGTGGTCAGGCGCATCTTGTGCTTTATGTTTCTTCAGTGTTCTGTTACCTTGGAGCAGAAGGGGAGAAGGATGACTGAGGATATAGAGTGTATTTATAGATACGAATAAATAAAAGATTGACACTCAAGGTCCTTTTGGGAAATTTTGGGATGTTAGAATTACACAAGGGAACTTCAAAAAGTTTGTGGAAAAATGGAGTTAAAAAATAAAAATAAATTTTATTTCTCAATATAAGCTTCATCTTGTTCAAGATACTTTTTAAAGTGCTAATACCAGCCATGTAGTCCATCCCTAAAGAACTGAAGGTCTTGGGAATTTAATCATGTCAATGCAGTCTTTTTCACATTATTAACTAAAGAAAAATGGGTGCCCTTTATAGACTTTTTCTAGATTAGGAGACAGAAGTCAAAGGAGCCAAATCAGTACTGTATGGTGGATCGAAATGCTCTCAGAATTGGCGTTGTTTGATGAGAGCAGTGAGCAGGAACATGGTTGTGGTGGAGGGCTGTCTGGTGAAGCTTTCCTGGGCTTTTATCTGCCAGAGCTTTGGCTAACTTTCTCAAAACACACTCTTAATAAGCAGATGTTATTGTTCTTTGGCCCTCCAGAAAATCAACAAGCAAAATGCCTTGAGCATCCCAAAAACTTGTTGCCATGACCTTTGCTCTTGCCTGGTCTGCTTTTGCTTTGGCTAGACCACTTCTGCCTCTTCATAGCCTTTGCTTTGCTTGTGCTTTTTCTTCAGGACCACACTGGTAAAACCATGTTTTATCTCCTGTTACAGTTTTTCAGAGAAATGCTTCAGGATCTTGATTCCACATGTTTAAAATTCCCGTTAAAAGCTTTGCTCTTGTCTGCAGCTGACCTGGGCACAACTGTTTTGGCACCCGTCAAGTAGAAACTTTGCTCAGCTTTAATTTTTCAGTCAGAATAGTGCAAGCTAAACCAGTTGAAATGTCTATGGTTTTGGCTGTTGTTTCTGCTGTTAATCATTGATCTCTTTCAATTAGGGCATGAACAAGATGAATATTTTTCCTCGCTAATTGATGGGTATGGTCTGCAATTGCAGGCTTCACCTTCAGCATCATCTTGTTCCTTCTTAAAACGAGTTACCCATTTGTAAACTGCTGCTTTCTCTGGGGGCATTGTTCCCATAAACTTTTATTAAGCATCAGTGATTTTACCATTCTTCCACTGAAGCTTCACCATAAGTTTGATATTTGTTCTTGCTTCAATTTTAGCAGAATTTATGTTGCTCTTTGGGGCTCTTTTCAAACTGGTGTCTTTCCTTCTTAATGCCTCAAACTAGATCCTTTTCAGACATGTTATAGTAAGTTAGTACGAGTTTATTTTGGTGCAAACAATTTTTGAGATCCATGCATAGTTTTTTCATTGTATGCATTTTCCATGAACTTTTTGAGGTCCTCTCATAATAGTATCATAGTTCAGAGAAGTCTGGCTCACATCACTGCAGCATCTTTTTTTCTTGAATAGACTTTTGACTTCCTCACACCCTGTCACCATTCCTTTTTGTATTTTTTTTTTTTTTTTGAGACAGAGTCTTGCTCTGTTGCCCAGGCTGGAGTGCAGTGGCGCTATCTCAGCTCACTGCAAGCTCCGCCTCCTGGGTTCACGCCATTCTCCTACCTCAGCCTCCCAAGCAGCTGGGATTACAGGCGCCCACCACACGCCTGGCTAGTTTTTTTGTATTTTCAGTAGAGACGGGGTTTCACTGTGTTAGCCAGGATGGTCTCGATCTCCTGACCTCATGATCCGCCCACCTCGGCCCCCCAAAGTGCTGGGATTACAGGTGTGAGCCACCTCGCCCGGCCCTTTTTGTATTTTAATTATAGTCATTGATGTGATAAAGTTAGGTTGTTCTGAATTATAACAGAGTGAAAACTATGTCACAGCATTTGTCAATACTGACAACTAGACCACTTCCAGATATGCCCTGCATTTTGGTGTAAATAATGGAACAAATAATTTTTTTTCTACTTTCATAATCATTTATTTAATTATCAGCACTTTTGGCTTATCTACAGTGAATGGGATAACGGGTAAATGTGATATTCTAGGTGGAGTATAATTAAATATCTAAAAAAGTCCCTCAAACAGTAGTTGGTTTTTAGGTTGTTTTTATTTCATCATCAGGTAAAGAGAGACGAATCTGGAGCAATACATGTTACTAAGCAAAAGCATCTTCACCTATACTATGACCTCATCAACTTTACTGTGAGTATTATTCAAATTAAATATCCCCATTTAGTTCATGTAATTGTTCTGAACCTATGATATATTAAAGCTACCAGGATTTCTGCCAAGAATTATTACCTTTAAGATCATATAAAATATGGACAGTCAGGCACCCAGGCTCGTGCCTGTAGTCCCAGCTACTTGGGAGGCTGAGGTGTGGGATAGCTTAAGCCCAGGAGTTCAAGGCTGTAGTGCTCAGTGATCGCTCCTGTGACTAGTCACTGCACTCTAGCCTGGGCAACATAGTGAGACTCTGTCTCTTAAAAAAAAAAAGTGTGTATATATATATACATACATACATATACACACACACACAGAAAGGAAGTCCTGGTTATATTGAATAAAGTCTGAATGTGGTGTGATGCCATAAATTATTGCCTTTCAACCTATGTCCTGCTGAACACAGGCAGGATTAGAAATGTAGTGTCTCGTTTAGCTCAAAGGGGAGTTTGGCTTCAGAAGAATTTAGGTGAGTTTTTTGAGGATCATTGCCCTGCTTTCTCTGTAAAACATTTTTTGTATTTTTGAGCTTTGTCTTAAATTGGTTCAGCAGCTCATGCAGCCTCTTTTTTTCTTGTGGCTGAAAACTTTGCAGAGTTCTCTTTCTACCATGCATCTCAATCCTGAGTGACTTCTTGTTTTTTTGTTTTTTTTTTTTTTTGAGATGGAGTCTTGCTCTGTAGCCCAAGCTGGAGTGCAGTGGTGTGATCTCAGCTCACTGCAAGCTCCGCCTCCTGGGTTCAAGCGATTCTCCTGCCTCAGCCTCCTGAGTAGCTGGGACTACAGGCGCCCCCACCACCACACCTGGCTAATTTTTTGTATTTTTAGTAGAGACGGGATTTCACCGTGTTAATCAGGATGGTCTTGATCTCCTGACCTCGTGATCTGCCCGCCTCGGCCTTCCAAAGTGCTGGGATTACAGGCGTGAGCCACCACGCCCGGCCACTTCTTGGTTTAAAAAGAGAGAGATTTCTTTTTGTATCAAATTTTATTTTTTCTCTCTCAAATAGTTTGTTAATTTTGAGAACAAAGTAATTATAATATTTCTGGGTTCCCATCATTAATACATTTTAGCACATCCATGTCTGGTGTCCGGTAAAACATTCTGTAGATGCATGAATATAGGCAACCCTAAATGTAAGGCAATTCCTCATTTTTCTAATAAAAAGACTGAAAAAGAGATTTTTCCTCAACTTGATAACATGTAATTTTTTAGAATATAGATGAAATAGATCTTTTCTTTACATAATTTATTGATTTAGTTGTACATTACATTTTTAACTCACAGACAGTTGTTTAGAAATAATTCTTTCTTCCATACACATTTTATGAAATAATTTTGTTCAGACTCTTAAAAGACATCAGTGTTGTCATCACCAGAATTGTCTTGTTGAATCATGTCATACAGTTTTTCAGAATTTATCATCATCACTTCTGTTTAAGATGTTTGAGATACAGTACTTTAAAAATCTGCACGAGTGTATGTGACCATTAACTGCACTGTTTTCTAAATTACCCTTAAAAGGCTTATTTACAACAGTGTCAACACTCGCAACTCTGCGGGTCTAATCTCAGGAATAATTACAAAACTTACTGAGGTTCCTTTTTTTTCTGCCATTCTCTCGTTTTCTTTTAACCAGGTGACCTGTGAGAGTACCTAAGAACTAGCACTGATTAAGGTTGTATAAGGCTAAATAATGTGATTTTTCCTAGAAAATACTTTGTTTTTCTAAATAAAATAATTAAGAGAGCACCTTATAAGAGCTTTCTGTAAAATATTTGCATATCAAACTCCCTGTTTTCTGAAAGAGATTTTTTAGAGGAGGAGAGGGGAACAAACTCTTCCCTTAGGGTGGCTAATATACAGTAATAGAGTATATTTTTTAGCATTTTCAACTTGGTTATCTTTAGTTGGACATTATGTAAATAATATCTGATGACATAGAATAGAGCATACAAATACACCAGTGTGAATACCAGAGACATAAAGGGCAGAGGAAGCACTTTGTTCTGGCTACTTCTGAATTCTGATTGAGCAGATTTTAAGATTTATTTCTTGGGAAAGGATTGGGATTGCCAAAAAAAAATTTGAAAATAAGAAATCTGATTTTATACATAACCCAAGAAATTTGTTAAAATGGCATCCTTCAGAAGATTTTTAAAGTTATTATTGTTAGTACTTTTAAAATTATAATAGTACTTATTAAAGAAAATTTGGGAGATACAGAGAAATAGAACAAAGGACTCTCATAATTTAAGAGAGATTTTGAAGGAAGTAGATTTTTAAAATAGCTTCTATTTTAAAATATGTATTGCTTCAGTGCTGACAATTGTCCTTTGACCAGCTAGGTTTATGGGCTTTACTTTGTTCTTTTGTTTTAGCAGTATCATAAAACTAGAAATGCAGAGTTTGTCATGATACTGAAGTCATTTGTGCCAGTTGCTTTTAAAAATCTTTTATAAAAAACGATATGCTCTAATCCACCTACAGCTTTTAGTCTTCTTTTACACTGTGCAAGTGTCATTTTAACATTTTCAAAAGTTAGTAGTATATTGTAGCTACTGTTCTCTGGCCTGTCACTGAGTAATTCTTGCTTTGATTGTGTTGCCATGTTAATTGTTAAATGGATAAAGTCCTCAATGTAATTTAATCGAGGAGCCAAGCTTTCTTCTTGACCCAAATGATGATGTGGGTGTGGTCTCTCTTTTGTTTTGTTGTGTGCTTGAATTACAGTGGATAAATTCACGCACAGTTGTGCTCTTAGACAGCGTAGAGAAGTTGCATGTGATTGATCGGCAAACACAAGAGGAATTGGAGACAGTGGAGATCTCAGAAGTTCAGCTGGTCTATAATAGCAGCCATTTCAAATCACTAGCCACTGGAGGAAATGTTAGCCAGGCACTGGTAAGGATAATCACTTATCTTGGTATTGCTTTGATAAACTTGGTATTTTGTTGTATTTGTTTTAGAAATAGGAACTCTGAGGAGTTACCTTTTTCTGTCTTGAGGTGTTTATTTAAAAGCCACTAGGTTGAAGTGGGTGTGAATGTGCTTGTAAGTTTTTAAGAATACAAGCTAAAACAATAATTTTTGTTCCCTTCTATTCAGAAATGTTACTTACTTAATACCAGTTTTAATTTTTATACTAAAATAATGAAGTATGGAAAATTTGTGAGAAAAACTGTAAAGTCAAAATATTTTTAGAAAGCTTAATTTGGCAGTAATAAGCCTGATAGATTTAAGGGATAAGTAACTACAGACAGGTACCCTATGAGGCTTTGGAAATATTTGAGTGATAATGGTAAAGGCTTGAACAGGTATGGTTGCTGTGGGTATTAAAAAGCAAAGATGGCTTCAAGAGAAAGAAGATACTCTAGAAATAGGTAATAGATGAGATGCAGGAGCCTAGAGAGAAGGAGGACACAACAGAGTTATGGCCTTAGCATTAATTTTATTGTATCGTTAAGCAACTACAATAATGGCCTTAAGCAATTTCCACAGATAGTTTATAGTTCAATCAACTTGAATTGTAATCTCATGTTCCTAAACCACAAATCTTTAAGTAGGAAATTTAGACCATCGTGAGACTTCCTTGGATCATTTTTTGAAAAAAATAGTAATGATGGTAATATTTAATGAGTGACTATAGCATGATGTGTAGGCTTTGCTCAAATCTCCCTCATATTAAAACTTCAGAGCGTAAAATATATATGAAAGGGTCTTCCAGCCTCCCACTTTAAAAACCAAGAAAAGTCAGAATAAGAAATGATAGTGCAATATAATTCACTAAGTGATAATAATAATTACTGTTCCATACTTTATTTTCTTGTGTTTGAATGGTATTAAAAATACCAGTGGACTTTGAAATTGTACTTTTAGCCAAGATAGAGTTGTGGGGAATTAGATTTACTCTCCTGCTTGAAATAACCGAAGAAGGTGAAGGAGAAGGGAGGGGGAGGGGGAGGGGAAGGGGGAGGGAAGAAGAAGAAAAGTAAACAGCAGTTCTTAAGACACTGGACATCTGTAATGACGGACAGCAATCTCTCACAAAATGGGGAACAAATGCTGTGAACTCTGTGATTGTCCTAGCTTCCAGCCTCCAGAGGGCATCTGGGCTGTGGAGGAACCCAATTGGAGCCTAGAAGACTCCATGAGTTGAGAAGACACAGCTGAGATTGCAGGAAGACAAAATTGGGTTGAGTTTGGTTGAGTGCTGGGGCGCACTATGAAAGAGTGTTCATCAACTCCTCAGCAAATGCATACAAGGAAGCTGCCCAAGGACCAGGAAAGAGCCATTTGAAACTTTAGAGGCCGTATCTAGTGCTTACACAGGGCTGGGGCTTGTTACATCAGCCAGAATGGAAAGCTTCATGATTCACAGGACAGTGGGTAGAGACCTCAGAGTCGTCTTGCCTCACCTAGAATCCTGGTCCCAGCTAAACACTTAAAAGTAAGACCAGAAAGGATCAAACCCCGTTTCCAAATCACTTATCTTCTAGAACAAAGCACAAAAAAAAAAAATTAACACTTTGGGAGGCGAGGTGGGTGGATCACAAGGTCAGGAGGGAGACCATCCTGGCTAAAGTGAAACCCAGCTACTCTGGGGAGCCTGTAGTGCTACTCTGTAGGCTGAGGCAGGAGAATGGTGTGAACCTGGGAGGTGGAGCTTGCAGGGAGCCGAGATCACCCCACTGCACTCAAGCCTGGGCGACAGCGAGACTCCGTCTAAAAAAAAAAAAAAAAAAATGGAATACAGAAAGATCCAGAAACCAACAAGTTAAAATTCACAATGTCTCTCATCCAATTAGAGATTACTAGGTATGCAAAGAAGAAAAACAACCTATAATGAGGAGAAAAATAAAAACTAACTCACACCTGACATAAATGTTAGCAGACAAAGACATAAAAGTTATTATAACTATACTCTTTAGTTAAAAAAGTTAAGTAGAGACATGGAAGATATTTAAAAAGATGCAC
Source organism: Macaca thibetana thibetana (assembly GCF_024542745.1). Taxonomy (NCBI): domain Eukaryota; kingdom Metazoa; phylum Chordata; class Mammalia; order Primates; family Cercopithecidae; genus Macaca; species Macaca thibetana. The sequence goes on from NC_065579.1 coordinate 88,780,408, forward strand.
ATCAGACTTCTAGAGATGAAAACCAGTGCTTATAGATGAAAAAAAATGCCCTGGATGGGATTAATGGCAGATTAGGCAACACAGAAAAAACGATTAATGAATTTGAAGATACAACAGAAATTATACAAAATGAAACACAGAAAAATAATTTTAAGAAATAGTATTAGCGAACTGTGAGAACACGTCAGATAGCCTAATGTACGTGTAGTTACAATCTCTAAAGGAAAGGAGAGAAGAAATTGGAAAAAATAATGGTCAAAAACTTTTCTAAAACTGTAGACACACACGTTTAAGAAGCTCAGTGAACCCAAGCACAACTAAAATAAACTGTATATGAATTGATCAAAATTAGTGATAAGGAGAAAAATTTTAAAGCAACCAGTGGGAAAAAAAGACACATTAAATGCAGAGGAGCAATAATTATGAGAACACATTTCTCATCAGATAGTCGGCAGTGATCTGTAAAGATTTAGAAGTGGACAATGAACACTTGGGGCACTGCTCAACATCATTAGGTATTAGGGATCAAATACCTAATCAAAATCAAATGAAATACTGCTTCACACCCACTGGGAAGTGGGAAGGCTATCATAAAAAAAAGAATAACAAGTGTTGGCAAGGATGTGGCGATATTGGAAGCCTCATAGATTGATGGTAGGAAACCAAAATGGTGCAAATGCTGTGGAAGATGGTTTGGCACTTTATTAAAAAGTTAATCATTGAGGCCGGGCATGGTGGCTCTTGCCTGTAATCCCAGCACTTTGGGAGGCCGAGGCGGGAGGATCACCTGAGGTCAGGAGTTCGAGACCAGCCTGGGCAACGTAGTGAAACCCTGTCTCTACTAAAAATACAAAAATCAGCTAGACTTGGTGGTAAGCACCTGTAATCCCAGCTACTCGGAAGGTGGAGGCAGGAGAATCGCTTGAACCTGGGAGGCAGAGGTTGCAGTGAGCCGAGATTGTGCCACTGCACTCCAGCCTGGGGTACAGAGTGAGACTCTGTCTTAAAAAAAAAAAAAAAAGTTAAACATTGAATTACCAATCTGACCCAGAAGTTCTGCTCCTGTGTTTCCAAAAGAGTTGGAAATACATGCTTATATAAAAACTTGTATATGAACACACATAGTAGTATTGTTCTTCATAACTGAAGAGTGAAAACAATCTAAATATTCACTAACTGGTAAAGGGATGTACAAAATGTGGCATAGCCATTTAATAGAATACTCTTCCACAGTGAAAAGTATGACAACTGATACTTGGCTACAACATGGATGAACCTTAAAAATACTAAGTGAAAGAAGACATACAATAAGAGCACATTTTTGTTTAATTCTATTGATATAAAATGTCTAGAAAAGGTCAATGTAATTTAGAGACAGATGTACATTAGTGGTTACCTGGGTTTGGAGGTGGGAATGGGATTGACTACAGATGGGTACAAGGATCTTTGCAGAGTGATGATAATGTTCTCAAAATGGGTTTTGATAATGGCTGAACAACTATGAATTTACTAAAAAATCATTGAATTGTGTGGCTAATGAGTGAATTTTATGGTGTATGTTATATCTCAATACTGTTGTTTAACAAAAGCAATTGACCGTCTAAAACAAAAATAATGTGTTGTGAAGTTTATGATCTATAGAAGCAGTATATATAACAAAAATAGTACATAGCGCCGGGATGTAGGAGATGAAAGTACATCATTGCAAGGTTCTTACAGCATATGTCAAACATTATTTAAATGTAGACTGAGATAAATTACACATTGTAAACTATAATCACTAAAAAAGGCGTGTAACTAGTAAGTCATTAATAGTGACGAAATGTTAAAAAATACATTAAATACAAAGGAATTTTTTTAACCTTTTTTGTATGTATGTTTTTTTTCCAGGCTTTGGTTGGAGAGAAGGCTTGTTATCAATCCATCAGTAGCTATGGTGGTCAGATCTTTTATTTGGGGACAAAAGTAAGCTCTTTTACTCTGTGAGTTGGTATTTCTATGTATCGGGGTAGTTGAGGCTGAAGGAGATTGCTGGTAAAGAGGGCAGTATATTGCGAAGTGAATATTGATCAGCAATTATCCAAAATGGTTTGTGGTTAGGTAGTCATAATTTTTAGTTAATTATTTTTTTTTCCTCCACTTTTAGACATATTCTTTACTTTTGTTTAGGTGCTGGCTAATAGGATGCTTATTTTCTTGATTCAGAGTTGTGCTTTTGTAAGCTTCCTTCACATTTTTGTTTTTATGATCAGACAGCTACCTAATCGTCGATATTTGTCATGTAATTAAGATGGCTTTTAGCTTAGATCAGCCTAGGATGCTGATTAAAATGCATTGAGGTATTTGACTTAGAATAGAATTGTTGGAATAGGAACTTTTTGTATCTCAATTTATCTCAATTTGTTCCTGTGCTTTTTTAAAAATATGGAGAAACATTTCTTCATTATTAAAATTTAACCAAAATATTGCCAAGTCAGTAGAGGGAAATGAGCTTGGGCTTTCCTTGCTTCTTGTCCATGGAATTAACTCCTTCTTGGACTGTAGGCCTTTAAATATTTGACTTACTCTTTAATGTGGGTTCTAGGCCAGATGCGTTGGCTCACACCTGTAATCCCAGCACTTTGGAAGGCCTCGGCGGGCAGATCACATGAGGCTGAGAGTTCAAGACCAGCCTGGCCAACGTGGCAAAACCCTGTCTCTAGTAAAAATACAAAAATTAGCCAGTTGTGGTGACAGGCGCCTGTAATCTCAGCTACTCAAGAAGCTGAGGAATGAGAATCATTTGAACCCCGGAGGAGGAGGTTGCAGTGAGCCAAGATCCCGCTGCTGCACTCCAGCCTGGGCAACAGAGCGAGACTCTGTCCCAAAAAAAAGAAAAGCGTTCTTGAAGACCCATTAGTAAATTCTAAGATATACTTCTAACTGTATTATGAAATGTTTTACTTAAAGAGCTGTCAAGTGAGATGTGGGACTATGACGAATGTATCTCCCAAAGAAGTCTGTTAAGGGTGATCATTTTAATTTCCATCTCTTTACTTTTCAGTCTGTTTATGTGATGATGCTGAGGAGCTGGAGAGAGGTGAGTTCCAAGTAATTTCACATGTCAGAGTTACTGAATTGATAGCTTCTTAACATTTCTGTTTTGACTTTTCAGAAGATTATTTGGTAAGCTTCTTAATTTCAGAATGTACATGAAAACTATTATAGCTGTTAGGTACTTGATTTGCTAGAACTGACATTATAAGTTAGAATTAGGTTTGTCTACATATATTAGAAAATTCAAAATAATAGTGGCTTAAATAAGATTTCTGTGTCATGTAAAAGCAACCTGGAGCTAGGTGGTCCGCAACTGTTGTAGGAATTCCATAAGCTTAAGCGTGCTGTCCTGTTCCACCATGTTTGTCTTTGATGTTCTGGTCTCAGGGTCATTTTATAATTCAGTGTGGTTGCTAGAGCTCCAGCTGTTACCACATTTTAGGAAGGAAGAAAGAGAAAAATAAAGGATGTCTCCTACCTCTTAAGATGACATCCCAGAAATACCAGACAACACTTCCACTTGTCATTAGCCAGAGCTTAGTCACATTGTTCCCAGTGGCTACGAGGTAGTCTTAGAAATATCCTTCAGCTGCTATATTGCTGTCTCAAATAAACATGGGGTTTGTTACTACCAAGGAGGGAGAAATCAATGTTGTGATAAACAACTAGCCATTTCTCCTACAATGACATTCCAGCTATTACCCCTTTTCATATTTAGGCCCTGTGGCTGTCTATACTAGCCTATACAGTCACTATACTATCTAGTGCTTTAAGATATTTTTCTTTGAAATAAGATATTCACATAATTATTAAAATAATTTTTGCCACTAAGCAGCAACTTCTGGAAAGATTTGAGGTGGAATAGGAATTCTGAGGTGACTGGTCGGACAAAGGGGTCTGATTTCTCTCATTTTTCCATTTAGAGAGTGGATCATCTCCTGAAACAAGATTGTCTTACAGAAGCCTTGGCTCTTGCGTGGTCTTTCCATGAAGGAAAAGCAAAAGCTGTAGTGGGTGAGTAGACAGAATTACAGTGTAGTAGACATGGTTCTCCTGGAGTAGAGGGAACGGATAGTACTAACCACTCACAGGACACTTTTAGCTGAGTGTTCAAGTGTTTATAAATTTATAAACAGGATGCTATTAAACCTTATAGACTTTCAGTTAAGAAGGTTAAGGTGACAAATAGAGGGTATAGAAATTAAAATGTCACTTTAAAAATTATTTTGTAAGGAAATTACTATTAGAACGAAAGAGAAGTACATTGATGTGCTATCTGGTCCAGTAGATTTGAGGTGTTCCTATTATGGTGTATTATCCAACATTTTGATACCTAAGGATTGTTACAATTATACCTGATGTTACACGTCTTATGAATATGAAACCAGACATAGTGTCACTACTAAAGATGTAGACTAACTTTTGTTTTTTTGTTGGATTTTCCTTCTCTGCAGGATTATCAGGGGATGCCAGTAAGCGAAAGGCTATTGTTGCAGACCGGGTGAGTGTTTTAATAGGGCCTTTACTAGAATGCAGTACAGATTTGCTTTTGGCATTTGCTCATATCTTTGGGCATGAGTACGTAAATGGCTACAATCTAGGAGAGAGTGTATTAAACACACACACACACACACACACACTTGGGGTCAGGGGTTCAAGAGTAGCATGGGCAAAATAGCAAGACCTCATCTCTACAAAAAATAAAAAAATTAGCTAGGCATGGTAGTATGCACCTGTAGTCCTAGCTACTTGGGAGGCCGAGGCCAGAGGATCACTTGAGGCTAGGAGTTCAAGGCTACAGTTGAGCTATGATTGCACCACTGCACTCCAGCCTGGGTGACAGAGTGAGACCTGTATCTAAAAAAAAAAAAAAAAAAAAAAAAAAAAAAAAAAAAAAAATTCCGGTTACAATTCTCTGTGTCATCTTGAATACTTTTAAAATTCTTTCTTAATCACCTTTTCTTTTTCCCTTGCTCACTCTTTTATGAAGGTAATAAAGTACATAGCCAAAAGCCAGCAGGAAGGAGGAGGAAGAAAACCTGGGAAATTTCTGAACCAAGTAATAGGCCAGAGAAAATTGACATTTGTCAGTTTTTATGAACTTATTAAGTAACTGTGAGAAATACTGTATGTGCAATGTTTGTGTTGCCCAGAACCAGCAGAGAGGGTTAATGTTTTAATGTTATTATCAATTAGCATCAATATAATTGATGCTATTTAATACTGACTTTCCGTTCCTACTCCAGACTGGGCTGAATTAATTGACTATAGTATTTCTTCCCTTTTGTTGTGTAAATGCATTGGTAAAAATTATATTCCAGATTAATAGAAACATTTGTAGAAACATTTGTAGAAAACTTGGATAGAAGTCGGTCACTCCTTAGACTCCGAATGATTTGCTCATCTGTGCTCTTTAGGGAAACACCTAAGGCAGAGGATTACTGAAGAATTTGAATGTTTCATTTTCTGAGCAGTGTAGATACCACTGAGGTCTAGAACATAGAGATATTTCTTAAGAAAGATTAGCAAATTAGTACTAGCCCTGAGGCTGAAAGAAATGAGACTAGAGTTTTAAAAAGTTGGTAAATAAAGCCACTAACATTTTCAATTATAATTTTAATATAACATTCGAATTCTATATTATTTAGGAGGGCCACATAAATATTGAAAAACTTTAGAGATATATTTTAATGGCTATGCCAGGCTATTTTCCTTACAGATGGTAGAAATCCTATTCCATTATGCAGATCGAGCTCTGAAAAAGTGCCCAGACCAAGGAAAAATCCAAGTGATGGAGCAGCATTTTCAGGTACACGTTTGCATGTGCTTCTGGTAGACAGTGCTCTGGATAGGTCTAATACTGCTCTTTTATGTCACTTGAGAATGTGACTTTCATTTTTGGTTAAACATGTTTTTAGTATTCAAAACTTTATTGAAGGGCTTGTAGAACATTCTAAATGATTATATTTTTAAGTAATGGGTATAAATGAGTAAAACGTTGTGGAGTGTTACTTAGCACTTAGCTGCTTAGTGCTGTGTGGAAGGAAAGGATATACGTGTGAAGATCCTTTCCTGTAAACTGATACCTTATAGTGGCTGACATCTTGCTGGTGACTGATATTTATGTTAACTAGGTTATTTAGTACTGCCAGGGTTTAAATTTAGTTCTCCTAGGAGCACCTATAACTTAAGAATAATAGATCAATCACAAAAAATATATATATGATCTATAAAATATGCTAAAGAAAGACCTTTAGTTTATCTTGGAACTTAATGAAAATGAAAGCCGAAGAACAATGTACAGACGTGTATAGTATTTATTATGCAGGTTTTTCTTTCTGCAGTGCTCTCCGGTTATATTCATTGCACATCTCTGTTCCCCATTCCTACTGCTCCTTTTCCTCTCCCTACCTCCTCTTTTAACAAATATTTGAGTGTCCAACACAGGGGTCAGCAGACTTTTTCTAAAAAGACTCAGATGGCAGAGTTTAGGCTTTACAGGCTACAGTGGTCTCTGTCACATCTTTTTCTTCCTTTTTTTGTTTTTTGATTTTTTAAGCAACTCCTTAAAATTGTAAAGTCCATTCTTAGCTGTGAACAATACAGAAACAGGCTTTGGGCAGGATTTGGCTAAAGTGTGTGTCCTGTGGTCTAATAAGTACTTGGTACTGGGCAATAGTGGGTGAAATTTACATGATCTTTACTCTCTTAAAGTTTGTAGTCTAGTCAAAATAATGTGTTTTTTTGGTTTACATTAATGGAAATATTTAGAAGAAATCTAGGGATTTTGAAGTTCTAAAGAGCAGGCACAGGTCCTATCTTTTTATATTCTATTTGATGCTTGTAACATTGGAAGACAAGAATAGATATGGCAGTTAAGAGTTGGCTGGTATCAGAGAAGCATTTGGCTTCCTGAACTGTACTGTTCAATGCCACGCTAGTGAGCTTCTGGTAGAGTAAGTGTTATTACTCTGTTTGGATGCTTATTAATCAGTAGAGAAGGAGAAATAAGCCTAGATAATAATTATAAAAATAAATAAGAAGACATATGGTAGAAAGAAAGCATTTGGGAACAAAACTGTTTGGAAACAATACCTTATATATAAATACTTGTGTATACCAACGCAGTATAGATAGAAAACTTAATATTTGTAACAAGAATATACCTATCAGCAATAGGTTGTAGGAACTCTGGCCATTGGAAGGTATATTTTGTTGAAAAAAATCATCTAGTAGAAAAAACTAGGAGGGGTGAATGGAATGAGTATGTGTGTGTGTGGAGAATATAGAAACCACCATGTTAGGGAAAACGTGGTAGAGAGCTTCTTTCTAAAAGACGAAAGGAACAAAGGTGATGTTCTGATGGAGAAATAGTAAAGAATCTCAGATACAGGAACTGTAGATGGTAGTTTCTGATGCAGACTGCAGAATGTACAGAGAAACAAATGTTAGTAGTAATGTGCCCTGTAACCATCTAGCTACCTGTTAGAAGTCTCATTCTTTTGGTAGGAATATTTGATAAAATTTTTGATTTATCAGTGATTTAGTCTCATAGGAGGTAAAGGAAACAATGGAGGCGGCTATTTCTCTGGATTTAATTTTTACTAATGATTGGGGAAGTAGAAGAGATAGACCCTTGAGAGAAGAATTATCACTTTATTTTAACAATCATAATAATGATGAAAAATATACATAGCATGAGTCCAGTATTTTAGAAAGCAAATATCTCAGAAAAAAATACGGATATAATCACATGGCTACAGGCTCCAAAAAAAGAATGAGTTCGCAAGGAACAGGAAATTCTAAAATTTTGACCATTCAAGGAGAAAGTAATGTTGAAAGAAGGTTCTACCTGCAAATCACAGAACATCTATAAATATGGAGAAAGGCGTATAACTAAAGATACATACCAGAAGTATCATGAACTTGTAAGACTGTCAGAAAGGAGAATGATATGGCACAGACTGTGCCTACCAAAATGCTGTGGAGTACAAAATAGGGATTTTTAGCAAAGATTTACTGAGCACATACGATGTGCCAGGTACTATGTAAAGTGTGTGACATGTATTTTTATTCTCACAACCACCCCAGGGAGTAGGTGTCATTTTTAATCCCCATTTTATAGAGGAGGAAACAGGCTTAGAGGAGTGAAGTGAAGTGAAGTTACAAGGTAATATTATAGTAAATGCTGGAGCCGGGACTCATATCCAGGTCTTTGTGACTTCAAAGCCCAGTTCTTAACTAATCATTGTATTATATTGTTATTTTAAGAGCAAGCACAGGGAGAAGATGAGTGAGAAGGGGTGATATTAATAAATGACCAAGAATGAGAATTACAGCAAGCATCTAAACTGTTTAATACTTAACTGTGTGGCTGGCACTGTTACAGACCCTTTATACATGTTTATTAACTCATTTAATTCTTACCATAACTCTGTAAGGTGGCTGCTGTTACTATTCACATTTGTAAATGACGCCAAGGCACAGACAGGTTAAATGATTTGTTCCAGGTCACAAAGCTAATAGAGAGCTAGGATTTGAATTCAAGCAGTGGGCTTCAGGGTTCACATCCTGACTGCCGCACTATACCATGGAACAGTGCTCCTCATTTTGACTCCATTTTCGTGACCACAGAGAATGGTTTTAAAGTGGAAAAGTCCAGATAAGTGTATTTAAAAACTGAAGCCTACCATATGTAATATGTAATATCATTATGATTGTTCACCTCTCAAGACCCAGTAGAATTATAATCCATGATACTGTTGAAACAATCTGGGCCAACATGAATAATTTGCAAGTAACTTTTCATTAGTTTTCAAATAAGGCATTCTTGATTAGTGTGGAGTATATACAGGGAGATACAATTTATTCCATTCAGGAGGACAGTTTTCTTCTGGAAAACGTGACCTTCAGTGCATTAGGATGGGCGAAATGCATGCACTGTCAGCCAGTGCATGTTTGTTTTGTTTAATCATATTTAATCATAAAATAATTATATAGGTTGACTTTTAAAGTGGTTTTTTTTTTGTTGTTGTTGTTTGTTTGTTTTTTTAAGTCGAGTGGACTTTGGAGACTATCTGCTGACATCCCTGATGTGATTTGTGAATGTTTTCCTTGAATTCACCTCAAAACAACCATGTTAAACTCATATAATTACCTTTTTGAAAGGAATATAAAGATAATATATTCCTGGAATGCCTGTGATATAACATAATTGATTTCATTAAAGCATTTGCCTAATTTTTCCATTATCTTTGTGGCTGGAATAGATTAGTAAATAGCAAATAGATTTGCAACTAGATAAATATTTCTACCCAAAAATATTCTTTGCTGGCTTAGTATTAATTACATCTTAGGACTCTTTCATACCCAAGTTTTTATCATTGATTTGGGTGAAAATTTAGTGACTGGCCTGTCAAATCTAGGTAGTGTCAAGAACCAAAGTTCAAAGTGATTTTGACAAGAAAGTGCAATCAAAATCATCATAAGTTGAAATTTAATGAGGATTAACATCAAGACTTAGATTCATTAGATTCAAATAATCAAATTATGTGAGTACTGGATCGGGAAGATCTAGGTGGACAGGATTTTAGTTGACCGTAAACTTAGTATGAGCCAACTGTGTGTTAAGACACAGATACAGGAAAGTACTAGTACTACTGGGTTGCCTGTTTGAAATAAAACTGCTAAGTCATTTTGTAGGCTGCTGATAAACTCAGCCACATCCCACAACTGAGATGGTGGACGGTTTTAAAAACAACAGGTAAAAAAAATACTGGGTTGTTTAATCTGAGGAGAAAGTAAGTGGAGATATGCCCGCCTAGAGATGGTGGAAGCTGTCCTATGGGATTAGCCGTATTGCTCCAGAGGGAAGGCCTAGTATATAGTGGGTAGAAATTAGGAGAAGATGTGTTTCAATTTAAAATGACCTACTCACGTTGTAACAGCTCTTGGATTTATGCACCTCTTATTACGGAATGTATTCAAATAAAGGCAAGGTGAGCAACTGATAGAAGTGTTTTTAAAACACTTTTTTTTTTTGCTCAGTAGGAAGGTCTTAGATTCTCTCTCAGTCTCAAGAAGCTATTATTGGAGACATAAGTAACCTCTAGCCGAGTTAGTTGAAATTCCTATTAAGACTGATTTCTGTCACAGCCAAAATACTGAGAATTTGTGTTTTACCAGCAGGTGGCACCTCCTGCCTGCTGCCTTAATTTTAATCTTTACCCTTGGTGAGGAGCCTCACCCTTTCCTTAGAGTCAGAATATGTAAGGCTATTCACTATTTTTGCTTTTCTCCAAAGATCAATATTTGTCCTGTCTTAGTTACAGAAAATAACTTTTGGATCTTGTCACATTTTGGACAGATTGTGGCTTTTATTTAAGAAGAGATTTAAACCTATAATTATAATTTATTTTGTATCATAACTATTATAGTAGGATAAAAAGGAATTAAAGTATTTCTGTCTCATACATCTTGAGACTTGCCTTTTCTTCTGGCTTTCCTCATATGCATTTATATATGTTCAAGTGTTTCCCACCCTAAAACTAAGTCAAGCAGCAAACAAATTCTTTTTTTGCCCCACACCGTCTCTAATATCCTGTGCTTTCTTGTTCATCCGTTTTTTATAGAGCCAGACATCTTACAAGAGTTGTCTCTGGCCAGGGATGATGGCTCATGCCTGTAATCCCAGCAATTTGGGAGGCCGAAGTCAGTAGATCACTTGAGCTCAGGAGTTCAAGACAGCCTTGGCAACATAGCAAAACCTTGTCTCTACACACACACACAAAATTAGCTGGGAGTGGTGGTGCACAGCTATAGTCCCAGCTACTCTGGAGGCTGGGTGGGAGGTTCGCTTGAGCCTGGGAGGCCGAGGCTGCAGTGAGCCAAGATCACAGCACTGCACTCCAACCTGGGTGACAGAGCAAGACCTTGTCTCCAAAAAAAAAAAAAAAAAAGAGAGTTGTCTCCATTTCCTCATCTCCTTCTCTTTCCTTAACCTATTCCATGTCTATAAATTCTGTGGACCCTTTTATTTTTCATCTTACTGGTCCTTAGCAGCATTTAGCACATGAAGACTTCTTGAAATCTTCATGTGCTTCCCTGATACCATGCATTCCAGTTTTTTCTCTCCCTCTCCGACTGCTTATTGATTTTCTTTGTTTGTTCTTCTTCCTTTTCTTTACTTAACCAAGAAATGTTAGGATTCTTCACAATACCCTTGTCTTCTATTTTTATTACAATGTTTGTCAAGATGTCTGTGTACCATTTACTTCAAAAATCATTTGAAGATGTTTGGTTTTTTTTTTTTTTTTTTTTTTTGAGACGGAGTCTCGCTCTGTCCCCCAGGCTGGAGTGCAGTGGCCAGATCTCAGCTCACTGCAAGCTCCGCCTCCCGGGTTCACGCCATTCTCCTGCCTCAGCCTCCCGAGTAGTTGGGACTACAGGCGCCCGCCACCGCGCCCGGCTAGTTTTCTGTATTTTTTTAGTAGAGACGGGGTTTCACTGTGTTAGCCAGGATGGTCTCGATCTCCTGACCTCGTGATCCGCCCGTCTCGGCCTCCCAAAGTGCTGGGATTACAGGCTTGAGCCACCGCGCCCAGCCGTTGAAGATGTTTGTTAAAAATACTTTTTATTTCCCAGGCCTACTGAATCACCCTCTGGGGTTGGTGACCAGGATTTGTAGTCAGCTCTCAAGATGTCCCTTAAGCACATCAAAGTTGATGAATCACTGCTTTCCATTCTTCCCTAGGTGATACAGGCACATGACTCTCTTAACCAGTGTTAACATCAAAGTTGACAAATCACTGCTTTCCATTCTTCCCTAGGTGACATAGGCACATGACTGTCTAACTGGTGTTAGCAACCTAGATTGCTCTTCTGAATTCTGAGATCTATAGAGTAAGGTGCCCATTTACATTTTCGCTTGGATGTTTTGTAGGTACCTCAGACTCAATAACTGTTTCCTCACAAAGCCTTTTCTGAGGATTCCTGTGTTAGTGAGTGGATCCACCATGCACCTAACGCAAATTAGGTGATTCTTGTCCTTTACTTGTTCCTGGCTATTCTGCCTCCTGACAGTTTCTCTCATCTGTTTCCACCATGTCCTTGTACACATTCTTACTGTACTTCATTTCATTTTCTACACAGCAGCCAAGGAGAAATGTATATCAAATCTAGATATGATGCTTCCCTAATTTTAAAATATTTCAAGGACTTCCTGTTGTTTCTGAGGTAGAGACTCAATTTCCTACTATTTTCTAAGGCTCTGCATAGTCTACTCTTGCCTAACTGCCCCCAATTCTCTGTATTCTTGTTATACTAGAGTTCTTTTCAGTGTCTTAATGTCCCTGTTCTCTCATAACCCAGAGCCTTTGTCCACAGTGTTCTCTCTTCATAAAAAATCCTTTCTCATTTCTTTGTAGCTCAACTAGCTCCTGTTTATTTTCACATCTCAGTGTAATTGTCCCCCAGATTAACTCAGATCCATTTCTTTCTAAAATACTATTCACTGAAGTCACTCATTCAATGTCAGTTTTATGTTTAGGGACCTGTGTAAGTTTAGGAACATGTCTGATTTTTGTCATTGCCATATTCCCAGCATCTGGTTTAGTGTCCTTGATAAATAGTTGCTGAGGAAAACTTAAAATATAGAAATAGATTTGGCTTTAACTAATACTCTGTTTTACCTACTGTTTTAAATGTTCAAAATTGATAAAGACCTGTTTTCTTTAAGTAGCCAGATTGAAAGTGTTAATTTGGATGGTTTTGCCTTAATTGAGTTAGGAACAGTTAGTGGCAGGCATAAAGATTGTGTGTATTTTTTTTTTTTTAAATTAAATTTGTAATTTTGTGATATTTGTAGATTCATATTCAGTTGCAAGAAATAATGCAAAGAGATCCCATACCCTTAAACCATTTTTCCCCAATAAGAGAACGTCTCACAAAACTATGGTACAGTCACATAACCAGGATATTGATATTGATAAGGTAAAGATACAGAACATTTCCATCACCGCATGGATCCCTCATTTTACCCTTTTATAGCCACACCTACTTCTCTTCTGCTCCCACCCCCTCCTTAACCTCTGATTCCCAGTAGTCTGTTCCTCATCTCTATAAATTATAATTTCAATAATGCTATATAGATGGAATCATAGAGTGTGTAACCTTTTGGGACTGACTCTTTAAACTCAGCATAATAATTCCTTAGTGATTCTCCCAGGTTGTTGCTTGTATCAATAGTTGGTTGCATTTTATTGCTGGGTAGTATTCCATAGTATGGATGAGCCACAGTTTGATTAACAGTTTTGCCCATGAAGAACATCTGGGTTGTTTCCAGTTTGGGGCTATTAAAAATAAAGTGGCTGTAAACATTTCTGTATAGGTTTCTGTGTGAACATGTCTTTTCTCTAGGAGAAATGTCCAGGTTTACAATTGTTGGATCATATGATAGTTGAATGTTTAATTTTTAAAGAAACTGCCAAATAGTTTTCCAGAATGCTGGTACCATTTTGCATTCCCCGCAGCAATGTGTGAGTGATCCAGTTTCTAATCCACATCCAGCATTTGGTGAAGTCACTGTTTTATTTTAGCTATTCTGATAGGTGCATAATGGTATCTCATTGTGGCTGTAATTTGCGTTTCCCTAATGAATAATGATGTTAAACATCTTTTCATGTGTTTATTTGCCACTTGTATATCTTCTTTTGTGAAATGTTTCTGCGTGGGTTTTGTCTCTCTTCTAACTGGATTGTTTCTCATTATACTGTTGACTTTATAGGGTTTTAATATAGTCAAGGCACTAGTCCTTTATTGGACATAATTCTCCTAGTTTGTAGCTTTCTTTTCATCCTTCTTAACAGGATCTTTTGCAAACCAAAGGTTTTAATTTTGATGAAGTCCAGTTTATCAGCTTTTCCTTGTATAGATTGTGCTTTTGAAATCAAGTCTCAGAACTCTTTGCCTAGCCTAAGGTCCTGAAGATTTTCTCCTGTTTTTTTCTGGAAGTTTTACAGTTTTGTGTGTAACTTAAATGTGTGATCTATTTTGAGTTAATTTTTACATAAGGTATGAGACTGAGGTCGAAGTTCCTTTTTGTGTGTGTATAGATACCTAATTGCTCCAACATTATTTGTTGCAAAAGCAATCTTTCCTTCTTTCCTCCACTCAGTTGCTTTACCAGCTTTGTCAAAAATCAGCTGGGCTTATATGGTGAATCTAATTCTAGGTTCTCTATTTTGTTCCATTGATCTATGTGCCTATCCCACTGCCAGTACCACATAGTCTTGATAACTGTAGCTGTGTAAGTCTTGAAATTGGGTAGACTGATTCTTCCTCTTTTATGAAAATTGTTTCAACTATTCCAATTTCTTTGCCTCTCCATATAAATTTTAGAATAATCTTGTCTATATCTCTAAAAAATCTTGTGGCTATTTTGATATAAATTATATTAAACATATCAGTTTGAGGAGAATTGATTTTTTTACTATGCTGAGTCTTCTAGTTTTCCCATTTATTTCTTTTTTTTTTTTTTTTTGTAGTTTTTAGTATACAGGTGCTATACATGGATTTTTAGATTTACACCGAATATTTCTTTTTTCCTTAGCAGTTTTAAATGGTATGGAATTTCTAATTTTGGTATTCATATGTTCAGTAATGGTGTATAGAATGTTTATCTTACATTCTGCAATCTTGTAGAACTCATTTATTCTAGAATGCTTTTTGTAGATTCCTTGGGATATTCTATGTGGACAATCATGTCATCTGCCAACAGAGACAGTTTTATTTTTTCCTCCCCAATCTGTGTACTATTTTTTTCCTTTTCTTGCCTATCGCATAGGCTAAAACTTCAGCATTGTATTGAAGAGAGGTGAGAGCAGACATCCTTGCCTTGTTCCCAGTCTTAGAGTAAAAACATTCAGTTTCTCACCATGAAGTATAATACTAGCTGTAGGTTTTTTGTAGTTACCTTTTATCAAGTTGAGGAAGTTCCCCTCTATTACGGTTTTTCTAAGAGGGTTTTCATGAATGGATATTGAATTTTGTCAGTTGCTTTTTCTATGTACTTAATATGATTATGTGATTTTTTTTTTTCTTTAGGCTATTGATATGGTATATTATAATGATTGGTTTTTGAATATTGAACCAGTCTTGCATCCTGGAATAAACCTCACTTGGTCATGAGGTATAATTCCTTTTATGTAATTGTGAATTATTATTCCTAATATTTTGTTACGGACTTTTGCATCTTTATTTATGAAGAATATTGGTCTGTAGTTCTTTTGTAATGGCTTTTCAGGTTTTTGTATCAGGGTGATACTAACTTAACAAAATGAATTGAGAAATATTTGCTCCTCTTCTATTTTGTGGAAGGGATTGTATAGGATTTGTTTTCATACTTTTTAAATGTTTGGTAGAGGCCGGGTGCGGTGGCTCAAGCCTGTAATCCCAGCACTTTGGGAGGCCGAGACGGGCGGATCACAAGGTCAGGAGATCGAGACCATCCTGGCTAACACGGTGAAACCCCGTCTCTACTAAAAAATCCAAAAAAACTAGCCGGGCGAGGTGGCGGGTGCCTGTAGTCCCAGCTACTCGGGAGGCTGAGGCAGGAGAATGGCGTAAACCCGGGAGGTGGAGCTTGCAGTGAGCTGAGATCTGGCCACTGCACTCCAGCCTGGGCGACAGAGCGAGACTCCATCTCAAAAAAAAAAAAAAAAAAAAAAAAAAAAGTTTGGTGGAATTCTCTGGTGAAACCATCTAAACATGGAGATTTACTTTTGGAGGATTTTAAGTTATGAATTCAGTTTCCTTAATAATTATAGGGGTATTCAAATGAGCAATTTCATGTTAAGTGAGTTTTGATAGTTGTGTTTTTTGAGAAATTGGTGCACTTCATGTAAATTGTCAAATTTATGTGTGTAGAATTTTCGTAGTATTCCCTTATTATCCTTTTGATGTCTTCAATGTCTATAATGATATCCTCTGCTTCATTCCTGATGTTTTCTCTTACTCTTTGTCAGTCTCGCTAGAAGTTTGTCAGTTTTAATCAGGAAGCTAAAACACCTTACCTAAAGACACCAGTTATATCCAAATTGCTAAACACAGTACCTATTTTTCAGATCTTGTTCATTGTCAGTTCTGTATTAAACAGCAATGATTAGTTCTTCCTTCTTGAAAGTCTATATCCTGTAGATATCTGTGACTGTGTGCCCTTCTGATTTTAAACCTCAGTGACTCTTCTTGAATCAGTTTGTTTCTATCCTCTGACCATTTCATAAATACTGGTCTTCCTCAAGATTTAGTCCATTGTTGACTGCTTTTCATCTCGCTCTGTTGTCCTTGGACAATTTTATTTCTATTCACTGCTTCCTCTGATAACTTAGATATCTGTAATTCTAACCCAGATGTTTCAGATTACTGTATTCAATTTCTTGTTAATCAACATCAAAGTAAAGGTGTTCCTCAAATCTGCTGTGGACCAGATTGTACTTACCTTCTTCCTTCTAACACCTCTTCCCACATTTCTTATGTCATTTTGTGACCTCTTCATTCAACCATCACTTAAACCAGAAACCTAGGAATTATAGACTCCTCTCAATGCCTTCCAAACCATGATCAATCTGTCACCAAACCCTATAGTTATAAATAATTTTGTCCACTGTTCTTTATACCTGCTGTCAGTGCCCTAGTTTGGTCCACCGTTTTTTTCTTTGATGACTGTAATAGTCTTGGTTTCCAGTGTTGGATTTTTCAGATGCTCCCACCATGCAGCCACTATAGTGATCTGTCTAAGTGTATGAATCTGATTCACACTCCATTAAACCCTATAGTATATCCAAAGTACTTAGTACCGGGCCAGGCACTTAATTCCTTATTTTATGCCCTTAATTATTTTAAGTATACTTTAAAAATAGTTTCTACCTGATAATTATATTATTTGAAGTTTTGGGGGTATACTACTGCCCTTTATAGTTCCTCCAGACATTCATGTATGGTGTATGGTGCATTATTTAACGAAGTGTTTTCAAGTTTTTTATTTTGAGCACATCTTCAATAGGACTTTATCAGTAGTTATTTTGCCTGGGTTTAGGGTGATCTCTGGGGAGTTTTTTAACTTGCTTCTTTCAAGTATCTGAGGAGTATCCTTTTTCAGGATCACTTTTTTTTTTTTTTAATACTTTAAGGTCTAGGGTATATGTGCACAATGTGCATGTTTGTTACATAGGTATACATGTGCCATGTTGGTTTGCTGTACCCATAAACTCTCCATTTACATTAGATATTTCTCCCAGTGCTATCCCTCCCCCAGCCCCCCACCCCCCGTCAGGCCCCGGTGTGTGATGTTCCCCGCCCTGTGTCCAAGTGTTCTCATTGTTCAGTTCCCACCTATGAGTGAGAACATGCAGTGTTTGGTTTTCTGTCCTTGTGATAGTTAGCTGAGAATGATGGTTTCCAGCTTCATCCATATCCCTGCAAAGGACATGAACTCATCCTTTTTTATGGCTGCATAGTATTTTCAGGATCACTTTTTATGTGAACCTCTTGGCTCAGTTGTTCTCATACTGAGGCGATGGTATAAATTCAAATCCCAGCTCTACCTGAAGACAGGGTCTTGATTACAGATTCTTGGTGAGTATAAATTTACCCGCTCTGAGCCCAGGCTGAGACAGACAAACTTCCTTGTCATCTTCCTATGCCAACAGGCAGATTTTTTTTTTTTTTTCTAATTTCCTTTCATTGAGGATGCGGCTTTTCAAGAATCCCAGTTTTAGGCAGGTCCTCTGCTTCAGTTCCCTCTGTTAAAAGGGTTTAAGGCCTCAGCTTCTTTCTGGCATTAAAACCCAAGCTCTTCTGCAACCAACAAACCTACAGGATAGGATCAATAACAGCTCAGAACTTACTGCTTTGGTTTTCAGTTCCCTTTTCACTTTTAGACCTGGCTATTGCCCTTACTATCTTAGGAGCTCAGCTGTGTATTTTAAAGGTTGTTTATTTTCTCTAGCATTTCTAGGGAAGTCCTCCTGCCACCAACTCCCCGTTACCTAGCCCACTGTATTCTCATTCAGGGTTGAGATTTGCTATGGCTCTTAACACTTTTTACATCTATAATTTTACCTCCTATTTTCGAAGAATCAAATCTACATGTAGTCATGAGTAATATTCGTAAGTAAAGGAAGCAGGATGGGTCAGGGATAGCCCTATAATCCTTTCAGGATTGTAGGTCCTTCTTTAGTCACCTCTCTCTCAAATAATAAGAGTTCCTTAGGTTTGACCTTTTTATCAGACAGGTGTTAGTATGTGGAGCTCTTTTTCACATAGTGCTTTCTCCCTCCTGATGAGATTTCTGTCCAGAACATAACCCTTCCAGGATTTTTAAAAGGAAACCATTTCCCTGTAGCCAGCAGAAAAGGAAAGAATACTGCTGAAGTTTGATGCTTGGTTACTTGACAATTTCCAGTCATAATAAGCTACTGTTTCTCCCTCAGACTCTTTCCATTGGAAAGGGTCAAAATTGTGGGTTGTCATTTACTTGATATGAGTCTGTACATGATGAATTTAAAGCAATAAAAATATTGTGAAACTGAGACGTTAAATCAACGTTAAAATAGCAGGTTTGGAGGATTGTGACAAAATATGGGTGACCTTAATCACCTGAGCCACCAGCAGGACCAACTGTATCCCATTATCAATTTGATTTATTTTCTTCTGGTTTCCTTTTTTTTTTTGTGAGTTTTCTTTACAGATCTGTGAGACAAATACATATTTTCACCTAGTATTTGTTTTAATGATATTGTAAACTCTTGATAAGCTTGTAAGATATATGTAGTATTTTACTTAAATAATAAAATTTACTTAACTATTTTCCCATGTTGTTGAATGTAATTCATGTTTCTTTTTTTCTTTCCCATTTCCCCTTCCCCTCCTTCTCCTGCTCCCTCTGTTAGAAAGATGCAGTGAACACCTTAATGCATTAAAATAAGTTTTATTCTTAAACATATTTAGGGTACATTTCCAGAAATAGAATTACTAGGTCAAACATTCTATTTTTCAGACTTTGACACATAATGCCAAATTGCTTACCAAACGCATGATACAAAGTTATATCCTCCTAACAGTCTAATAGCATCTTAAGCAGTCCCGTCATTATCAGTGGGCCACTGGACAGGGTTGTGGGGCTGATGCTTTCTTTATGGTTCCTCTACAGGATATGGTGCCTGTCATAGTTGATTACTGCCTTCTGCTGCAGCGAAAGTGAGTATGCATTGCATGTCAGATTCAGTTATTTTGAAAACGGGTAGCCCTTGTTTATGTATAAGCCATTGCTAGGAATTCTATGAATTTGACTGAATAGATTAAAAAATATTAATTTATAGAAATTTGATTCTTTAGCAATTTTCAGTTCATTTACCTAATAAAATTAATTTTCCTAAGACAGATGCTATGGATATATTATTTATTTGTGTGGCAGGATATTGGAAGTAAAGAATGTAACTAGCAAAAGAACAATATTAAGGAGTTTTAAAAGTAAAAAGTGTATGATTCATTATATATAGATATATACATACATGTATATACACACACGCATATATATACACACACATATACACACATATACACACACACATATATACACACACACATATATATACACACATATACACACACACACAATCTCCTTTTTTTGGTATGTATACTTTTTTTTTTTTAATTTTTTTTTTTTGAGACGGACTCTCGCCCTGTCGCCCAGGCTGAAGTGCAGTGGTGCGATCTCGGCTCACTGCAACCTGCGACTTTCCTGCCTCAGTGGCAAAGGTGGGATTCAAATACATGAGTCTAGCTTCTGCGTTCTTGGTTTTAACCACTGACTTATACCACTTTGTAAGTGATAGAGAACAAATGTGAAGGTTTAATGTAGATATCTCCCAAAACGCTATGCAATACGACTTGGTTCATGAATTTATATAAATTCTAGTAGCCTGATTCATAAAAGGTTGGGTCATATTTTGAAGTATCAGTAAAGGTTATCAAGAGGGCAGTAATTTGCTATGTCAGACCTCTGATGCAGTCATAGATAGCTATAGTAAGTTCTCCTTGGGGCTCAAATTGATTCCAGTGTTTTAATTGTAGTGTTACATAATTAGCGAAATACATCGTGCTTACAGTAGGGATGTTGAGAACATTACTTTTTTTTTTTTTTTGAGATGTAGTCTCGCTCTGTCGCCCAGGCTGGAGTGTAGTGGCACCATCTTGGCTCACTGCAAGCTCCGCATCCCAGGTTCCCGCCATTCTCCTGCCTCAGCCTCCCGAGTAGCTGGGACTACCGGCGTCCCCCACCAAGCCCGGCTAATTTTTTGTATTTTTTAGTAGAGATGGGGTTTCACCGTGTTAACCAGGATGGTCTCGATCTCCTGACCTCGTGATCCACCCGTCTCGGCCTCCCAGAGTGCTGGGATTACAGACGTGAACCACCATGCCCGGCCAAGAACATTACTTTATATTACACATTGTCTTCTTTATGAGGGCCTACAGGAGAAATTTCTTTCAGGTGTTAGGGCCAGAAATACCTTTGTGTCTCTTGAACAGCTAGTTTACTTTTAGCTGATGGACAGTGATTGTGTAGTTAATCATTGTGTCCTAGAAAGCAAAGCACCATGATGTGTCTGCTAACCTTACCCTATCATTTTCCAAATTAGTTCTCTCTTTACCTCCCTTTCACACTCAATTCCTTGTTGTATGTCCCTGTATTTTTAAAGCAGCCTTAATAGTTTATGAATCAGTTTTACATATTCTACTTAACTGTCATAAATACCATGTAAAGAGAGGTAATGTTATCCTCATTTTCAGATGAGGAAGTGGAGGTGTAGAGGTATTTCTAGTACTAATAAGTACTGGGATCAACTCTGATATTCAAATTGAGACAATTTATAAATGAGATGAAGTGAAGTGCCTGAAAGACTAAATTTTATTTAGAGTAAAAAGGCTTATTTTTATAAAACGGACTATTTCTACCTAGAATGGTGCCTGATACAATATAGCTATCCAATACCTGATGGTTGAACTGATGAAGTAATCTTGCCTCCTGATTTGCAGGGTGACTTGTGATCATTATCTTGAATACTAGAATACTGTCACAGTGACATAAAGTTGAAGTGGGCCTAACAGTTGTAAGATGAAAGATTATATAGGGAAAAAGAAAAAATTGATGATATTTTCCCAAAATACTTTGTTATTCCCTAAAATATTCCGGAGATAAACTTTTCTTTTTTATATGATTTGAAAAGGAAATATTCTCTAACATTTATTTCACCTATTGAATGGCTGAGAATGCAATAATTTCTGTATTGAATCACAGCATATAACATAGAAGATAAAATCTGGTCTCAATTTTCACCAAATTAGGATTTATTTATTATTTCTTTATTTTCGTCAACTTCTTTCCTTTAATTTTTCCTGATTCCTTAGCGTGCTTTCTCTGTATTGTGTCAGAAACAAATACAATATTTGTTGTTGGAGATCTCAGAAATAACAGGAACAGCAGTCATAGTGTATACTCCTCACCTCCAAGAGGAAGAGAATCCTTCCTCAGTTCAGCTCTTCTGGTCCTTTTCATACCCATACCTCTTTTCTTTCTTCCTCCTCCTGCTCTTACATACTCACTCCTAGATCAAGGCCATGAACAGTTTTCCTGAACCATAGTACAAAGAGCATATGGATGGCTTCCATCTCGCTCAATTCTGTTTTTTAACACCAAAGACTGGATTGTACTAGATCCTGCCTCTGCTTGGGAGAAGTTCCAGCATGTGGGTTCTTATTCTCTTTCTTTCCCTCCTGGTCTGTTTCCCTAATTCTACTCTTTGGGTTCTAATAGGAGAAAAAGTGGGAGGGCAGCATTCCCAGAGATGTAAGAAAGGTTGGGGCTGTGAAACTAGGCATTGGGTCAAACATTCCCTCTTTTGTTCTAGATCTGTGTTGTGCTTGTTTGCTTCTCACCATACGGCTTTTCTTTTTCATCAGAATGTTAAGATTCTTCTATGTATGGGCCTGAGCTTAGAAGGAAAGGTTGAATAAGCCATTTGATCAACTTTAATTGTTTGCATCTAGGCCATCTTTCAGTTCCCTTCCATTTCAAACTTGCAATGACTAAAGATTTATTAGATATAAGAATTCTATGTTTAATTAAATAGTTCAGTGTAACCACTTAAATGGTAGAGTTTAAAAATTTTTTTTCTTAGAGTTGCCATAGATAATAAGGTTAAAAATGG
The DNA here is from genome assembly GCF_024542745.1 of Macaca thibetana thibetana. Classification (NCBI taxonomy): domain Eukaryota; kingdom Metazoa; phylum Chordata; class Mammalia; order Primates; family Cercopithecidae; genus Macaca; species Macaca thibetana. The sequence continues at coordinate 88,802,709 of NC_065579.1, forward strand.
TCAGTTCCCTATGCTAAATTGTAGCAAAGAAGTGTCAGATGTAAGTAGCTTCATTCCAGTATAGTACTTTTCTCTTTGAACTGGACGTTCTCTTTATACTATCCTTTTTGACATTTGGTCCTATTTATGTCTAAGGTCTTTTCTTCTACATTTCCAATTTTGTAAAGTATCTGTGACATTAACATTGCTTTAAGGAATGCTCAGATTTTGCATAATACAAATACAATCTAACAAAATGTCATCTAGTACTCAGCCAGCCAATTTCAGGTAACTTCTTCCACTTCTAGGGTCATTACACAGACACTTAATCCTGTTCCCCAGATTCCTTTTATATTAATGTCTTCTGATTGAGTATGTTGTTTTTATAGGCAGTCCTTTTATTTTCACATATTATATTGTTTCTTATGTGAGTGAAATTATAAACATAATACATGCTCTGAAATTAATTTTAACTTAGTGCCACAACCATTATTACACTATAATCACTGTTACCTCATAGTTTCATAACTCAGAGAATTCAATACCCATCAATAATATTAATTAAGCTAGTGTGTATATGTATTCCTATTTATATTTAATAACTCTTTTATAATGTAAAATCATTTTTACTATGTGACAGTAATCACATTTGTTTTTCTGTGTAGGGCATACTGCTCAGTGTATTATGGACATCTATCTTGGTTAAAATTTGGCATTAGAATCTTTTGTAAATTACTTAATATCAGAAATGACAGGAATTCTGTTTTTGAAGACTTATACTTTATTTTCATAATTTGGTCTGTGTTCCACAATTTCATTTCAATTTCGTTTTGTGTATTTTTTTTTCAGTATTAGGCAAAAGACACAATGTCTTCAGGCTTTTTGTGGGATACTTCTGATTTGTCATTTTACCTATGCAAAATACAGGCTATATATTAGCATATATATGGTAGCCCTAGTGTCAGTTTTACTTTGAAAATAGATCCAGAGTTTATGTAAACCATAATTATAATTTTAACGTTGTTTAAAAATAGGGTTATGTGATTATATGTGAATTATATAGCAATAAAGCAGTTATTTTAAAAAAAGCAAAATGGGTGTTCTACACGGATGATACTGACCCCTTTGAATTTTGATCACTGTAAGGGGTATTCACAGTTGTTAAGGAGCCATCGTTCCAGTGGCTTGCGTTACGTATGCATCTGAACCAAAAATATTTCTGTTAAATCCAAAGTGAACTTGAAGTAGTCTTTTAATTTGTTCCCTCATGTTGTTCAACATCAGGACTATTGTTTGAGAAACAAAAAGATCTTAATTATCAAGACTTGTGGAAGAACTGGATGTTTAAAATTTTATTAGGGTGATGCAAAAGTAGTTGTGAATTTCGTCATTAAAAGTAATGGCAAAAACTGCAATTTTGCATCAACCTAACTTCAAAGCTAGGGGAAAGAAGGCCTTTTTAATTTTATTATAGCTATATTGAGATATAATTCATATACCATAAAATTCACCCTTTTAAAGTATACAATTCAGTAGTTTTTAGTATATTCACAGTTGTGTAACTATCACCACATGCCTTTTTAAAGGAAATCTTTACAAACTGTGGTACTTGTATCAGAAAATAGAGCATTTTGAACATAATTTCTTAAAATTCGTTTGAATTTTGCTTTTATAAATAAGGAAACCAGCCCAAATCAACTTTGGATGTATTAAATACCATTTGTATTTGGTGGAAATTTACTTATTTGGTTCTGGTTATGTATTTAGTATGGATTGGCAAGTGGTAGGATTGATGCCCTTGTTCCCCTTCCCATAAATTCTAAATTTGTAATTTCTTATAACCAAAGCTGTTCTTCACTTTTAAAAAATCATGAAATTGATAATGTACAAAGTAAATTTAACAGTTGTCCTCTTTTTGAAGTTATAAATGATAAACTTCAAAAATATCTTTAATGTGAGTACTATTATAAAATGAAGTTTGTAGAAATATCTCTTTGGTCTTCTATTATTTATGATAGATTTTCTGTTAGACTGGCCATAGGGAGGCTAAGCTTGAAATGGTAAACATCAACTTTGAAGTCAGTCCTTCTAGGAAACAAAGATAGCACCCTGGAGAATAATGCCTAAATATAGAAAGAAATGTGAGAGCTAAAAATTTTTGTGTGTACTTGTCTTTTTTTTTTTTTTTTTTTTTTTTTGAGATGGAGTTTCGCTCAGTTGCCTAGGCTAGAGTCGATCTCAGCTCACTGCAACCTCTGTCTCCTGGGTTCAAGCGACTCTCCTGCCTAGGCCTCCTGAATAGCTGGGATTACAGGCACACGCTACCACACCCAGCTGATTTTTGTATTTTTAGTAGAGAGGGGGTTTCCCCATGTTGGCCAGGCTGGTCTCAAACTCCTGACCTCAAGTGATCTGCCTGCCTCGGCCTCCCAAAGTGCTGGGATTACAGGCATGAGCCACCACACCCGGCCTGGACTGTATGTACTTTTCTATATCCCCCTTTCCTGATGCACTAATAAATATTCCCCCAGAATGATGAGAATCTGTCGTTGAATATAATTTTTTTTTAATTTTATTTTAAGGTAGAGATGCAAGTAGGAGTTGCTCAGCCTTATTTTTCTTTCTTCTTTATATTATAGTTTCTGATTGGTTAAGAAAAAAATGTGTGGTTTTGCATTTATCTTACCAGCATCACATGCTATTTGACACAGGAGTGCCTTGTTAATTAACTTTTGTAGCCTTTACTGAATTTTTAGCTCTTTTTAATTCTCTCTCCAAGGCTTTTTGTACTAAGCTAAAATATGTAATTATCTTTTTTAGCATGTTCCTTTTAACAACACATTACAGAGTACAAGGACTAGCAAATCTGACATTTTCTTTGAATCATTAGTTGTCTTGTTACTTTTTCTTTCTTCCAGTAAAACTCCATTAATCTCTGTTTCTTCTGCTTGGCTAGTAATCAGTCATCACAAAAATATGATGAATTATTGATTCAAATGAAACTGACATGAAAATATTTTGATAAATATTAAATGAAGAGGAAAAATGATGTAAAATTACATTTGTGCATTTGAGAAGAAAATAAATGGCTATGGATTTTCCCCAGAATATTGCAAATGCTGTTAATTGCAGGGTGACATGGAGTTCGGGTGCAGTTGTAGCCAGTCTGTTTTCCGTCTGTCCCCTTCCACGACTTCAGATGAGTCAAAACCCCATCCTAGTCCTTTCAGGAGCTTCCTTGACGTTTGTGTGGGACTTGTCATGAAAGACCATACCTGTGAATAAACAAACCATTTATCACTTTCCACAATTGATATGATATACGTATAAAGAAATTACACATTTAGAAAAAAGTAAATAATCTCAACAGGTAAATAAAATTCACAATTTTTGTATTTTTTTAAAAATGGAATGAACAAAGAAGTGAATGATACAAGGCAATAACAATTTATAAATGAAAACATGAAAACTACTCAAATTTGCTGGTCATAAAAGAATTATTAAATTGTCAGGGGAGAAAAACCAAACTTGCAAATGTCATGCGTTGGCATGATTATACATTGCGGGTGGCAGTGTCAATTGATGCTGTGATGCTTTTCGAAGATAATTTCGTAGCACATTTCAAGTGCCACAGATTTTTTCATATCTTTTCACTTAAGATAAATTTCTAAAAGTTGAGTGATTTAGGAATTAAGCCCTCCAAATGGGAAAGGCTTTGTATAGATGTTCATTGTAGTATCACTCAAAATATTAGAAATAAGTAATATATTCAACAGTACAGGAATACTTAAGTATATTCTGATTTTTCAGCATATTGAAATATTGTATTAGACGAAATGGTAATTTTAAAGAATAAATAACAACTTAGAATAATACTTATATAATGTATGAAAACAGAATTCAGAATTCTGTCTATGGTCAATATAACTCAAATTATTTATGGGTTATTTACAGAAATATGAAATAAACATTGTCGAAGTTGTTGACATTTAAAGTAATTTAAAACAATTTTTGTTTCTGCAACAAAATTGTTTCTAGGTTTATATTTAAAGTATTAAACACTTTTTTTTTCTTTTTCTTCCATGAATAATCACTAGCCAAACATTTTGGGATGCAAAGGGTTATAGCTAGACAAAGAAGCATATTGGCTCTGCAAGTCAGCTAGGAATATTTAAATACCAGGAAGGAGGGAAGGATAAATCATGAGTAGTCCTTTTTTATTTTTCCTGCTTCATGATGTCCATCCAGTTATCTGTTCCCATGTCAGTGTTGTCTTTAAGAAGCAATATGCCACAATAGACTGACACAGGATTTAGGCCGGAAGGCTGGGTTCAAATTCTGACTCTCTTGTTTGTTAGATATGTTACTGTTAGCAAACAATTTATCTTAGCTTTTCTGATTTGTTAAAGAAGTGTTGGGAGGATTAATTGGGATTATATATATATATATACACACACACACACGCACATATATATATACACATACATACACATATAAAGTTTTTGTAATATAAAGCTCTATGTGAATATTATTGCCATTTTAAATAAATTCATGAGTAAGTTGAAATAGGGAAAAAATGAGATATACTTTGGAGACTAAATTTAATGAATATTTGGCATATTCCTAAAAGTTTTTTTCCCCCCCTTTCTGTTACAGGGATCTCTTATTTAGCCAGATGTATGATAAATTAAGTGAGAATTCAGTGGCCAAAGGAGTATTTTTGGAATGCCTTGAGCCATATATTTTAAGTGATAAATTGGTGGGAATCACACCCCAAGTAATGAAAGACTTGATTGTTCATTTCCAAGATAAAAAATTAATGGAAAATGTGGAAGCTCTCATTGTACATATGGATATCACCAGCCTAGATATTCAGCAGGTGAGTTTATAGACAGTCTACTAACTTATGAAGTAAACTTCATTCCTTTATTGATTACATTTACCTCACTGATGAGGCCTGACCCTGCCTTCTAAAAACCATAATTATTTATTGAGCACTTTTTGTAAGATGTATTATAAACTTATATTTGTCAATATATTTCCTAGGACTGTATTTAAGTAAAAGCTAGATTGTAAGTGCCTTGCAAGCCAGGGATTATGTCGTCTTCTGTCTCTTTCACATCCCCAGTGGTACTTGGTGTAGAGTTTACGTTTAGAAGTTGCTCTGTAAATGCTTGTTAACTGATCCCTCTTCATCAGTTTGTTCGTTCGCTAATATAGTTTTCATTGAGCAAGTGAATTTCAACTATGGCTGCTTTCTCAT